>NW_023270237.1:3881983-3969817 GCF_011800145.1 Mirounga leonina
CTGGATCTCAAACGTCATCCCTCGGCTGATAGTTCGCTCCTCTGGCCATCTCTCTGGCCCGGCGCACAGCTCATGGCTCTGTTCTCGGAGCTGCCCGGGGGGCCGCTCTCCTCGTGTCATAGGTTTATCCAGGCAGAGGTGTCTCTCAGAAGCCCCAAGCAGCGGTTCTGACCCGGAGTTGTAGAATCAGGCAGACCTGGGTGCCACAGTGACCTTGACCAAGCTGCTTAATCTCTCTAAGCCTCAATTTCCTCATCTATAAAATGGAAGCAGTAAACATATCCCTCTGGATTGCTGCAGGGATTAAATACACATTAAGGGTTTAGCACTTGCTTGTCAATAGTGGGTGTTCAATAAAAGGCAGCTGGACTCGATTGGGACAGTGTGGGATAACTGAACATTCTGACAGGTAGCCCAAAGATCTTTCTTGATCTTTTTCTTTCGTTTGGCATCAAGCTCTGTGATGACTATGGTATGAATAAGCATCAGAAAGTGTGCCTGGCATTTTGCAAACTGGGCTGTATCTTACCTGTATCCAGGTGTGTGAGATGTTCTCAGAAAATGCTTCCAAGTCAGTTGTACTTGAGTTTTGTTGGAGATGCAGTCGGTTCGTCGGGTTTAAGACCTTTTTGAAGCCCGTGATGTACATTCCTCAATGCAGATCTCTCAACACCAGTCCATTGCTTTATGTTGGCCATGGGAGGATGCCTTCCACAGGAAAGAAACACCTTGGGTGTAACTGAACTCTGTTACCTTCTGTCAGACGTGCAGGGCAGAAGAGACAACTTCAGTCCTCCCCTCCTCCAACCTGAACATCGGAAGGGTTTCACTGTCTTTATAGAGTCTTCTTTGACACAATCGGTGTGGCATTTTTATTTATTTATTTATTTTTACTTTTTGCAGGTCTAGAAATCTTATTTAAATCAATGTAATGAGACACTTTGAACAAAATGTAATCATTCTCACTTCTGCAGGGTTGGAAGAAGTGGTATCAGAGCTACAGAGTTGGGCTGAGCTGGTTGTGTTCACACAGGCTAGGGTTCTTGCCGTGTGCTCTGACTCATCACAGCGTATCCTACAAGTAGGATTTTTTGAGTGTCCATATTAAGTGAATTATACTCTGGAAGAATTAAGAGGGCTATCATTTCACTATGATTTTTAAAAGAGAACCCTCAGACCCAAGCAGAATTGCTGGGCCAGAGCTCTCCCTTTTTCTTCCAGGCCCCCTTCATGTCCTGAGAAGAGCAGTTCTCTGGTTTTCAAGCAGGCTCTATTGAAGTGGAGGTGTAAGGTTTTGTTAAAGTTCCAGGGTTTGTGAGGTCAAGGGAGTCTTCGCTTTGTCTTTTACAACAAGAATATATTTATATATTAGTTCTGAAATTTAAAAAAAATTATTTTTAAGTATGCATGAGCAAAGATAAAAGAATTATCTCATTTCTTCTGGCTAAAGATATCTGTCTCCTCATGGTCACCTCTGAAGGAGCAACTCACTGACACTTACAAAGAGCATTTTAATCCAAGATATCATGTGGCGGGAAATTTAATCTAATAAGAGATTCTTCCAGTAAAAGAAGTTTTGCATGAGCAAACTTATAATAAGAAGTATCCCCCAAGGTGATAAATTATGTGGCTTTTTAATCTAGAAATAGGCACCTTAAACAGAAAGAACAGAGATGACTTTCAATCATCTTGATTTGAAGGCTAGGGGAAGGTAGAGGGATCTGATGGATCTTAGGGCGTCTTTCTTGGCTGCCTAAGACCATGTATGGAGTCTCCTTCAGATGCTGTACATGTGTGCCTCTGGCTAAATCCTTAGAATAACTGGTGTTGGAAGTCCTCTAAGCTTCGAGATTTGTTACTGGAGCAAGGAAAGGGTGTTTGGGATGTCCCACTCGACTTGAAGGACCTGAAAGCTTAACAGCCAATAAAAAGAGCATTGGTGGAAGATGAGTGCTAATTTTAGGCAAGAGCAGACTGTTTCCTCATGCAAGACCTTCCCTCCCTCCTTCCATTAAGAATTGAGGAGCCGCAATGGCTTTGTCTTAAGGTAGGATGACAGAGAGAGGTGATTTTCTCAAGACAAACATGGAATTTTTATAACACGTAATATTTGCTGGTATTTAAGTATACTTTGGTGGCATCTTGGCTGGTGTTCAGAGACTTGAAATCATCTTGATTGTAAAGAGTCACTAAAAGGAGCTGTTAAATTGTGCTTCTTGAATTACATTAGCTACAAAGTATTGGTTCTGTCTTGGCCTTGTAAATGATAATACCTATTATCTAGATGGTCTCTGTCCACATCCCACCTGAGGAAAAAATTGAATTGGGTTTGAATTTCAGTTGAGGCAAAATATATTAATAATATCCTTCATTTTTAAAAGAAATCTCGACCGCTTCCCTGCACGGAGCGTGAAGTCCTTTCCCCCTTGAAGGGGTGGGTTATTTGTAAGCTGGGTGCCAGAAATAAAAATGAAAAAGGAAGCATTTAAATTGTAGGCGATGTAGGGATGTATTCGTTTTTCTTCTGCATGAACCCGCTCATAATCCAAATTGCATTTTTTAAACCCCTTTTTGTTCAAATTATTTTACCAACCATCGCTTTAGAAATTTCAGACTTGAACATGATGAAATAAAAAACATCACTTCCAGAGCTGGGGCATAAACACCTCCAAAGTGTGGTGTTCCGTGGGGTGCTTTGCATTTCAATTCTTCATCCCTTGGGCTCCATAGTTCTGTTTGGAACCACCATGCCTCCTTCACCTGGGGTCTCACCTCCTGGATTCTGCCCTGGAGCACAAGACCAGGAGCCCCTGGAGGGTGAGCCCTGTCATGGTCACCAGTGAAAACCCACTGATGAGCAGTGTCTGGCCCCGAGCAGGAACTAAATAAAGACTTGTTGAATGAACGACTAAAGCACAAGACATTATTCTTGAATATCTGCTTGGTCAAACCTACGATATCCTTCCTGGGATCTTGGCTTTGAACGCTGGCCACCATGGGCTTTTTCTCCCTTAAAGAGACTTGATGGGGACATGGAACGTTGTCTCCCCTGAGCAAGGGACGGTGGAGCTTGCTGAAGCTGTGGGGGCAGATGGAGGGCTTCACTCAGTCACCTGCGATGAAAGGAGGAAAAGGAAAGCCAGGGTTCAGATCTGGCTCTCCTCGAACATGTCTTCCACTCTTGCTCAGATGAATGGAGTATGATGCTCGAATGGTACTCCCGGTGCTTCGGGATTTAACCTGAACCCTGTAACGTGGCTCCCAAGGTTCTCTGCCACCTGTCATAGTGCCCGGCCTGCACTTGAGCCACGGCCCTTTAATCCCATCCTCTCCATCGGCCCATAGCTGTTAGAGCCCCAGGGACTGAAGATGTGCCTCTTTCCTTTGAGACGCCAGCAGCAGACAGCCCTGAGTCTGGGCTCAGATCTGTTCCACAAGCCTCCTTAGCAATGTGACTGTGGCAAGTCAGTTCAATTTTCTTATGTGTCAGTCTCCTCGTCTGGAAAATGGGAATAATAATAACTTCCTGTAGAGAAGGAGAGAGATGTGTTCATGATCAACACACAGAAGGGGCTGAGTGAGTGGTGGTTTTATCTGCCTTGGGGGGTGTCTGTGTATTCTTCAAAACTCAGCTCCAGCTCTGCCTTCCTGAAGATTTTCTCGACACTGTTTGGGTGCTGGGACCTGCCTCTGCTGTGATTCTTTTGCGAACGCTTATTTATTTGTTTCCATGTCCACCACCTCTCCCAGGCTGTGCATCCTGAGAGGAGGGGCACTGGCTCTTTGATCTTGGTTCTCCTACCCCCTGCCACCTCCTAATCCACAGGATGTGGTGTTTGACCGGTCAATGGATGGGTGGGAATTTTGACCTCAAATGCTACCTTTCAGGAACAGTCAACAAAACAAAGAGGCAACCCACAGAATGGGAAAAGATATTTGCAAATGACACTACAGAAAAAGGGCTGGTATCCAAGATCTATAAAGAACTTCTCAAACTCAACACCCAAAAAACAAATAATCAAGTCAAAAAGTGGACAGAAGATATGAAAAGACACTTCTCTGAAGAAGACATACAAATGGCTAACAGACACATGAAAAAATGTTCATCATCATTAGCCATCAGGGAAATCCAAATCAAAACCACATTGAGGTGGTATCTCACCTTACACCAGTTAGATTGGCAAAAATGGACAGGGAAAGAAACAACAAATGTTGGAGAGGTTGTGGAGAAAGGGGAACCCTCTTACACTGTTGGTGGGAATGCAAGTTGGTACAGCCACTTTGGAAAACAGCGTGGAGGTTTCTCAAAAATTTAAAAATAGAGCTACCCTATGACCCAGCAATTGCACTCCTGGGTATTTACCCCAAAGACACAGATGTAGTGAAAAGAAGGGCCATATGCACCGCAATGTTCATAGCAGCAATGTTCGCAATAGCCAAACTGTGGAAAGAGCCGAGATGCCCTTCAACAGATGAATGGATAAAGAAGATGTGGTGCATATATACAATGGAATATTACTCAGCCATCAGAAAAGATGAATACCCAACTTTTACATCAACATGGATGGGACTGGAGGAGATTATGCTAAGTGAAATAAGTCAAGCAAAGAAAGTCACTTATCACATGGTTTCACTTATTTGTGGAACATAAGGAATAGCATGGAGGACATTAGGAGAAGGAAGGGAAAAATGGGGGGGGGGATTGGAGGGAGAGATGAACCGTGAGAGACTATGGACTCTGAGAAACAAGCAGGGTTTTAGAGGGGAGGGGAGAGGGGGGATTGGTTAGCCCAGTGATGGGTATTAAGGAGGGCACGTACTGCATGGAGCACTGGGTGTTATACGAAAACAATGGATCGTGGATCACTACATCAAAAACTAATGATGTATTGTATGGTGACTAACAACATAATAAAATTAAAAAAAAAAATGCTACCTTTCTCACAATGCAGAGGGCATAGCTGTGTGAGCTGTGTGTGTGATAAAGATTGGATAGTTTGTGGGTCTTTGTCCTGAGACCCAAAGGAGGGAGGAAATAGAGACAAATCACACTACTGGCATCACTGAGCCTCCAGTTTGCTTCCTGAGGGGTTAACAGTGAGAAGTATGCTGATGAAGGATGTTTTATACAATGGCAGTCTCTTTCTGAGATTATCTTCCAAATAAGGCAAAATCCAGTTTCACTTTAGGGATTGTTTTGAACATGAGACTGGAAGGGATACTTTAATAGCACAACCTGAAACGAGAAGTTTGCTTCTCTTTAGTTCATAAAATCACGAGGATTTTCAAGGCCACCGGCCCACTGGAGAGGCCCAGAGAGTCTCTCAGATTCTCATCAATCTGCCAGAGCCCCTCTCAGAGGTTTGGGGCCACACCAAAGGCAGCTGGGGTGTGGTGTAATGGGGACAGCACGATATTTCGTGCCGGAGGGCCTGTCCCTGTCATTAGCTGGGTAACCCTGAGTAAGCCATTCACCTTGTTGAGCTTTCTACATCCTCTTGTATAAAATGGGGATATTCATAATAGACTTCAAAGGGGGTTCTGGGAAGACTGAGTGAATCTAAGTATGTGAAGGGGCTTTATAAATTCTGAAGTGTTACACAGATGAGTGATTATACTATGCATAGTAACCTATTTGTGATTTTACAGTGTTAAGCAGGGTATGTATGCAAGAAGGGGAGTTGCAGGGAGCTGGGGAGTGCTGTAATCAACATTTGGGGGACTAGTCCCCGAAATGTGATCAGAAAACACTAACCTCTTGAGGGGAGCCATGAATGACCAAAAAAAAAAAAAAAAAAAATGGCAGGGGGAAGAAAGAGGGGTGAGGGGTGAGAGAGGGTTCTATGGTAAAATAAATTCAGGAAAGGCAGCATATTCCCTCCTGTAGATTGAAATGCCCCTTAGCGTGTCAAAGGCTCCAAGAAGCCTGTCTGCATAACTCTGTTAAACTCGGAGTTTTCCATACTAATACTAGGGTACCCTTTCCCACATAACACTTGGTTGTATGTCCCGATCTTTCCCCAGGAACTAGTGTTGTGTGAAATACTTTGGGAAACCACTTGCAAGGCCGTTCTATAGTGAACATCTATAGTGTTTACTATGCCCTACACAAGCCTCAGGACTTTTTATCTTTTAACTCATGTATGCGCCCAGAAAGGCACTGTTTTTTATGTCCATTTCAGAGATTAGGATCCCAAAGCTGTGAAGTTGTCACTGCCCGGATCCCACTGTTAGTAGTCGGCAAACTTCACGCCCTGCTGCTCTCTGTCTTTCATACTCGCTACCTTGTTGAATCCCACAGATGATTGAACTATAGGGCTCCCGCTTCCCAAACTCTCAATGCAATTGATCTTAATGCTCACCACGATACTGGTACTGACCATAGACAGACTACGGACGCCAATGTTATGGAATATGTGATTTTTAAACGTGTAGCCTACCTTAAAGAGCTAAACTGTGTTACCAAGTGAAAAGAGTAATTCCTGTTTTAGCTACAGCGCCCCCTGTGGTCTTCTGATAGAAAGCTCTGACCCCCTATGGACTTAATCGCCCTACCACCCCCCCACCCTGCACCCCCCCCCTCCCCGGGATTTGTACATCTGACTTCAGGATTTTTGAAACACTCCGTAGTTCTTCAAACTGGGTTTCTAGTTCTTATTTTCATCCTGCCCCCAAACCTGCATCTCACCATCTGTTTCAATAGGTGCTTTAACACCTGGGATACTTGTTACAAAGCCCCAATCCAGAGACCCAGCCCAGATATTTTCATTTTGCATGTTGGCAGGGTGGTCCAGGAATCTTCATTTAAAGAAACCCCTCAGCGGTTCTGATGTGACTGGCCCACAGAACGTATGTCCTCTCTTGCTTTTCATTTGAACTCGGAGTGTGGGGACATCCTACCGAGTTACCACTTGCCAAATGAGAAGCCTGGAGGAGTATCAGTCAGGGTTGAGGCAGAACCAGATTTCCACTCTGAGCGTTCAACTGGAGAGTTATTAACAAAGGGAAGACTTGCAGAGGTGTGGTTAAGATAAAGGGAACCAAGAAGGGTGGTTGAGGCACCCAGGGTCTAGTAACAGCAAGAAGCAAGGGAGGAAATATTGCTACCTGGTGAAGGCTGGAGCCCTCGAGGAGCTACTGTGGTGTCGGGGTGCAATCCCAGGTAGCACTGTGGTGTCAGAGCTGGGAGGGAGCAACGAAGAAATACCCCAGCTTCTCTCTTTCCACCATCTGCTCTCCTGTTGGTGTCTTCCATTTGCCAAATTAAGAAAAAGCCAGAGTGTGAGGAAGCCCAGGAACACAACTGTGAGGGGTCACACAGCAATGTAGACAGGATAGACAATGAGTAGAGGACACCAAATAGTGAATAATCAGAAAACATTAATTTGAAATAGTAATTGACCATTAATTGAAATTAACATCAGTTGAAAGCCTACCATATGCTTCACTTGTATCGACAATGTTAGGGATTCAGACATGCTAGAGACCCTGCTCCTGCCCTTCAGAGAACCCACAGTCTAGAAAGGGGGACCTAACATGAACAAATGCGCTCAGTAAAGTATCACAGAATAACTGCACCTTGGAGTTAAACTGATTTTGATGATCCAAAATAACAGATTTCTGGAAGCAATAATCTGTTCTCCAGAACAGGGATCAGGAGAGACGGGGACTAAGTAGATCAGATTTACTGTCCATAAAGTTTCTGTCCCAACACAACTCCATAACTACACACCTCCGCTGCTGCCTCAGGAAAGCAGCCCACACACAGTGCCCATGAGCAGGCATGGTTGTGTGGCGATAAAACTTCATAAGAACAGGCCCGTAGTTTGCCAACCCTTGCTTAACATAAGCCATCTCACAGAAATATCTAGAATAGGGGCGCCTGGGTGGCTCAGTCGTTAAGCGTCTGCCTTCAGCTCAGGTCATGATCCCAGGGTGCTGGGATCGAGCCCCGCATCGGGCTCCCTGCTCGGCAGGGAGCCTGCTTCTCCCTCTGACCCTCCCCCCTCTCATGTGCTCTCTGTCTCTCTCATTCTCTCTGTCTCAAATAAATAAATAAAATCTTTAAAAAAAAAAAAAAAAAAGAACGAAGTGACAGTAAAAATTAAAAATGAAGTACCGGACCTGACTGTACTTGGATGTTTGCATTTCCTTAAATCTTACTCTAAACCAAATTTTCTTAACCTGAGATCCAAAGACCCACCCCCCCCAAAAAAGCCAAAGACCACCCCCCCCACCGCAGAGTGAATGGATGAGCCTCAGAAGGCCCGTGAGTCTCTTGAAACTACATGCAGTCCTTTACATGGTTGTACATACGTGGTTGGTGATGGAAGGAATCTATAGCTCTCATCAGATTCTCAAAGAAATAGGGATCCCCGGGCGCTTGGGTGGCTCAGTTGGTTAAGCAACTGCCTTCGGCTCAGGTCATGATTCTGGAGTCCCGGGATCGAGTCCCACATCGGGCTCCCTGCTCAACAGGGAGTCTGCTTCTCCCTCTCCCACTCCCCCTGGTGTGTTCCCTCTCTTGCTGTGTCTCTCTCTGTCAAATAAATAAATAAAATCTTAAAAAAAAAAAAAAATAGAATCCCTGTTTCTTTAAAAAAAAAAAAAATGAAATATCTAGAATAGGGGCGCCTGGGTAGCTCAGTTGGTTAAACGTTGGACTCTTGATTTCAGCTTACGTCACGATCTCAGGGTCATGAGAGCAAGCCCTCCCTCCGTCAGGCCCCAGGGTCAGCATTGAGTCTGCGTGTCCCTCTCACTCCCCCTTGCTTGTGCGCACTTGCTCTCTTTCTCTTGCTCTCGCTCTCAAATAAGTAAAATCTCAGGACGCCTGGGTGGCTCAGTCGGTTAAGCGGCTGCCTTCGGCCCAGGTGGGATCGAGTCCCACATCGGGCTCCTTGCTCAGCAGGGAGCGTGCTTCTCCCTCTCTCTCCCTCTGCTTCTGCTCTCTCTGTCAAATAAATAAAGTCTTTAAAAAAAAAAAAAAGTAAAACCTCTTTTTAAAAAAGAAATATCTAGAATGGGGATCTGTCGCACTGGTAACTCATGATATGAAACCACAGAATTATAACTGGAATTAATATATTAGTCACCCGTGATTTGTTTATTGTGTCTTTTATGAGAAAAGGGAAGTAGGTGTGGATGTTAGAGATTGGGGAAAGGAGGAATTTTACAGTGGAAATGAGTTTCAGCAAATGATAGATATTATGGGAAATGTGAATAAACCAGATTCCTCCTCCTCCTGTCTTACATCAGCTTACTCACTACTAACACTGTACAGAAGGAAGTAAGACAGGGCATATCCATATCATCAGCTTTCAATGATAGTCTTCCACCGTGCAGTGTGAGAGCACATTAGAAGGTGCCGGAGTTTTCATATGACTGCATTGCCGTGAGATTGAATAGTGGTTTCAGTTTCCAGTACGTTTTATAAGTATCTCTTTCCCTCAGATGTTAAACTAATTTTCATATTGCACACACTAGGAAAAAGAAAAAAAAATTCTGAACAACTGATGTTCTCCTGGCATTGTGATAAAAAATAAGAGCAGATGGTTTGTGGAAATGGCACCAGGTGAACTTGTAGGTAGTTAGAGCAGGAAAATAGATATAACTCCGAGAGAGGGCTCTTACCAGGTTTTATAGTTGAAGCTTTTTTTCTTTAATTTTACTTCAATTTTTTTTTTTTTTTTCCCATCATTCACCAGAAAACCAAAGGTGGCAAGCAAGGATCTCTGTTGAGATAGTGACGCAGGGTTGCTTGCTACCTTTTGGCCTTGTTTGGGGTTTTTGGTTATCAGAACAATGAAGTAACAGCCACTGGAGGCCTTCCCTCCAGTTTTGTTCTCTTCTTCCAGCTGTGTTTCTGAACCTCTTAGGATCATGGGGTCCTAGAGTCCAGGACCTAAAGACATCATGAGGACTGTGGCAAATATTCAGAACAGCCCCATCTGTCCTGGCTGCCTCTTCAGGCCCAGACTGTCCATCACACAGCTCTTCCGGTTTCTTTCCTGGTGGATTCTCTACCGCTGTGCCATCCAGTATGATAGCCACCAGCACATGTGGCTATGAAGCCCTTGAAACGTGGCCTGTACAAATAAAGAGATACCACACATGTTAAATACATACCAGATCTCAGAAACTTAATATGGAAAAAAATTATGTGAACTATCTCTCTACTAATGCTTTACATTGCCCATGTATTGAAATAATATTGTGAGTATACTGGGTTGGATAAAATAGATTTTTTTAAAAAAGAACATACGGTAGAGAAACACTTGCACTTGTCCTATGAAATAAGACAAAATATTTTCTTAGTTTATACATATATCATATCATTGTGTTCTGTGCCTTAAGTTAATACAATGGTATATGTCAGTAATGTTTCAATAAAACTGGGGGGGGGTGCAAGATATTCATTGAATTTTGCTTTTAATAGTAAAAAATTAGAGTCAAAAAAAGATAAATAGAGTGTTAAGGTTATTTCATGTTTTCTTTTTACTTTTTAGATTTTGTCTACATATTTGGCTTTAGATTTCCCAAACACTGTATATGAGCCTTTACCCAATTTTCAATGGACATCTAAATTTTCTCATCATCAGTTTGAATGAGTTTTTTGTTAATAGGAGGTAGAAAATGTTAAACATGACATAGATGGTAATTGACTATAATTAAAATGAACATACATGATTTGATAAAAACGTTAAGTTTTAAAATCTGTATTTATTAAAGTATAACAGTTCCAAATAAATCATATGAAATGTTTATCCTTAGGTTTTATCTAATTTACTTCAAAAAATCTGGTAGACTTACAGAGCATTCCACCTAGATTTAAAGGGATCAGCATCATTAACCTTTATTGCTCTGGCTTTTCTGAATTCAGAGCATCCTAACACAGGCCAAAGTACTCCATTTCCACTGCCAACTTCTTTAACAGAAATATGTGGAAGAAGGGAAAGAGCAGAAGCCTCTGGTTTAAAGTGTCTAGATACAGCAGTAAAGGAGGTTTCTTCAGAACCAGTATTTTGCTTGGTCTCTCTAGTGGTCCTAAGACCAGGAATGGGTGATGGTTAAAGAAGGAGATTAGCTTCCGTATTGAACGTGGTCTCATCCCTGGGCACATGGACAGAATAGGGAGTGATAATAGACGTTGAGGATCTGTCCATTCCTATGTAGGCTCCCCTAGGAAAGTCCTCTTGTACCCCGTTGGGTGGGAGTTTACCACTTTGAAGACCACTGATATAAGATGAGCCACTGATACCAAAGAGGCCTTTGCCCTCTTTTTCTTGTTAAGCCACTCCGGGAGCCCTGTGATAGTAAGAGAGGAAGCAACGCGATCCCTACACCTCTTGTCACTTCAGGAGGTGAGCTCCCGGAGGTCAGTGCAGTCATTTGGAGGGTGGTCCAGCACTTTGAGGGTGGTCCACACCCTCCTCAAGTGGTGAGATTACTCAAAAAAAGTCCCCAAAATGAGATGTCTGCCTAAATTCACGACCCTTCATCTGAAAAGGCCTAGCAGCCCCTGAGGTCAGCGCTGTTTGCCAGACAACTTTCTCCAGATTCCTTCAGCCTTTAGGAAGAGCTGCTGGTCCAGAGGCTAGGGTGAACCCAGGACACTGCTGCTGTCACTCCTGGGTGGAAGGGTCACGTGCTTCACTGCAGCGCTGTCTGCAGGCAGCTCCTTGCCAGCGCACCTGCGCGGGTCTGGGCGGGTCACAAGAAATGAGGACACCGCTCCTGTGCCCTCCAGGAGTTCATATTCTAGTTGCCTGTCCTCCTCCCAAGAACGACTAAGAGCGCCTTCACACAGAAAACATAACCCCTGCCAGACATTGCCCTTTCTTATTGTGTCAGATACACATCACATTGACCATTTAATTATTTTTTAATGGATAGTGGCATTAAGTATTCCTGTGATATTGCGTAACCATCACCGCTATTTCCCAAACTTTCTCATCACCCCCAAACAGAAGCTCTGTACCCATTAAGCGACAACTCCCCATTCCCTGTCCCGTCCCCCCACAAGCAGCCCCTGGCAACCTCTAGTCTACTCTGTCTGTAAGAATTTGCCTCTTCTAGAAGCCGCATATGAATAGAATCATACAATATTTGTCCTCAGGTGTCTGGCTTATTTCACCTCGCATAATGTTTTCATTATGTAGCATGTATCAGAACTTCGTTCCTTTTTATGGCTGAATAAGTGTCCTTCATTTGCATATTCCATCTTTTGTTAAACTGTTCATCTATTGGTGGACAGTTGGGTTGTTTCCCCTTTTTGACTCTTATGAATAATACTGCTATCAACATTGATGTGCAAGTATCAGTTTGAGTCCTTATTTTCAATCCTTTAGGGTATATACCTAAAAGTGGAATTATTGGGTCATATAGTAATTCTCTATGTAACTTTTAAGGAACTTCCAGACTGTTTTCCACCACAGCTGCACCATTTTACATTCTCATTCGCAACGAATGAGGGTTTTAGTTTCTCCACATCCTCACCAACACTTGGAGTTTTTTGCTTTTGTATTTGTTTTTTTAGATAATAGCTACCCTGGTGCGTGTGAAGTGGTTATCGCATTGTAGTTTTGATTTGCATTTCCCTAATGATTAATAATGTCGAGCATTTTTTCATGTGGCATTTGTATAATTTCCTTGGAGAAAAATATCTCTTCAAGAACTTTGCCCATTTTTAAATTGGATTGTTTGTCTTTTTGTTGTTGTAGGGGCTCTTTATATATTCTGGATATTAATCCCTTATCAGATGTGTAATTGGGAAATAATTTCTCCCATTCTGTGGGTTGTCTTTTTACTTTTTTGACAGTGTGCTTTGATGCACAAAAATTTTTAATTTTGATGATATCCAGTTTATCTATTTTTTAATTCTTATTGCCTGTGTTTTTGTGAAATCCAAAGTCATAATGGTTTTCTGCTATATTTTGTAGCATTTGGCTCTTAAATTTGAGTCTTTGATCCATTTTGAGTTAATGTTTGTACATGTTATGTCGTAAAGGTCCAGCTCATTCTTTTCCTGTGAATATCTAGTTTTCCCCCACATCATTTGTTGGAAAGACTGTCCCCACCCCATTGAATGGTCTTGACTCCCTTGTCAAAAACCAGTTGCCCATACATTTGAAAGTTTACTTCTGGATTCTTTATTCTGTTCAATCACATTTTGTCCTTATGCCGGTACCACACTCTTTTGGTTACTATAGCTTTGTAGTAAGTTTTTGAATAGGGCAATGTCCTACAGCTTTGTTCTTTTTCAATATTGTTTTGACTATATGAGATCCCTTGAAATTTCATATACCTTTGCCAGATGTTCCCATCTTTTAAAAAATTCCATGGTTAAAATGAAGGCAAACAAAGGAGAAAATAATCACAGATAATCTCACAACCTAGAGGCATTCATCTACTATGAATGATTTTGAAGCATTAAACAAAACAACATGGGATACCACTTCACATCCTCTAGGATGGCTATCAAAAGACAATAGCAAATGACGGAGAAGCTATGGAGATGCCAGAACCCTCATACACTGTTGGAGTGAACGTAAAATGGCACAGCCTCTTGGAAAAATAGGCTGACAGTTCCTCAACCGGGTAAACATAGAATTACCACATGACCCAGCAATTCCATTTCTAGGTATATACACAAGAGAAATAAAAACATATGTCTACATGAAAACCTTTAAATGTTGATAGCAGTATTATTTATAGTAGCCAAAAAGTATAAACAACAATAAGGTCTCATCACCTGATGGAACAGGTAAATAAAAATGTGGTGTATCGATAAAATGGAATATTATTCAGCAAAAAAAATAAATGAAATACTGATACACTTTATAAAATATATGAACCTTGATAACATCATGCCAAGTGAAAGATGCCAGTGACAAAGAACCACATACTGTATGATACAGTTCATATTAAATGTTCAGAATAAGCAAATTGGTAGAGACAGAAAGTAGATGAAGCAGTTGCCTAGGACTAGTGAGGGGTAGCGAGATGTGGGAGCAAGAGGGTTCAGAGTTTCTTTTGGGAGAATAAAAAAATGTTCTAAATTTGATTGTAGCGATGGATGCACAACTCTGTGAATATACTTACATCTCAGTAATGCTATTGAACAAAAGACATAGGTTTGAATATATTGTTTCATGCCTTACTTTTTTTTCACTCAATGTAACAGAATCTTTGCATGCCTTGAAAGTTATTTAATTTTGCTAATTTTAAGGGCCACACAGTTTTAATGAAAGTAGATGTACCATCCATTACATACACACACACACAGATATGTGTGTGTGTGTATACACATGTATAAAATGTCTTCAAAATGCTAGGCATTAAGTAATCAATATTAGTCAGTCCTACACTATTTGTTGTTTAGCTCTCCATACACGTGTGGTGTTTTTTTTTCCCCTAATATAAAAGATGTTGGAATTTATGAGGTTTAGCCTGATCAGTGTTGACTACTTGTCCATGAAAGTCATGGCAAATAGTGACTGGTCATTTTGCTAAGGCACACATTTGGATCTTACATGCTGAGAGACTGATGTGTGGAAGTTAATTATTTTGCTATTAATCTGTTCCGTATCACACCTTAATGAGGTTTATTCATGAGTGTGGGGGCTCAGGAGGGTCTCTCAAATGTAAAGGGTTTATACAGCTGCTGCATAGTGGGATTGTGGTTCTCGCAATGATGGCAAGCTTAAGATACAACTTGAAAATAAAAATCCATATAGATTTATAAGGGGAAAGATGGCAGAAGTTATTATGGTTTTTAAAGCCAGCTGGACTAACGAGGTCAGGTTTCCTTCTCTTCCAACAACTTTGTCATGGTCACCACAGGGCTGACTGGATCTCAGTTGTAGTTCCTCATAAGCCAAGAAAAGGTTGAGTTTAATGAAGTTCAAATCCAATAAAACAGCCTTACCTGGACCACTAGTAAATAAATAAATGTGTAAATTAATCTCTGAGAACATTTTTGGCACAATTTTTAGAGTAGGGGAAATTTTGTCTAAGCCCTGGCTCCCTGGTGTTCTCATGGGTCCTTTATGTTTTCTTCTTCAGATACTGAAATTCATTTGTACCGAAAGAGAATGGCGAACTGTAGCCTCACAGTGGGTGAAGGGGAGGCAAGTTAGCTAGGTCAGTCCCCTTAGGATCCCGCTCCAAATGTGGTCACCACTTTCCCTATTTGTCAATCTGGCCACGTGGTCTCAGGAGTAACCATAGTCCTCTGTGACATTCACATTCAGCTGACGGGAGCCGTATGGAAATAAGATGCAGAGTCCTCCGAATGAAATCTAGAGTGGCTCCTGAATGTGGCTTAGAATTCAGTGGCCACTTGGGAGAACCTTGGAGGTGGAGCTGGCTGGCTTCCCAGTGGGTTCGCTTGTTACTCAGAGTGATGGCAGTGTTTGGTTTTAGTTCAGCCTGGTATTGTTTTCTTTTCGGAGTGAGGAAGCAACAGTCAGGGCAAAAGCCAATATGAATGTTCTAATACATATTTTTGTGAGTGTGCGTCCATGTATTTGAAGTGGTCGGCGTTGGGAAACAGCGAGTTAAAAGCCCAGGGTTTTGTATTTGAAATACTCTTTGTTCTGTTTACAACCATGCACAGAGATATTTTCCCACATTTTCTTTTATATAAGTTCTCCAGTGATGTTTTCGTGGCCTATCCTGGGAAGATCTGTCTTTCCATTTATCAAAACAAATGGCAAGCTGGGGACCATTTAAAGTCGTTTTTTTAGTTAATAAAGCCAATCTTCTTGTTCTGTTATGTTAAAAGTACATTATCTTTTTATTGCCAGCTCTCTATGGCTAGGTCTGTTTTCTGTCTTAGCAATCTCAGGGCTGCCCCACTTGCTTACTGTGTAGAGAATTACAAAATCATCAAGGGTGGGGCGGCACCAGCTGACTTACAGTACAAACCATTTCTCAAAATAACCACAACAGTGCAATACTGATGTGTAATTTACGTCACAGTATGTTTTTATGAAATAGTTTGTGGCATTTTCATTTCTATTCCGGATGGAATCTTGTGCTCTCTCCCTTTTAATCAGGCATTTAATTTATTTTTATTATTAATACTTTCCACTCCTTGTCTTGGCATGCCTCCAATTTAACAGCTTTGATGAAGGGGGGAAAAAAAAACAACAACCAACAACCCATCTTCCCCCACCCCAACTCTTCAACATCAGTTTAACTGCAAATGTCTTTTCCCCTTTGATGTGTACTTACTTCGGGTACGGGTACAAAGCTTACTGCCTTAGGAGAAATGTAGAAATATGGCGGGACGCGTTACACACTTACACGGACTTACATTCAGGAATTGATGAAGTTGATGTACAACTTCGGAATTTTAAACACTTTCAACCAATCCAAGCTATGTAGTCATATGCACTGCTGCATTTTGCTTTTACAAATGTCTTTCTGTATAGTGTCCTGTAATTAGAACAGGAAATCATTGAGTAACTGTAAGATGAATAAGAGCACTTAGACTGAAAGGAAAATTACCTTCCGAGAAATTATATTCTCTCTCTCTCTCTTTTTTTTTCTGCATGTTACAATGTTGGTAATGATAGTAACAGCTGTAGCTGCTCTTATCTGTAGAATTTTCATGCTTAGGTTTTCTGAAATTAAAAAAAAATGTTCCTTTTCTGTACTAATCAAAAATGAATGGACAGAAAATAGGAAATGCCTAATTATGACAAATATTCAGTGTCACAACAGAGCAGCAATTAAATGGAAACTTCAGTATAATTGTCAATAGCAGTAAGAATTGGACTAGTGCCAGGTACATAAAGTTGATGCTTTGCCTTTGGTTGGTTGCTAGGAGCACGGTGAAAAGTATAAAGCTTTGAGAAAGGAATGCCTGATGTAATAAAGTAACAGAAAGAAGCATAAATCATTGCAAGAGCCTCTCGTATTGACATTATTTTACTTAAATTGTCTCAAAACTAGACATCAAGTTTTATAACATGAGCAAATTCATATTTGCTTGGGGGAAAAAAAGAACAGTCTATGTTGTCTTTGAAGGACTGGGGACTGTGTGTCTCAAGCATAGCCTTCATACATATTTGGAATCTTTTAAGTGAAAATCTTTAAATGTTTGTTTCTATTGGCATCCAAATGCATTTGCCCTAATACGATTAAGAGAACTAAAGGGCAAAATACTTGGCAGATTTTTCAGTTGAGGTAATTAGGTGCAGGAAGGAACATGCATACTTTTTCCACCAGGCTCTATAAAATCCTGGTGCAAAGATTTTTTTTTTAAGATTTTTTTTTTTTAAAGCTTACTGATTTTAGAAGTAGATTATAGTGGTTTTCAGTAAGCATAATAGTGTGATGTTTCCACAACAAGCCTTCCCTTCTCCCCCCCCCCCCCCCCCCCCACCAAGAATGAAAAAGAAAGTTACATTTCTAAATGTTGTGTAAAAGATAAAAGCAGATTTCTCCTCCGGAATTTGTGTTTTCAGTCTCCTGTGCATTGGCCACCATTATCTATTTAAAAAAAAATAGCATTATGGATATTTGAAAGTCAATGCTCCATTAATTCATTGTGTTTGCTATTTCATGCATCTCTCTTTGTATAAAGACAACTTGAGCAACGTGCTATTCAGAATGAATGCCTGCTCTTACCCTCTCCCCCCAACCCCTTCCCCATTCCCAGCCCAACTCTGAGGATTAAAGCAATGGTATACAGTTACTGTTTGAAAAGCTTGGGTGGAGTCTCACGTTATAATTACAGTTTCTCTGTGGAATTCTGTTTTGGACTTTGAAAATATATAAATAAGTGAAAAATTGACATTGAGAGAGGTTAACAAAACGTGTAATTATGATATAAGCACAGGATTAGAGTAATTTTGGTTGAGCATTACAAGCAGTGTACTTTAGGTATTAACTTTTTTTTTTTTTCTAGGTATTAACTTTTAATAGGCAAAGTTCTTCTCATTGAAGTTGAAATGAGGTTTAGTAATTTTGGGTCTCTTATTCCCTTTGAATATTTCATTTAAAAATAGGCATTTTCACTTTTTTTTTTTTTTTTGGTGGAAGGGAGAATTGAGGAATGGGATGACATTTTAATAGAATATCATAATATGGCTTAAAATTTCAGTCTTTGGTACCAAGAATTTATTGCTGATCATTTCTGTTGACAGAAATCAAGTACTGCCTACATAACCCAACCAACTACCGCTGACTAGAGTGTGTTAGAGTAAGATTCCTTGGGGTAATACTTTGATTTCTTTTCCTATGTGGGTGTGGTTGAAAGAAAATCTTTGTTCCAGGAACACTTTGTTTATCTTTTGCTAAACAAATGTGCAATTTATCCATTCTTTATTCATTCATAGATTTATCTGCTAGACCTATTATGAATTGGAAAGGGGAGAATGTCCTATGAAGCCTTTATCGGCAGCCTCTGTTTCATGGGTAACTGCAAACCGAGTGTTTGTTTATATGTACATGAAATGCATAAGGAGGAAAGAAGTAGCTGAGGAATTTAAATAAGAATTCTTGAAAGGGTTGTTTGGCTTTATTTGTTTCATAGTGTACTAGGGCAAAATAAATATGACAGCTGTTGAACAGTTTAATAGTTTTGTAGCTGTATGAGGAAGAAGTTAATTTAATGCAAAGGCTTAGTGGAAAGTTATAGGATCATAGAATTTTAGATCTGGAAAGCTCTTCCAAACTCATAATTTTATTCTCTGTTAATACATACCTTTCATGTGAAGGTGACCATGCTTTGTCTTGAGAAAAAAATATTTCTCCAGTTAACTAAGCACATATACCTAAATTCATCTAGGGTGAAGTTTCTCTGAAGTGAACTTTACCCTAGATGAATTGTTGATTCTTCCAGGTCTCACATTTATGCTGGATGTCCTCTTTACTCTCACCTAGAATGTTTTGTTAATTTTCTTAGCAGTCCTGAGGGTCTCATGGGCTTTGTCGGGTTTTTTTTTTTTTAGCGGGGTGTGGGGGGGAGGTGTTCTTTTTCTTTTTTTTTCTGTAAATATTAGAGGTGATTCCTCTGGGCATGTCTAATTGTAAGGTTGGAAATTTGCCTCTGTCTAAACAATGCCAAAATTCTGGTCTAAATGGAGAGTTCTTTTCATAAGGAACAAAATTATCATAATTTTTGTTTTGGTATTATTAAGCACTGCCACATTAAACCAGGTCCCAACTGGGCCTCTAGCCTCTTAGTATGGGAGCGATTCAGGAAGTGCAGGGGTTCTGGGCTTGCACAACTTAAAGTAGGCCTTATTTCCTATTACGTGGGTAGAAAGTAGAAAGGTGATATACATAGTACCCCCCCCATCCATGGGGGATACATGCCAAGACTCCCAGCGGATGCCTGACACTGCAGATAACATCAAACCCTATCTGTACTGTTTTTTCCTAATCATACAACCTATGAAAAAGTTTACTTTATCAGTTAGACACAGTAAGAGATTAATAACAATAACTAATAGTAAAATTGGACAGTAAAGTAGTCTCGCTCTCTCAAAAGACCTTATTGTCCTGTGCTCACCCTTCTTCCTGTGACGTCAGATAGTAAAATGCTTGAGTGACGAGAAGTGGGATGAATGACGTAGGCACTGTGACATAGCGTTAGGCTACTACTGACCTTCTCATGATGTGTTCAGACCGGAACATCTGCTTCCAGACCGTTGTTGACCACAAACTGCAGAAAGCGAAACCTCTGATAAGGGGGGGGGGGGGGGGGGGGGGGGGGGGGGGGAAACCACTGTGCGTGAAAGATGTGTCCATACTGTTAAATCATGGCGGAGTGAGTTGCAGTGTTCCAAAATCACAACAAGCTAACTTAACCGGAGTGAAATTCTGACCTATAACTGGCCGAATTGTGCAGTTCTTGATGACACAGAAGTTTCAGATTTTCCGTGACCAAAGGCCGTCATCCTCATCCCCAATACTGTACCTTAATTAAATCTCTAGTAATAATGAGCTGCAAATAAACAAAGATTTTCTTTCAACCACACCCACGTAGGAAGAGAAATCAAAGTATTACCTTAATGATCATAATGATGTTACTATTATCAGTATTTGTGACATTTTTGTCATAATGAAAAGCCCATCAAACTTGGAATGAAAAGACTGGGTGACAGTCTCACGTCGGTCACTTTCTGCGTCCTTGAGAGCCTTGGGCTAGTCACTCGGGTGTCTGAACCTGTTATCTCACCTCTGAATTGGGGGAGATTCACGAGCCGTAATCCTACGAATAGGGTTGTTGTGAGGAGCAAAAGAGATGTGTTTTGTGAAAGATCTGTGTAAATTTTTGTGTTTTCCTATCAGTACCAGAAATCATGGTAGTATTTCTAAACCAACAGTCCCTCTGTCCCTCTTATTTTTGGTTACGAGGTCTTTTTTCATTTGCTGTCTTCTATGCGACCTACAACAATCCTGGGAGAGTGGCAAGGAGAGGGGAATTTTGTCCTAGATTCTGTTCTGGGTACAGTGGGGGTTTGGCTAGAAGCATATACCTGAAAACAGGTTATAAGTATATATATATATATATATATATACTTAGAAACCCCAACTTGTGACATTTCGACTTAGCAATTTTTCGACTTTACAATGGCGTAAAAGCGATAACCCACTCAGTAGAAAGCGTACGTTGAATTTTGAATTTGAATCTTTTCCCAGCCTGGCAGTACGTGGCTCAATACTGTTGTGGTGCTGGGCATCCATCCTCAGCCGCAGCTCCCAGGCGGCCATGCGCTCACGAGGGTGAACATCCAACACACAACCAGCCTATACCCATGCAACTGTCCTGCTTTTCACTTTCAGGACAGGATTTAATAAATGACATGAGATATTCAATACTTCATTATAAAATAGGCTTTGTGTTAGATGATTTTGCCCAGTGGAAGTGTTCTGAGTACATTTAAGGTAGGCTAGGCTAAGCTATGGTGTTTGGTAGGTGAGATGTATTCAATGCACTTGCAACTTAGGATACTTTCAACTGACAAGGGGTTGTCGGGACATAAGCCCATCGAAAGTAGAGGAAGCTCTGTGTGTGTGTGTATATATACACACATACATAGAGAAAGAGAGAGATCAAAACCCAAACTAAATAAATTACTATAAGTCTGTGCAAAGAGCTAAACTCAGACTCAGAGGTAGTGGTTTCAGAGTTTAATGTGCATGAGCTACCTGGAAGCTTGTTAAAAATGTAAATTAGAGATTCTGAGTTAGTGGTTCTGGATGAGCCCCTGGAGTCTGCCTTTTTCCAGTTACCATATGTGATTCTGATGTGGGCAGGCCCGGGAGCGCTCTGAGAGATGCTGTCTCCAGAATGAATGGACATCATAGGACACATCTCCAGGACGTGGACCAGAGGGAACTTGCTGGTTTTTCTTCCAACAGAAAGCAGATTCATGGCTTGGCTTGTATTTTGGGAACTACATGAAGAAAGAAGGATAAATGTTTCAAGCTAGGATGAAGTGAAGAGAAAACAAAAACAAACAATCAAAAAAACCCAGGTCATTTCTAAGCACCAAAGATAGGGAGCTGATTGCATCCACAACAGAGAATTAAGAAGAGGTTAGAGATGGCATTATCATGAAAAATGGTTGGGGGCGCCTGGGTGGCTCAGTCATTAAGCATCTGCCTTCGACTCAGGTCATGATCCCGGGGTCCTGGGATCGAGCCCCACATCGGGCTCCCTGCTCAGCGGAAAGCCTGATTCTCCCTCTCCCACTCCCCCTGCTTGTGTTCCTTCTCTCGCTTCTGTCTCTCTCTGTCAAATAAATAAATAAAATCTTAAAAAGAAAAATGGTTGGAGAAAAACAGGAGGAGAATGAGGGGACAAGAAGGAAGTGAAATGCTCCCAAGAATCCAGGTGACATCTTCTGCTAGAAAATGAACTCTGAAGGATCCATTCTTTTGCCGTCATTCCGCCTGAAAAGCAGAACTTCCTCCATCCCAGGAACTTGGAGGAACCAACACAGCTGTCCCTCCAGTACAGAAAGCCAGTAGCACAACCAAGATAGAATGGTGGGAGCTGTGTGCTGATTTGCACAGTATGCAGGAGACGGTCTTAGATGCTGAGCGTTCCGATACAAGCCCTGGGGGTTCGTGGTTACGCCCCTCTCCCTCATCCACGGTGTCTTGGACAAATAGAGGATAATAATACCATTGACACATTCGGGGGCTGCTTCTTCGAATAGGACTTAGGTATTCTGGAGTTCTGATGATGTTTGGTGAAAATTTCCAGTCAAATGTTTTGTGCTTTAGCTCTTCTAGAAAGCACAGATTTGAACCCAAAGTGTGAACTTGTGTCTTGGTCTGCGGTAAAAATCTCAAACTGAAATGTCTTGGGACGTATATCAGCATTTCAAAACTGAACTTCATTTGGGGACTTGCGTTCAATGTAAACATATTTCCTTGTAATTAAATATGCCAGCTGACAAAGTGGCTACCCACAGACCAGGCAGGAGTCTAAGAAATGTAAACTGTTAAAAGATGTCATCTTGAAAGCAGCTAAACATCTCCATTCTCGAAGAAGCCTCCAGCCTGAGGAACTAAGTGAACATAATTAGAAATACATCTGGGTATTGGCCTCCTATCTGAGAAGGTCACATGCACACCTTCCATGGTACTGGTTAGATTCCATCATTTGTTCTGTCCTTCCTCATTTGTCTCCCACTGGTTACCAGATGGCCACGATAATGTTGGTATCCTTAACAACTGTCTTGTGCAATTCCCTGCAGCATGGTAAGAGCTCAAAATATGGAGTGTTTTCCCTTTGGATAAGCCAGTGACATATCTGGGAATTGCTTACAAACGCCCTGATGGTGTGGTTATAGGGAGTGATGGCAGACTAGGTCATGGAGCCGAAATTCAGCGTGACATGTTGCAGGTGGCAGGCTACCAAAGGGGAGCTTTTGCCATTTCTCAAGCTTAAGATGAAGGAAGGGGTCCTCCAGGCTGAATCTGGTTTTGATAAATAAGCGCTTAATATCGTGAGGTGCAGATAAGCGCTAAAAGGGAGCTTCGTGAAAGTTGCTGAAACGTTCTGAGCTAAGTTGGTTCTGATGGGGCTGTCACAGGACGCTTGGGGAGTCCTCTCAGCATGGTTCTCTGAGTTGTGCCAAGTTACCAGATGGGTTTGAGGCACATTAGAAAATAGGGAGCATGGGAAGGAGGGAGGGCAAGGAAGGTGGATGTATCAATCAAGTCGGGATGGATCATGCTGCAAAAACAAATAACCCCCAGATCACAGCCTCACTTAAAACAACAAAGGTTTCCTTTGTGCTTGTGTCTATGTCCGTTGCGGACTGACGAGGGGCTCTGCTCCGCGTGGCTCTTGTCCCAAAACCCTGACTGGCAGCCCAGCTGCTATCTGACTCATGACAGGTGCCCAGGATGAAGGAAAAGAGAGAGTGTTGTCAGTCAAACACTGGCCCCTAAGGTCGCCACTCACTCCTGTCATATTTTATTGGCCACAACAAGTCACAGGGCCACTTGACTCCAATGGGCCAGGATGTGTGGTCTTTCCACAAGACCGTAAAGAGAACCAGAAATATTTGTTGAACAGCCCTAACCACCACCAGATTAGATGATGATGCTATTTGAACTTATGGACGTCTCTCTGGGGCCACATGACCTTTTCAGGGCCTTCTATCACTGAAAGATTATATAATCTAAAGAAAGAGCAGGCTCTGGAAATTTATGTCGACAGAAGCTCAACAAAATTCTGGTGATGATGACTTTAACGCTTGAAATATGTATCAGACTCTTTGAAAAACAGTTTTTTGGTTCTGCAGCTTGCTGATGACCCAAACCTCACATAATCTGTCTATGAGGTCACCCCGACTCTCTCTTCTCTCCACCTTTTCTCTTCTCTGCTGGTAACCCCAGGCTTTTTTAGTGGAACGGGGGTGGCGAGGTGAGGCTGGGAGAATGCCGCCTAACCCAGACTGGGAGAAAGATGAACGGGTATCAGGGTCACACTGAAGACATGTTTTCATACCAAAGCAGAGTGACAATTGCAATTATGCCATGGCCATGACAGTTCTTTGTGGGAGGCAAGAGGGTAACGGAAATGTTTTCTTGTTTGTCTAGGGGAGGACGAGGAAGAAATGAACGTGATCGTTCTCAGCTACCCTCAGTACTGCCGGTACCGATCGATGCTGAAGCGCATCCAGGATAAGCCATCTTCCATTTTAACGGACCAGTTTGCGCTAGCCCTGGGGGGCATCGCCGTGGTCAGCAAGAACCCCCAGATCCTGTACTGTCGGGACACCTTTGACCACCCGACGCTCATTGAAAATGAGAGCATATGCGATGAGTTTGGTGAGTCTTTTTTTTGTTTGCTTGTTTTCCTACGTGAAACTTGTGCTTGTGTGTCTCCTTGCTTTGGGTTCTTGTGAAGAGTGGTGATGGGAGCAAGGCTTATTTTCACCAGCTCTATGTGCCACCCCCCCCAAATTATTGTGGCATAAAGCATCATCGCCTCCTGGGCAGCCTCTGTTGGCCAGGGTAAAGGGTAATTATTTAGAATTTGTTGTTCAATATAGGGTCTGAAGTTGCTTGGTCGACCTTGAAATTGGACTTTAGGACAGGAAGCTTTCATGTTCGTTCTTTCTCAAAAGGCTTTGGCTATTCAGATACTGAATTTTTTTTTTTAACTGATCACTCCCTTTTCAGTGTGATAAGGAACTATAAAAATGCACCAGTTGTAACCACTTCAGTACTATAAGGTGAACAGATAGATTGATGATAGATAGATCCCTACGCCCCTTAATTTTTTCATGTACATGTATGGATACACATATATATATCCATCCTTGGGGGGCACAGTGTATAAAAATATGTATAGATATTTATATATCTACCTATATTCAGATATATTATATATATATATCTTTATACACTATGCCCCCCAAAGATGGATATATGCACACATAATTTTATCTGCATCTCTCCTAGCTGATCAGTCATGTGTCTCTATAGATAGAAGCAAAGGAGAAGATATATCATAGGTTTGGGAGCCTTTGCATGATGCAGTGAATGGCTGGAGGCAAGCCAGGATCACATCCCTCACATCTTCAGTTTCTCATCTGTTTGTTGAAGAGATTGGATCGTATCAGTGGTTCTCAACAGGCTGGGCAGGGATATCAGAATACCCTGGGGGTGCTTTATCAGGCTAGACATGTTCCTTGGAAATTCCTGTACTTACAGAGGCATGAGACCTTCTCCCCACCACCACCTCGCCCTACCCCTTCTTTGGGATTTGCCACCATGGCACAACCAAAGTGATGGCTGACCCATGCTAATGGGGACCTGGGCGGAGAAGAGGTGAGACCCATGGCCCAGAGAGAGCACTGATGGGGTCATTTTGAGTTGGAACATTACTTGATTTTGTTGGCTAAGGTTTTCCCAAGGCTCCCCAGTTTGTGGATTATTCAGATCAGATTATTCTGCTTAACTATTACAGGCCTCAGCATGGTTTGGGAAATCCACTGTGGCCTCTCTAATCTGATTATTCCTGACCCCAGTAGCCCTCTACCTGCTATAGGGGGCTTGTAAGTAGTGGTGAGCGTGAGGGGATGATCCAAGAAGGAAGGGAGGAAAGAGGAAGGGGACCTCAGTTCATTGGACGTGGCATTTTTTTCCTTATAAACTTTTTTTTCGGATGCCTTTCACAACTCTGCCTTACCAAATGACCGTCGGTCTAGAAGAGAATAGTAGTGTTTATACAAGTTATTTATCCCTTCTTCCAAGAAGAATTTAGTGTCATATTTTTAATACTCAAATAACCGTTGTATTCAAGTAGATGAATGTATCCAATACATCTTTTCAAAAAATACCCTCTCTTTTCAGATCAGCATTTACAAATCGACCCTTTTTAATACTTCTGTTTTGAGGGGTTTTCTCCCCTTCTCCCCTACTCCCAAACTCTCTGACCTGCTTGCCCCTCAAGAGGTCTGTAAATTCCTGACACAAAATAAAACTGAAAGAATGCTTTCCCTCATTTAAGACTAGTCAGAGTTAGAGTATCACAATGTAACATAATGAAAAATGTTTTAACCTTTTTGGCTAATTTAAGAGTTATTAGTCATTGAGCTTCAAAGCTGTTGCGTCTGGAATTGGTAATAGAAAGAAGTTCCAATTTAACAGTGATCACAATGGTTGTTAAGAGTTACTAAATTAGTTTTAAATGTTCTCACAAACACAAGCATCTGACTTTTGAATGTTTTCCTGAACTTTTCTTCTGGTAAAGCTAATTTTAATGCTGTTTTTCTTCTCCAGCCTCTTAAAGTGGAAACTTTCTTTTGGAATAAAGGTACCTTTAAAGAGCTTCTAGATGGCTAGTTTAATAATTAGAATATTAGGTTTTTCTTTTATTTGAGTTTATACTTCAAATAGTTTGTATTTTGTGTAGTATTTTTTTTTTAGTAAGTGAACCCCCCCCAAAAAAAACTTATTTTTGACCTGATTTGAACACCTTCGCCCACATGCCTCCCCCACCATCCACTCTTGGTTCTCCATCTAAATTTCCAGAGATCACCCTTTTAAACCTCCAACTGGTTGTATTTGAAATCAACACAGGCTAAAGGGTTTGTTAAAACGTGGGGTTGGGTTTCTCCAACCAACTAACAGTTGGTAGAAGAACATAAATTTAATTAGTGACTAGCATTAAACAAATGTTCCTAATATTAAACACTGCCAGATGACTGAAACACTTCTGTCAGATTACCGTGGGTGCCAGGGGGCCCACAGATGAATTTTCTACACAGTATATATTCTGTACCACACGTTTGGTGACTTCAGTAATTGGTCAAATGTAATTTAGGTAACAGTATGCCTAGGCTGTAAAAATCAAATTTTATTAGCCATATCACCAGGTGGATGAATGGCGGAGCTGATGGCAAAGAGTTTATAGCATTTAGCAGCTACACCTTTGACACATGAAATTCATAAATTGCCATAAAGTACCTGCAAGGCCCTTCTCAAAAGGACAGTGTCTGCTTTCCTATGATTAAATAATGTTTATTTTATTAACTAATATATTTTTTGCTTTCTTCTATTAAATGGGATTATGGAGTGGGGGCCGGAGAAGGTGTTCAAAAGATAAATAAAACACAGTTCTTGCTTGTTTGGAGGATTTAGAAATCTAATTGGGGAAGACAGGATTAACGCACCTGAAAGGTTAACTAATGTTACAAGAAAGTCAATGATTAAGTATTTGGTGAGTGTTGGAGAAAGCAAGGGCAGGAAGAATTTAGCAGCGGGGCTGCTGGCGGGGCGAGGTGGTGATCATGGGAGGGGTCAGGGAACGCTTCATGAATAAGGCAGGACTGGGTCTGGTATTAAATGCTAGGGGAGAAAGGCTAATAGAAAAGTTTTGGAAATACCTAGGTCACTTGTAATTCATGTCCTGACTCTCCACGTTGGGAATGGCTGCCTTCACCGTGGGTCAACTGTTGGCCTCCCCTAGGTTTGTTTACCCTTAATAAATGCTCTGGTGCCCTCTCTACCAGGAGAACATGAATATGAGTCCGTGGACCAAGGCTGGGACAAACCCAGGCAGTGGCTCTGGAACTGGGCTTTCCTGGGGAGGGATGATCCACATTTTCTCTTGTATGACGACCTTTCCCAACTGCTCAGACACCTTCCCCCTCCCCCCATTGTTTCAATGTTGTCCACTGAATAACAAGTTTAATTGAATAATAAAAGTAAGGCTTTTAAATCTACAGTGAATCCCTATAAATAAATTCTCCGTGGAATTTTATGAAGCTGTTTAATGAAAAGTTTGATTAGAAACTATTAAAGAAAAATAGAATAGATGAAATTTCATCATTTAGTCCCACATTACAGTGGTGTCATTTTGATTTTTATTTACATTGAGATATTCAGAATAGAGTAAATATATCCTGGCTTTAATTAACTATCCTCCTTACTTGGGAAAGGTTATTTTAGGCTTGAAGGGTTTTGATAGCGTACCATCTGCTTTCTTCCCTGTATTTTATTCAAGTCCCTTCCCTGCTTTACAGCACTGTGCAATGTTTAAGCCTATGACATAAGCATAAATTGAATCATATTAATGGCAGGTGATTGAAAAGCTTCAGCCTCAACATCCTGCCTGAATCCTTCCGTCTTGTCAGTGACAATGCTCTTAAAGGTGGTGTGCTCTTTTCTCAGCACAAGAGAATTGACTATTTTTGAAACTAAAGCATTGTGAAGACTGGCTGTGTTGCACATGCAATAAGGAAATGAGATTATAATAATGAGGGCAAAGTGACATCAGGATTGACTATTCTTCTCGTGAAAATCTTTACGCTACGCGTAATTCCTACCCCCACTGTCCTGGTAGGATCTCTGAATGTGAGGCATTCTTCAACCGCCCCCCACCTTGCTTTTACCTCTTTTTATAATTTGATTCCTCTTTTGTAAAACAGATACCGTCATGTATATTATATTATTGTCTGTGCTGTAGAGAAAACAGACGCACGTGCAAACATTTTGTCTATTTTCCCTGTTAGAACAATAAAATGTCCACCAGTTTGTAATGTGCAATGTTTACCTTAATATCACACGGGTTGATTTCACATGTACGAAGCGTTGACAGCTGAATCCAAACAGGCGTGCACAGTACCGTAGATGAATGGATAACTTTAAGGAACTAGCTTTTATCAGAGAGATGTAAGGTGGACCCAATATGTATAAATGAGATGAAATCAGTCCCTTAAATAAAATCTTAAAAAAAAAGGGGGGGCGCCTGGGTGGCTCAGTCGGTTAAGCAGCTGCCTTCGGTTCAGGTCATGATCCCAGGGTCCTGGGATCGAGCCCCACATCGGGCTCCCTGCTCGGCGGGAAGTCGGCTTCTCCCTCTCCCACTTCTCCTGCTTGTGCTCCTGCTCTCGCTATCTCTCTCTCTGGCAAATAAATAAATAAAATCTTAAAAAAAAAAAAAGAAAAGAAAAGAAATCAGTCCTTAAAGGTGGGTTCGACTAAGTGGATTAAGATATGGTTGATTAAAAAAATAATAAAAGATACGGGCGCCTGAGTGGCTCAGTTGGTTAAGTGACTGCCTTCGGCTCAGGTCATGATCCTGGAGTCACTGGATCGAGTCCCGCATCGGGCTCCCTGCTTGGCGGGGAGTCTGCTTCTCCCTCTCCCGCTCCCCCCTCTTGTGCTCTCTCTCTCTCTCACTCTCTCTCTCAAATAAATAAATTTTAAAAATCTTAAAAAAATAATAATAAAAGATACGACTAATTTTAGTTTGAGTTTTGAATTGCGAAGAGACATAAGTCATGCTTCTGAGTTCTTTGGAGTCAGGGTGTGTGTGTGGCGGGGGGGCAGGGGTAGTTCCTTGACCAAGGAATGGGATGGGCTTAAAGGAAGGATGTGGTAATTCGCCTGAGAGGGGCAGAGATGAGATGGGCTGCCGTCTTAGCATTTGGTCCACGTGCAGGAAACCATGGGCTCTGCCCCTTGGGGAGATGGTGGCTACATCAGTATTGATACATGTCCTTTGCTGAAGCCCAGGGAGGATAGCACAGTCTAGGGGGGAAAGTGCTGGGCTTACAGATCGGCTAGGTAGGAATCAAGGCTCACGTGTCTGATTTGCTGTTCCTCCAGGCAAGTGACATAAGGCCCCTCACTTACCCCATCTTTCAAACTGGGTAGAAATAGCTCATCACCGGGCTTAGACTAAGTCTGTATCTGCTTGATTAAAAAAACAGTCCTCGTGATCAATGAAGATTCTCTCCTGTTTCTATTAGAATCTTAGGCTTCGGACAACTTAGAACCATCCAAACCAATCTCGCTCTGTAAATAATGAAGGAACCATTTCTCTAAGGCTCTGGGACTCTTCCTAGAACCTTAATGGAAAAGAAAAGTTTTCTACTTTATACGTTATGTTTTTAAGAAGCTTTTCTGTCTCTGCACTGAACTTTCCCTTTCTGTTTCCCTGTTGGGTAAAATAATGACATTATAGACAAAAGAAGAAAAAGCCAAGGGGAGGGAAGGAAACAGAAGAGGGGATGAAATCTTGACGTTTTATGGAGGAAAATTCAGGATGTGTACAATTATTTTGAAGCACGGAGGATGAGCTGGACTCTGCCTCTTCCCCTCTAAGCATCACATGTTTTGCTGGAAATGAAAGGAAAGGCAGTTGTTTTGTTAAGAATCATGGGAATTTGTAAGTGAGTAAACATTTTTTTTTCCTTGCCCAAGTAGGTTTCATGGTCACAGTGGATTTCGATGATCAAATGGCCTTGTTCCTGGCCCCTGTCCACATTCAGGCTTTCGCTGCCTGTCTGCAGTGCCCACCGATCTCCCAGATGATAACAAGGCAGATGTTTCTCTTTAATTGAAGCCGAGTAGGAAAGGAGTCAGGCTTCTTGTGTATTGCTATTTATGCAGAAGTCCTTAACCTCCAGAGGTCTCTCTTGGAGGACTGCTTTGTCCTGGACATTTTCTAGAGCTTCTGTTTATCGCTAGAGAATGGTCTAACCAAGACCATGGTTGGTACCTTCTCTTTGTTGCATGTGCTGCCCAAGGAGGGACAGAGGAATGTTTAAGTTTATCACACAGTGTAGTCCACTGAACCCAAATAAATCTGCGGGTAAAGCTTAGTGCTTGACAGGACCTGTAGTGATTAGCATATGGCCTTGGCTTCCAGGACACTGAGACACAAAGAGGGCTGGGGAGCAGACCTCCTTGGGCAGGGGTGTTGGAAGCTAGGGTACCATCTCTCTTGAAGGTTAATGACCAGAATTTTTTTGTTGTTACTATAAACTAATTTTTCAGAGTCATGATATATGGAATGGGTAGGATTCGTGAGTTTCTATTTTTGGAACCTGGAAGGATATTTTAAAATAACTCTGGACTCTTTTTGTAGCTGAGGGGACTCAATGGGTTATTAAAAACTATTTGGACTCCTGGGTACAATAACTCTTGTTCACTCCAGAAGAAAGGATTTGTGTCTATATAGGCTAATATTTCACCTAGCGTTTCATTTAGAAAAGCAAGAAAGTTATATCCCATTACATTAACAAGATCAACATATTCCTCTCTAGGGTAAAACAAATATTTTTATCAATTCACACACACACACTAAAGGAAAGAACCAGGTCATTGAAAAATCACAGGCAAAAGTGCTAGTTAGGGGTAAAGATGGTAGAATGAAGTTCAGAATAAGTCTGTATTCGCTTGATTTTTAAAATCCTCCTGGGCGCCTGGGTGGCTCAGTTGGTTAAGCCACTGCCTTCGGCTCAGGTCATGATCCTGGAGTCCCTGGATCGAGTCCCGCATCAGGCTCCCTGCTCGGCAGGGAGTCTGCTTCTCCCTCTGACCCTCCCCCTTCTCATGCTCTCTCTCTCTCATTCTCTCTCTCAAATAAATAAATAAAATCTTTTAAAAAAAATATTAAAAATAAAATCCTCTTGATGCCAAAGATACCCTCTAAAGCCCTTCATTCTATCCTGTCAAGGGAATTGGATTGATTAAAGTTCCTTGGACTGTAGGACAGGCTGTCTGGGGATGCCGAGAGCCCACCACAGTGCCTAACACACAGGACTTTCTTGTCCATTTACGCATTCCACCAATATCTATTACACACCTACTATGCGCCAAGTGTTGTTCTGGTCCCTGTGCACCCAGTTATGAACAAGACAGAAAAATTTACACTCCTAATGACCTCACAGTGTCATATGTGGGGAGAGGGTTGGGAAAATATGGGATGGCCATGGACCATATGTCGTGGGTATAGACTGTAACTCATAGAGTTGTGAGAATTCAAGCCCTTAGACGGTACATGGCGAGTACTACTTAAGTACTCATCGTTGACTAAATCTTCTTGTAACTCTTGCATCACACAACACAACCTTAACCACACATCATACACCATAGTGTTTCCTCAAAAAACATCTACAGAATTATTTCATACCTATACAGACTCCTGGGGACATGAGGTATCATTTGCTACTAAAAATCATTCAACATCCGCTCATTCCAGAAATACTTGTTTGTTTGTCCTTCTGCATGGAATGTGTTTCCCCAGATATCTTGGGTCTGGCTCCCTCTCATCATTCCAGCCTCAGCTCAAATGTCTGCTCCCCAGAGAAGTCTTCTCTGACTTTCCCCTTTTCACAAGTCTGGCTCCACCCCATCACCCAACATATAATTACCTTCCCATAACTTTTCACTATCTGAAATTAACTCTCATATTTGTTTCTTTATATGTTTATAGTCCGTCTCCCCCATCCCCACCTGTGCTATAATGTAAGCTCTTTCAGAGCATGTTCACAGTCGTGTACCCAGGGACCAGAACAAGACTGGGCATATGGAAGGTGTGTAATAAATACTGGTTACATGAGTGAATGGATACATGCATACCATTTGTCAATATCCTTGCTCTCCCCCATTTTGCAGATAAGGACACTTCAGCACAGCAAAGTTACCTCGCTATCAAGTGGCAAAACCAGGGTTTGAACCTAGACAGTCTGGTTCAGTATCCATGCTCTTAACAGTTACACTAGATTGCCTTTCAGCTTGGACCTGACTCAGAGAGATCTTTCCAGGTTCCTGAGATCCAGCTGCCTAGAAACAGATAAACTGATCACCAGATCTCTAGATAATGAATGTACAAGGGGTTCTGAAGGACTTAGATCAGTGTTTTTGTAGGAGTGGTTAGGAAAGGAATGATCGTGAAAATTCAAAATCTGAAAACCACTGGATGGGATCCGGAGACTTTGATGCCAGCCACCGTCCTCGCTCATCTGTATTATACCAGCCTCCCTGACGGAGCCTCTGCTGCCCTGTGGTCTCTTCCACACACGCCCAGAGTGATGCTGCCCATCTCATCACAGAAGCAGATAATCAGTCTAGAGCCCCGTGAGAACTGCAGGTTGAAAGGGGCAGACAGTAAACTGCCCGGTGTTCTCATGGGCTCTTTCTAAGGCATGGGGTCGTGATGCTCACAGAACTTCGATTGTACACCTCTCTCTAATTGTCTGCTTAGAACACATTGGCTTTCCCAACTTGGCATCCTCCCTTAATGAAAAAATTATAGGTCTAATTCCAAAAAATGAAATGTATGCAAGCTTTCCTGCTTCTGTCACTTCTTTATTCCTGTAGCACATAAATCATTTCCCTTTTTAAAATTACATTTTGCTTGCCATGACTTGGTAATGGGTTTTCGAAGGAGGCAGAGCAGCCAGGCTCTTGGCACGGGAGCGGGCTGTGCTGCCTGCTCAGGAAATCTCACTGCTGGCTGGCGTGGGCCTTGATTCCATCATCTGGGCTTTATGCTCCCTTTGGAAGTTGCCTAGAAATTCTCTCCCTTAGAATCTCCTTTCTGAACGGCCTTTTTGGCTCTCCAGTTGCCATCATGGAGGACTGAAGAACAGATGGGATTTAGGCAGAAAAAGACTGGTATGTTCTAATGCTGCTGGGTGCTTACATTCATTCATTGAGCACCGACTCTGTTGAAGGCAGAACTCCAGGCATTGTTGGGGTATTGGTCTCTGCTGTCAAGACACTTAAAAGTCAAGTTGGCCAAGATAAGACGTAGAGTAATGGGCCTCTACAAATATTATTGTGATCTTCTTAACAATTCTGGATCTTCCCATGAGCAACCTGACAACATAGTTTCCGTAGGGTCACAGGTCCAGCATGTTGCCAAAGTGGGAGTTAGCATCCCCACCCCAGTCCCCTGACCGCAGGGGACATACTTTTCCACCCCGAAGTGAGAGGAGCACGGGCTAAGACTCCAGACTTATTTTGATATTTTGATGTTCAGAGGAGACGGTATCTGCCAAGCTTTATAAATGGGAAAGCTTTGCCACATGCTGGAGACTGCAAGGCAGTCCACTGAGGGCTAACTAGAGGAGGTCCAACTGTAGGTGCCCCTGGAGTTGAAAGATGTAAAAGAGGGCCGGGATGTCAGGGGAGGCCTCTGAGAGGACGTGGATCTTCAACCAGACCTTAAGAGATTCAAAAAGAAGGAAGTTATTTCAGGTGAGGAGGTGGAAAATACTCCAGACTTTGAAGCTCAAAGAAAGAGGTTGTTTCCTCTGCCATTTTTAGCTATCAGCATAGACATTTAAAACACACACACAAAAACAAAACAAAACAGCCTCCGCAAGCAAAACTTTTTTCTTCCTAGAAGAGGTCTCCTTCCCCTGAGGGACCAGGTGCTCCTAAGTCCTTCTCCCAGAGGCCCCATTATGGTTAGGACCCAGGGGAAACCTCTTGGAGGAAAAATCAACTTGTCTCTTATTAAATTGGAAATTTCCCCTTGGGCATATAAGAAGGAAAAGGAGGGATGCATCAACTTTGCAGCAGGGGGGAAAGAAGTGAGGTGAGGTGCCTGGTTGGTTTCCTGGGTATTTAAGGGGCTGCTTTTAGGTTGAAATTGTAGCTCCTAAAGAATCATCTAGAACACTTCACTCTGTGTCCTCCTGTGTTTCTCAGTACTTTTCCAAAGTTGCTTTTTTCTTCTGCTTGGTATTAAAGTTAATAGATTCTACTGCATTTCTCTTCCCTAGACTCTAAGCTCCTAGAGGGGGTAAGAATCATGCCTTACTTGCCTCTGTCTCAACATATGTTTGTGGAAATGATATAAAAATCCTGCTAAATTCCAGAAGGCTTCATTTTATCTCCTTTCTTAGAGTCAAGTATTTCTTGACCTCAATCTTTAATGTTTAGCTCATTGCCAGTTGATTTAATTCTCAAAGGAAAGTATCTAGCTCAAAGGAAATGGTTTTTCTCAACATTTATTCACCTCTTCAAACCAGAGGAACATTCTTCATAAGCTGGTCAAGGTCTTTGGTTGAAGATTGTTCATTTGTTATGATGTTTAATAGATCCGGAGGTCTGCACAACCTAGAAAGGTGTTCTCTGAGGAAGTCGAGCAGTACCGTAAGTTAAGGCAGGTGGTGTCCAGAAGTCCCTACACTGACCTTTCCAGTCTCTAACCTACAGAGCTCAGAATTCAGTTTGAAAACCAAGGAACAGTGGCAGAGTAATTAACAAAGAGGACATTGACAAGTTCCAGGGAAATATGGGCTATATGGATCTGGAACATAATATAGATCACGATTCAGGCTGGAATCATATCAGAAAATGTTGGGAAAGAAAAGTCTTCACCAGTTTAATGTTTATTATTAGGAAGATTACTTGGTCGGTGGCACTTACACCTGGAGGATACTTTGTGGATCATTGACCTGCTCCATGGTATTTGTAGATGAGGATGAAGCCTTCTGTCTCTCAGGAGAGCTCCATGGAGGAGAGCCCCGTCTTTGGATGAAGCAAGTTCACAACATGCAGGGTTGAACACATCACATTTTCTTCCTCACAGTTCCAGACATGAACATTAGGTCTTTAAAATAGGAGATATGTTAATAAAGATGTCACACATAGTGCCAGAAATTATACTGCCCCATCCCCGAGAACAGACACCTTCCGAAAGAGAAAGGATGTTGGTAAACGTGGGTTCTTTTGAGGTCTGTCTTTATCGTAGTCAGTTCACAGGTCCCGTGCTATTGAGAATGCATTCTGTCCCATAGTTGTGGGGAGAAAGGAAGTTGAAATGTGTCAGGACTAGAACAAAAGGGCTATTGGGAGCCCCCATTAAATTGTCTTGGGGACCACTGGTACCAGTGTCATCTGCTGGACCTGAGATGAGGAGGTAGCCTCAGAGAGCAGAAAGTGTGGCCTAGCCACTCCCAACCCAGCAACCACTCCACCCACCCTCAGCCCGGGCCATTCACAACTCGTGAGAGGAATGTCCTTCACATGGACGAGTGTTCCTCCTACTTTTCAAATGGCCGACACCCCGTCTTCATTGTCTTGCCCCTGAACAACCTTGTACAACCTCGAGGACCGGTGTCCATGACCCCAGTGGGCAGTTGAAGAACTGATTGGGAAAGTCAGCAGCTAAACGTGAGTGCAGTAGTGGTAAGACCATGATGGAACGTGGACATCAGCTTCTGGATCTGTGTTCCTGAGGCCGTCCGCCCAAATGCGGCCTTGTCCTGAAGGGCATGGCCTCACAGCCGCGAGATCCTATGCAACAAACCCTAGGCAACCGGGATCTTCAGCCAACCAGATGCTCCCCATCCCTCATCCCCTTTGTACCATGTTTCAGGGAGGGGAAAAAAAATAGTAAAAAACAGTTCATATGTTTTTCAAAATATTTTTCTCATCATACAATTATTTCCATTATGGAAAGGACAAGTATAATAATAATAATAATTGCCACTCTTCTGTGAGCATGTACCATATGTCAGGCCTTATGCTAAGTCCTGTCCATACATGATCTCACTTATTCTTTAGAGCGCCCCCGTAAGGAATCTATTAACTGTCACTTCGCAGGGGAGGAAGCAGAAGCTAAGAAAGGTCACATCAGCCCAAAGTGACACAGCTAGTAAGTGGTCAGGCTGGATTCCAGATCAGGTCTGTAGAGCTTCAAAGCTGGTATGCTTATCCACTCTTTGATATTGCCTGCCTAAATATCACTGGTAATCTCATAGGGTTTATAAATTCCTTCCAGACTTTTTCCAAAGCATTTTTATTTACTTGAGGACATTTTATATATGCAACTGTTACATCATGAAATTCTAGTCATTACAAAATAAACATTTCCCTATATTATTATAAACAGTCTTACAAGCACCATTTTAATAGTCACCTAATACTGCATCAAATGACTTTATCAGAGTTTACATAATCCCTTTCTATTAGAAGTTTGTTTTCGTTTCTTCCAGGGTTTTTAGTTTTGTTGCTTTCATGTATAATTAACACTGTAATGAACATCTTTTTGTGTGTGTGATGAACATCTTTATTTATAAAAACATCAGCATTTTGATGGTTTCTTTCGGGTAAATTCCCAGAAACTCTTAGTGCCAACATTATTTTCCTTCTAAGCGATAGCAGAGCTGTGGGCTAATCAGAGCCAGCTCTGTGCTTACCCACAATCAGCCCTTCCTCCTGGACCTTCTACAGCTAAGGTTGAGGATGCTGAGAACCCAGTGTTCAGAATGAAGATCCAGAGTTTCTCCTCTAAAGCACAACAGGGAAAAATGTCTTCAATGAATACTGGGGGGCTTGGGCAAGAAAGTGAGCTCATGCAAAGATTCCTGAAGAACTCACTAAAGTTTTCATTTTTAGTCTCCAACCTCCTGAATTTGAATGGGCAGCGTCCCGTCACCAATATTTTAATCGTACTTGGTGCACGCTGAAGACTGAGACTCAGTGCTATAGGAATATTCGCCTGCAGTCGTAGTAGGTGGCAGGGGTGATGGGGACTGGAAGTCGACGATGTAATCATTATGGCCAGCCACCTCCTCCCTCCTTAATTGCTTCCATCCAGGTGTGACGGCGGGCGGCTGAGGGCCGATTGTGCTACAGTGCGCCGACAAGTCGCAGCAGAAGGTAGGGAATGTTCCCTGGCCCGTCACAGGCTCAGGTAAAAGGCGTTGCCTTAAGTAAAAGTGCAGAGCCATAGGGCACCTGGGTGGCTCGGTCAGTTAATAGTCTGACTCTTGATCTCAGCTCAAGTCTTGATCTCAGGATTGTGAGTTCAAGCCCCATATTGGGGTCCATGCTGAGTGTGGAGCCTACTTAAGAAAAAAGAAGGTGCAGAGCTGTGATTTTGGAAGCATACATTCTAGTGCAGAAATTAAGAAAAAGCACAATGTACTAGAAAGGGTACTTGACTGGGAGTCTGGAGAACTGGGTTCAGAATCTGACCCTCTCACCAAGAATCCAACCTGTGCTCAAAATTTTTGACGAAAGGGGCGCCTGGGTGGCTCAGATGGTTAAGCGTCTGCCTTCGGCTCAGGTCATGATCCCAGGGTCCTGGGATCGAGTCCCACATCGGGCTCCCGAGCTCCTTGGGAGCCTGCTTCTCCCTCTGCCTCTCTCTCTCTCTCTCTCTCTCTGTCTCTCATGAATAAATAAATAAAATCTTTAAAAAAAAAAAATTTGACAAAAGGGACAAAAGAAAAAAAAAGGTCCTCATGGAAGTAGCTGAGGACATTCTTTACGTTCACCTGCACTATGTTTCCCCAACCCTGGACAGTCGCCATGTGATGATTCCTGTGAGGTGTTTTTTTTTTTTTTTTTTTAAAGATTTTATTTTATTTGAGCGAGAGAGAGCACAAGCAGGGTGAGGGGCAGAGGGAGAAGCAGGCTCTTCGCTGAGCAGGGAGACTGATGCGGGACTTGATCTCAGGACCCTGGGATCATGACCTGAGCCGAAGGCAGACGTTTAACGGACTGAGCCACCTAGGCGCCCCGATTCCTGTGAGTTTAAGCATGGTCAGTCACCTAGCCTTCCCTGACATAGACTGAGCACCTGCTGTAGGTGAGGTGTGACACTGGGAAAGACCGAGAGTGAGACTGGGTGTGTGCCCTTCGGAGGCACCTCATCAAGCCCAGTGTCCCCTCAGTGTGCACTGGGTCCACTCTCACCGAGTGCTAAATAAGGCAAAGTATGGCCCATGGGTCACATCTGACCCATCACCGTCTTCTAGAGTTTTTTATTAGAACACAGCCAGGCCACGCTCACGTGCTTCTGTCTCATTCACAACTGCTGTTGTGCAAAGTTGAGTATGCCCCGCAAGGCTGAAAATATTTCCACTCTGACCCTTTACAGAAACGTCTGCTGACCCCTGAGGCAGATCAAACGACTAGGTACTAGATTTTATCAAATCTAAGACAACATCATTCGTAACACACATCATTTTCATATGTACCCACTAAGAAATAAAAAACATCATTGTCAGATGCCGTCAATGGGGAGACCACCGATCCTGGAGACATCGAAACGTGATAAGGATTGTGTACTTTACAATGGAAATTTGGTACTTTCCAGAGAGATATTTTAGAGACATTTTTAAAAAATGTAAACAGGGATTGTCATGAAGACTATTTTCCCTTGCCCATAAATCAACCAGGCTGTTGACTCCGCATGAAACCTATAATAACAGACCATGTGATGGGGAATCAGAAAAGTGCTGGCTTTTTGGCATCTGTCTTGCCAAAGACTGTTGCTATTAATGAGTGGAAGAAATATCTTGGCTTTGTTCTCGGATACTATTTTCAACTCCCGTTAGTATAAATATTTAGGGTGTCTCAGCACAGTGGCAGTAAAATTGTTAGTTCTTTTATCTCAGGACTGGAATATTTGAACAGTACACCTGCTCTTAAAATGTGTTATGAGGCTGCGTACGAAAGGCTTTGTAGTAGTTTGGAATGGGAAGCTTCTCCAACACTGCTTATGGTCAGATTCTTACCAGTCTGAAAAATATGCTAATTACACGCAAGGCTCTGAGCAAAGAGTGAATTCAATATTACGATTTTAAAACTTCCTCAAAACAAAAACAGGACACCACTTCGGGCGAGATAGCAATTAAATGGCATCAACGACGTGTGCATTGCGTGGGTCAGCAAATTGATCGCCGTGTGGACACACATTCTTATACCCAGAGAGCATCCGCATTTGCAAATATAAGTCATGGTATGATGTTTTGTTTTTCCTTCAAAAATAGGAATTCAGGAATTCTGAGTCAGGCCACTTATTATTTGTCTAATTCAGCTGCAGAGTAAGTTATTAATGACCCCCAGATGTTGTTTATAGTGATTGGATATTTTCAGTTGTGAAGGAATATTTTCTTTTTTTGTATGTGTGCAAGTGATATTTCTTAATATGCTCTACGGCATCCGAATAAAAGTTTGATGGCAGAACAGTTTGCATGTCCAATGTAATTGCTTCTAAGTGAGTTCTTCATTCTTCGCATTTTTAGCTCTAATTGCTTTTTTTCCCATATGTCTAAAAATAAATATTTGCAAGTTTTGCGTCCTGCTACTCATTGTAATACATAAAATATTTGTACACTGAGCAAAATTCACTGATAATGTTCGCAATGGGCTATTTAGAGAAAGTAAGGTTTGTGTGGTAAGAGGAGATAAAATACGTTTTTATTAGTATAAATGCCAAAGAAAGCCATTTATCATATTTTGAAAGAATATTTTTAAAGGAGTGGCCAGATATTTGACCTCTGGGACTATTTAAATAGATTCAGTTGGAAAAAGCGATCCAGAGTCAAAAATAGTCTGTTTGCTATATAATGGATATTATTAATGATCTTTGGAAGGTAGCAATTAATTTTTGATTATCAGGGACAGGGGGCCCCACTATGTGGATTATCCAAGTCCCTGACTTCCCGGGCAGACCTCCTCTGCCTTCATTTGAGTTTATTCCAGCTCATTAGCACCTCCACCCGAAGGTTGGCAGAGAAAAGGAGAGGAAGAAAAAATGAAATCACTTCTGCTGCTCTTAATGGCCTTTGGAAAGAATGGATCATGAATGAAATAGAAACTAGTGGGAAAAATAAGCTATTGGATTTTCAGTGTTTTCTTTTATCCTTACTTTCCTCCGTTGACACGAATAATCAATAGTTGGCTTAAAGACTTTTAAATGAACTGTACATTGGAAGGCTTTGCAGTTATAATAGCAATATTATTCCCTTTATGCTCCCAAAGACTGGGTGAATTCCAGAGAGGTAAATATTGCCCAGTCTCCACATTGGCATGTTTCTGAGCTTGCTGCCTTTTTGTTGTTGTTAAAAAAAAATAATAATAGCCCTCTCCCAGTCAGTTTTTTGTTGCACAGAATTCCCCTCCCCCTGACCCCATATTAAATTTAACAATTATTTGTGTGCGTTCAGATCTAAACATCTGCTTGGCCGCCATACCCTGTGATCATGTCTGCGATACTGACCTGGTGATACTTTGCATTAATGAAAGTTGGCAGGTTTGGTCTTTCTCATCATATTTGCTTCTTAATGTGTTGCTGTATTTACAGTTCGCCCAGAACAATTTGTGACAAAGGTTTGCTTTTATCCTAACAGCTGCCGGCTTTATACCACCTCTCGAGGTTCTATTAGACATGACAATAAAGCGATTCTTCAATGTGTGCATTACTTAGCCATCTTTTTGATATATATTCTTTAAGTTATCCTGGCTACATGCATCTCCAGTTTCAGTCCCCCTTTTGGACCACCATGCAGCCCAGAGCTTTTGAGCTTTGTCTTGGAAGCTCCTTCCATCAATCAGAATACCAAATTTACATTGTTAGGTTCCCTGGAGGTGTTAGAGCCATGGATTCAGCAATTATTGTGAATAAGAACCCTGCAGCCAGGGTGAGTGCCAACATTCCAAGTGCTAGCACAATGGAAAAGAGAAGTGGTTTATGTTAGAATATGGTCACATTCTTCTGATTAAACCCACTCAAAAAAGACAACATTGTAATATTTTCCAATGACTGTTTATCATGAATTACGTCAGCCTTCGTTTAAATTGCTATTATTTCTCCTTAATGCTTCTTGGTGCCTGCATAATTTACGGCACTGGCAGCCTCGGGACTATGAAATAACCTTTCACAACCAACACACAATAGTAAAGAACATGGCGTTTTTGTTGTTAATTATTATAGGACTCCTTTAACTTTTACAAAGTGACATAAAATATTGTTGAGGTATTTATGGTTCAAGCTACTTTTACATGCATCTATTTTGCTTCTGGCTAGTTCTTAACTAAAGCAATCATTTGTGGTTATTAGGCCGCCGGAGATATTATGTCAGAACTGGTTTAAGAGTATTATTATGTATCACATGTCATAGGCTGCATGTCAGCACTTGAGGCTGTCTTTCAATAAAAACAAATGTAATTTTAGTGTGTGCTCTTTTAGGGATCGGTGATTTGTAAGCTAACCTGAGTTCATCTGAAGGTGCCCCAACCTTGTTCGGGAGGGAGCCTGTCTCGGCCTTCTATCATACCCCGTTAGTCCCTTTCCTGTGGATTTAAGGCCTTTTCCAAAACAAACTTTGGCAGAGGTTTAATTCAGAGTGAAGAGTTGCTTCTGGGGAGCCACTGAATTAGCAAGGACTAGTTAATTGCCCATGGCTGAGCTTGTGATGAGCCCCCCATTTTGTGGTTCTTCTTATAGATTTCATAAGTCCTGGGGCTTCCAGTTATGGCCTTCTGAAGAAAGGAGGAGAGTCCCGGCCCATAGAAGACCCGACCTCACACATTCACGTGGGCTACCCCAACATTCTGGAGCTAAGTCCTGGGTGAAGGGTGGTAGAAACAAAAAAGGATGGGAACTCGTTTGAGTTTCCACAAAGCTCCACTTCCAAGCAAACTTTGAATTAATATGTCACTCCCCTGGGTTCCAAATACTGTGCATATTTTCCAGTCCTTGCTTATTTAAAGCAAGAAAGGAAGGGCGTGCCAGAAAGTTTTACAAAGAATGAAAACACATTAGTGACTCATGTGAACAATTACTGATTTTCTTAACATATAATTTCTTAATTACTGTCAACCGAAATAATTTGCATGATAATATTTCCCCCCCTCCCCACCCCCATCCATGTTTAAAGAGCCATAAAATAGTGATCAAAGAAGCTGTTTGATCAATAGTAGGGAAACTTAACTCCTTAATTCTGGGTGGATTGATGGGATTCTGACATTGGATAGTCTTTAGAATAATCACCTCCAACACAATGGGCAAAATGAGCTTTCCAGTAAAACAAACAGCTTTGCAAAGAGCTCGGGGGCATTTTCTTTAGCTTGAATTCAAGGAGGAAATTGTGACTTTTATGAAACTTGCATAAATTTACATGTATCCTGTCAGAGTTTTAAAATTAGACAACATGCCTGAATGCCCTGGAAATGAGTCTGCCATCCAGATTTAGAGTGCTTTTAGCTTTTTTAATTAAAGACATTTCACAAGCCAACCCCAGAGAAGAAGAGAATTAAGCATTACATAAGAATGTAGCAAAGTTGGAGATTTAATGAGTGAATATTACGAATTTATAAAGGAGATAAAAGGTGTGAAAGGAGCAGTTATTGGGAGTTTTCTGCATTTGTATATATACGTGTGTGTGTGTGTGTGTGTGTGTGTATTTATATATATATAAAAACGGGAAGAAGTGAAAAGGCCAGGCTGCCATTTGCCGTAGCCCTCGTTCTGGAACTGGTTCAAAGCTCCCAGCACTGACTGTAGGCTGTGAGGCTTGTTAATGAGCATTTGTGGCAGTGAACTGGGATCATGGGCTTGTCACATGAATATAGATACACACGTATATATAACTCAGAAGATAGAAGACAAGAACTGTTGCTGCCGTGTGGCTGTGAGAAACTCAAAACAATGAAAATCAGCCTAAAAACCGCATTTATAAGAACTCCATGCTGAACCCGACAAATGCTCATTCTGAATTCTTTAATAACTGCTCAGAGTGAAGTATCATTATTGAAAATTGTTTTTAGCTACATATGTTACACCGTTTAAAAAACTTAGACTAAATACTGTCAGCCCGTGTTTGCTTTCCTAGCATGTTATTCATTTATTGAGAAATTCAGAATGTAAAACATCTGGGAGTAAGCTGCTGTGTGCAAAGTCATCTTTAAAATGTGTATATTTCAGAACTTCTTTTGTGTATTTATTTAGAAATATGGGAAAATTCTGTAAACATGTTCTGGAATATATGTAGCATTTGAATATGAAAGAGAAAGTTGGCATAACTGAAAACCCAAATTTCATTTTCTATAAATATTACTCTGTTGGAGGAATGGGTTTCTGAAATTAGAAAATTCAGATTATGGTTAGCGATATTTACAGGGAAGTGTCTCTCTTTGCCCTGGACTGAATATGTGTGAACCAGAAATGTCCATTCTGGCTCCTTCTGGGGTGTGATGTGATGTTTATGTCTAAATAAAGGAGTTAATTTATTTCAGCATTTCAAGGCCTGCGATGGAGCTGTATAAACCCAGGGGTGTAGCTATAATAGAGTCCGACCAGAAGGGCTGCACCGCTGGGGTGTTAATAGCTCCCTGGTTTTGTTCGACAATTAGTCCATATATTTTATAGCTGGGCCTTTAAGGAACTGAAGCCATCAGCACCATCACAGTAAGTGGAAGATGATACAACATAGAGATTGGAGTCAGGAAGGGAAGTTATTAATGATTTGTAATTTTCTCCTTTTGGGAAAGTAGAAATAAGACACAATATCACACAGCTCTTTTCAATTCTTGTAAATTTCACATTCTCTAACCATTCTGGTAGCTCTGAAGTCCCAGGGCAAATTCCCTCTGCCCCAGGCTCTTTAATCCTCTTTTTTTTTTTTTTTTTTTTTCCTGAAATGGAATTTGTTCTTTGTGATAGGAGCAGAGCTTTATAATTAAGTTTGCTGGTGTAGTCCAGTGGACTGGACTAGATGAGCTCCAACCTCCTCCGAACACCACTTTCTGGGGTTTCTCCAACCCATTCTGTGGATGAGATGCTCCAGACAGCATATGGCTCTCCAGCTAAAGGGCACTCCAGCTTTTATTTTAACCCGCTAGCCCCTGGGGTCCTTTGAAAACCTTCCTGCTTTCACTGTGCCTCTCAGCCACCACAGTCCCTCATTTGTGGCTTTGGCTGTGGACTGGCTTTGATTTGAGGGCCATCACCAAAGGAATATTAAAATCAATGTGTTTTCCCAGGACAACAGTTCCCTGGGTCTTATAAAGAACTAAAATGACGGAAAGGAACAGGGAGCATACTTTCTGGCAAGGAAGTTGACTTAAAATTTAAACTAAAAACAAACAAGCAAAACTCCTCAATGTGAACAATCCACAGAGATCTCCTGTCACTCGAGTACAAGGTTAAATTTGTTCATTGACCAGAGCAGCAAAACCCATTGAGCCAGTGTCAAGAACCATCTATTCTCTTAAGAGTTTAGATGAGGTCTCTAGATCAAGGAAATACTGGGAATAAGCCAAAGAGACAGGCCTCCATGTTTATCTCTTTCTTCTGCCTGGACTTCCAATAGACTGGGGCAAGTCTCCCACCCCTTCCCCAGCACCTAGTAACTATGGTGGAAACGTGGTTGCGGATGAGTTGGAGAAGACTTGTTTTGAGGATTTCAGCCCATTGCTATGGACAACACTTATCTGTTCATTAAAGTAACACTGCCCTTTGGACATGCTTTGCTAGTAGATAGTTGAATGTTTGCAAGTAACAAGATACTTATGAATATCCATCAGTTCAGACTGTCCAAGAGTCTGCTCCTTAAATTTCAGTGAGGGACCTCTTCCCACAGTGCCTCCTTCGGCCATCACAGTATACAACTGACAGCCTTGAATTAAGTATTGCTGCCTTCAGAGTTCCATGTACACATAACATAGAGTCCTCTTCAGTCTACTCACACCCAACTTGACCAAATGGCATATTTATACACATGTGGGCAGGTCATTGCCACATTTCGAGGCATATTCTTATACCAGAAGAATGAAATACCGAAGTGCTGAGGGGATTCAGTTTAAGGTTGCTTTAGAGGGGGGAAGAGGCTAGAGCATCACATCAGAAACAATGGACTCTTGTTCAGGAAAGGGGGGAAAAGAAACAAAGAAGGATAAGAAAGCTGTGACTCTAAAAATAGAGACAGATAGTGAGATGTCACAGTAACCAAGTGAAGGGAAGCCTTACTTACGAAATTAATAAGAATGGTACTCTTGGACAAAGTCAAGAGAGATATTTATGATCTTCCAGTCAAGCCACAAATATTTATTGAGTGATAGCTGTTCTGCCTTGAACTATGCCTTAGGCACACTGAGGAACCTAGCCTCTTTGGGAGAGTTAGTAAATACACTTGAACCAATTCATAAAACAAATTGTGAATAGAAGAATATGGAGCTAGCTGTGTTATGAAGAGTATATGCAATTGAAAAAAAGTTAATAATTATGTCCAGGGTGCTCAGGACAGCTTCCTGGATGGTCTTTAACTTGGAGGAGGATAGAGAAGGCTTAGATATGTCCACACTGGTTGGCACACTGGTGGTGTTTGAATTTGATGAGACTTTATGTCCCACCACTAAGGGCTAACATTCAGAGCAGCTCATTTTACAGCCTACTGGATTTGATGGGTTTGCAGGTGAAATAGCCTACAAAACATAAAGCCACTAATCCCTAGAGATGCAGCCTTTGGCTGGAGATGCTGAAGGTTTTGTGGGTAATCTTTCACAGCGGTACCACACCTCCCTCCCAAACCGTCACAGGAGTATTCTGCTGGTAAATGCGATTCTTCGTGTTCCTCCAAGAGTCCTTTGAGTGGATGCAGGAAAATAACACGAGCCCATTATCACAGATGTGGAAACAGTGTGATTGGGACTCGTGCATACACATGTTAGTGGAAGAGTCTGGAATAAACTTGGCTCAGTTAACTGTCGCTACTGTCTGTCCCAGTGATGAGATGTTGAGCTAGAGGCTTCCTGTGGCCTGAGCAATGAAGCCACCGTTTCACCATCAATGCCATGTGCTCATCTCTGGGTAATAGGTATTGAGGAAATTTACCCCCTACTTGCATAATGCTTGGTCTCCTTTCTTGTTTGTTCTGTTGTTGCTGTTGGTTTAGTTAACTTGACTGAACTTTCTCATCTCGAATACAAGAATGACAATACCTGTTTCCCATGGTTCTCATGAGGATTGGCCAAGACAATATATGGGAACTGTTTTGCACTGTGATCCTGCTATAGTAGTCTTAAAATAATAGCAATAGTAGTCATGATCAAGGTCACATAGAGACTGAGCTGGTGGTGTGCCCTTTTCTGTCCTGGATAAAGGTAAGAGACAACATCCTCAGCAATATCCACACAGAGATATGGCAGATGTTGATTTACATACCTGCCCCCTCTGCATAAGCAGTGTCCCATTCAAGCCTCAGTTTTCTTAGCTTTAAAATGAGCAAGACAGGGGTACATAGGTGGTTCAGTCAGTTAAGCGTCTGCCTTCAGCTCAGGTCATGATCCCGGGGTCCTGGGATTGAGCCCCGCATCAGGCTCCCTGCTCAGTGGAGAGCCTGCTTCTCTCTCTCCCTTTGCCCCACCCCCTGGCTCATGCTGTCTCTCGCTCTCTTAAATAAATAAATAAATAAATAAAATTTAAAAATAAAATAAAATGAGCAAGACAGTCCCCTCAACACAGGGTCCCTGATTCATCCTTCTATCTATTTTTCTTTCTATTGAGGTCACCATTCATCAATTCAATAAATAAGTTTAGGGAGAACTTATTATGTATCAGACATTGCATTAGACCCTGAGTCAACCTTAGTGAATTAAACAGATGTAAGTCCCTGGTCCTAATGAAGTCTAGAATCTAGGGATGTGAATAGCAAGCAAGGAAATATATGCATATTTTATATATAATCACACAAATTAGAATTAGAATTACAGGCCATGATAAGAGCAACAAACCCAAAAAGATTGCTGTCTGGGTTAAATGAAATACTGTATGTGAAAATGCATCAAAGCCTATAAAATGTAGACCTCCAGAGACTCTTAATTTTGACTCACCTAACACCTGCTGTCTTTGTAGCAGCCAGAGGCTACTGCACGTGCTCAGTGCATGAGGTTTAATGGTGACACCACCACCATTGCTTTTTCTTTGAGGCTTATTTCAGAAAGGAGAGTAGAAGGGAACCTTTCTGTTGAGTTTATAATAGCAATTATGGGCTGATAAGGGTAGACCATTCATCAAACGATCATACCTCGGACTTTATCTCTTTGGGTCAAATGTTTCCTGATTGATATTGACTACCATATCTTAAGCAGCTTTGAACAGATAAGAAGCTAGAAAAGAAATTCCTTTGAAGGAGATTTGACAAAATTATGTTTTCTGATTTTTTTTTTCTTTAAGAAGAGAGATTAACTTCTCATTGTTCTTCTAAAAGAGTACAAAAGCTACCAAACCATTGAATTGAAGAAAATCTAGAAAAGTTTTCATGGGTAGATATTGACTGAGTTCCCACTGAATACAAATGATCATCTGTACCGATGTTCGTTTCTTGCTTTGAAATTGTTTGGAAAGAACTTTCAACATACTGAGAATGACCATATACCACAGATACTTAGGAGTAGACAGTTATCCCAAGAAAAGATAACCCCTTGATGGCTGTATAGAAACAGCCCTACTAGAAACAGAGCTGTAAGCAAAAGTCTTATAGGTTAAATATAATTCATTTTCACAGAACATTACTTGTAGAAGCAATGTTTTAAAGGCGGGGAAGGGTAGATTTCTGACCGTGGGCCTGATATCCAGCTTTTAATTGAAATGACCATAAACATTGTAATTAATCAACTATGTACTCAATTATAAAGTATATAATTACATTCTGAACAGTAAAAAGCTTCCTAAAGTGTATATAAATCAATTAAACAGGGCAATACAGTAACCGATCACATAAAATTATATTTAATGAGATGTGTCATCTATCACAGTGTTTTCCACATAGTTCTTATCATACATCTTTGTGATTCATCTGTGCCTTCTTTCTTGCTGCCACAAAGCTCACAGTGAAGGAACCTCTTTATCTTGGCTATACAATTTAGTGACATTATTTTGAGCAGACATACGTAGGTATCTTTAAAGAGAGTTTGGGGGGGGGAAGATTTTGGATCATCTCTAATGGCTTTTGGGAAGGGTGACTTGGATTTGTCCGTGTGCCTTTACTTGTTACACATTTCCCTATAGCAAGTGCGGGCATTTGCATTTCTGGTCTTGCTACCGAATCCACAGTCTGCATCTGTTTGTTGCCTTGAAATTAGCTAGATGACCTATGTTTGTTTGCATACCTCTGCAATAGTTGCTAGATATGACAACAGAGGTGTAATTAGAAAAACATGCTAAATACAAATCCTCCTGATCAAGTCACTGCACTTTGAGAAGTAAGGTGTGACTTGTGACCAAATCGTGGTGCCTGTATTAGCAGAAGTCCTTCTGTATCCACCATGTATAATCAGGCAGATCATTGCAAGCAGGCTGACCCAGGGCCAGTGGGACTGCAGCAGAGGAAAAGTATATTTGCATCTTTAACTTTGGCAAATTGGAAAGACTTCTAAGCATTTTTGATATAGTCTATAATGGCTCTCATCAAGTGGATGCTCAAGAGGTGTTTGTATCTGGTGAGGATACACCAAAGACCCTGGTCGCGCAAATTCTGACATGTACCTCAGAACGGATAACAAAGAAATAACTGAGTAACTGCTAATGGTCTGGCTTTCTAATAAGGTGGTGATGCCACCCCTTTCCCTTCTCCTCCCTCCTTTCAGACCCCGAATGGCTTTTCCATAAGCGACGTCAGTCTCTCATGCTGAGTAATTACACCCAATCCTTGCTGCAGGAAACAGAACCATACAGAACCACTGGCCAGGGCAGGACTGCCAAATGGGGTGACCTAAAGGCCTTCTCCTCCACCTGTCTGGGAGCTCACATGGTTGTTTTGATCCCCACTTTCCCGCATCACTTGCTAGCAGATACTTGGGGTATGAACAGTTGGTTCATTTATTCGTGGGTCCAACCAACATGCTCTGATAACCGACCTATGTAATTGTGCGTTGCCCTATGGGAGGACACGGGGCTAGTACAATCAAGAACTCAACACAGAGCTAACCTCTGAGGCGCTCGCTTGCTAGTGGGGGCACTCTTGAATTAAACAGACACTTAGTATCTAAGCACTGTCTTGAAGTATTTAAATAGCATTTAAGTGCTGTGACAGAGCTAAGTGAATCCTTCTCCAATTCAGTAGGCAAAGAGGAAGATACTCTTTTTTTAAATTTTGATTATTCCCTTGAATATTTTACTGGAACTAATGAAATTGAGGGACTGGCAAGTTTTACAAGTGACTAATATATTAATCCCACTCTTCCCTGCTGCCTTGTGGGATTGTCAGTTGAGTCAGGGCTTAAAAATGGAACTTGATGAGATTTGCTCTAAAGATGTTGACTAATACCAGGTAAACCCCTAAACATCACACACAGATTGATTTCTCCTTTTTCACTTTTTTAAAGACCCAAAGATACACCTAGTTAATAACCTGCTCCATGTCCTTAATAAAGAGCAGGCTAATTAAAAATTGTTTGCTAGCTGAAAATGAATAAATTAAGAATCACATATTAACACAGCCCTCCTCAGCCCGCAGAAGGAGCTGAACTCGGGCTGGTGGGGGATGAAAGGAGTAATTGTGAGTCCTTTATCACTGAGCATGACATGTATAAATGTAGCGCCCTGTCACAGAGATCGGGGTGCTGGGTAAGAAGGCTCTGGGCAGGGCAGGCAGCCAGGTGAGCCTTCCCCTGTGTTCCTGATACAGAAGCAAAGAGTGGGACACAGAACGGAATGTGTGCTTCCTCTCTTCCTCCCTCCATCTCTCCTAATCCTGCCTAGCCATCAGGCCGCCCTGCCACGAGTCCTGCACCCACCCCCTTAAATCCCTCCGTGTGTCTCCCGAAAGCCTGCAGCATAGAGAGTCTCCACCACGGTGATGCATCGGTCCCATGGTGTCTGGTCAGAGGACAGCAGCTCCCCCAGCCCCAGTGCTCCGTACAGCAGGCCATCTGGGACTTTCTTAGTTCCTCGAACTTGCTTTCCTCTCCTTGGACTATGTCTCTGTCTTGGTATGTGTCTTTCCTGGAAGAGCAATCTTCTCCTTGTCATCTCCCCCCTCAAACTGGCGATCCTCTTCAGTCCTGCCGACCTCAGCTTACACATCACTTCCTCAAAGAGGTCTTCCACATGCTTCCAGGAGGTGAGTCCCCCTGCGATGTTCCCAGAGCTTCTCCTCTTACTTGTTGACAGCACCTACCCATCTACTTTCCTGGAACTTCAGCTTCGTGAGAGTAAGGCCAAGGGAAGTCTTGGAAACCCTTGTGTCCGCAGTACGTAGCCTACATATCCTAGGTGACCATTGACTGTTGAAGGAATATGCCAGAACTCCCAACAAACAAGCTCGGTTCTGTTTCCCTAGAAAGCAAGAAGTGGGTCTTGTGTTTCTTTGGTGACCCTCATGAGACGAATTGGTGCTCAAGAAATATTTGTTGCAGACGATTCTTCGTTGTGGTATTATATTTACCTTAGCGAGGAACAAGAGGAGGTTCCTTTAATAATGTGTGGGACAGGGAGAGAAATGAACGAGCGCGGGCTTGTTTCTGTCTTAGTTCGAAGGAGTTATGTAAGCACCAAAGGGCCAGTTCACAGCATGGAGTGAGCAAGCGTGTGTTAAGTGCATGCCGGTGGTCCCTGCAATTGCTTAGCAGCTTCTCCCCTGGACCTCCCGTCTGAGGGAACAGAGGCCGCTCCCGGTCGGTCCTGGGGCGGGCTGCTGTGCAGAGGCAGGTAGCGGAGCGCCAGCAAGGTGAACTCGGACGACACACGGGTCTGGGTCTCAGTCCCCACTCAATACTACATACCAGCCTTGTGCTCACCGGCAGTTCCTTTAATGTCTCTAAGCTTCAGTCTTCCCATCCTTAAATGGGCATTAGTGAGGTGCGCCTGGGTGGCTCAGTCAGTTAAGCGTCTGCCTTCCGCTCAGGTCATGATCTCAGGGTCCTGGGATGGAGCCAGGCATTGGGCTCCCTGCTCAGCGGGAAGCCTGCTTCTCCTTCTCCCTCTCCCCCTCCTCCCCACCCCCGCTCGTGTGCCCCCTCTCTCTCTCTCACTCAAATAAATAAAATCTTTAAAATAAATTGGCTTTAGTGATATTACCCACCTCAAGGGGAGATCGTATGAGGATTAAGTGCACATAAAGCTCTCAGCGCAGTGCAGAGCATGGAACGCTTGTTAGAGATCGACAGCGTGTACCATGACTCACCTAAATCGAGGGAGATCTGCGAGCCTCTATCTGCTCTCTGGAAGTGCTTATGGGACAGTCTGAGGTGGCAGTAGGGACACAGAGAGGCCTAGGATTGATCTGTCCAGAATATTCCAGAGCCATGATGTTCTTGCGTCTGTTTTCATTCTCTTCCTCCCCTCCCAGCCCCCTAACCCGCACACACCGTACAGACACTCTCCATTCCAGGTGCACCATGCCCTCTCTTCTTTCTGTGGATTCCAAAAGTTAACTCAAAAGTTTAATATCATATTTTTTATTTAATGTAATTTTATCTCTGATCAGAATCTCTTTATTTCTCCGTGTTTAAGTCTATTATCCTCAATATTTTTCAAAATTGATTTCATAGCAGGGGGTGCCTGGGTGGCTCAGTCGGTCAAGTGTCCAACTCTTGCTTTCAGCTCAGGTCATGATCTCAGGGTCCTGGGATTAAGCCGCTCCTCGGGCTCTGTGCTCAGCTCAGAGTCTGCTTGTCCCTCTCCCTCCCCCTCTGCCCCTTCCCCCACTTGCTCAAGTGCATGTGCGTGTGCATGCTCTCTCTCTCTCTCTCTCCGCCCCAAATAAATAAATAAATCTTTTAAAAAATTGATTTCATAGGAAAGACATAATCCTTGATTGGAATTAACCAAGATGAGACTATATGGCCAAGAAATGGTGGGAAGATGAATCTAAGACCAGAAATAATAATAATAGTAGTAGTAGTAATAGTACTGCCATTGATGCTGCTTATATGCTATTTACTAGGTGCCAGGCATTATTCTAAACCCGGAATCCTTTTCTCCATTTTACAGATGATGAAACTAAGTTACCCATGTGAACCATATAGTGGAAAGAGTATGTAATTAGCTTAGTTTGCCCTTAGGACTCAGATGGAAAATTATTTTTCTTCACTTAATATCAAACAAGAAAAGGAGATCACATTGCCACAAGTTCTACCTTTGTTTAGTTTAGACGTTTCACTCAATTTATGGAAGTCTGTCTTTGTAGCTTGATCATAACATTGGAATGTCAAAAAAAAGTGCAGGGAAAACACACTATAAAATGAAGTCTGCGTTTACTGGTAAGAAGCACAGAGCATTTGGCATCAGCGGAAAGCATAGTCTTTGATGTGGAAAATAGAAGAGTTCTTGCTGTTTCCATTTGGGTCAGAGAAAGAGATGATCGCTATATGATAAGTTTAGTGGGTTCTAAAGCTAGATGTAATAAGTGACAAGCCACAAGTTGTCCTGCCCCCGAGGATATGCAAGGATGAAATACACATGTCAGGAAAAATGTGGTCAGTGAGGAACCACACAACAGAAAAGCAGAGAATATTTAACAAGTCTCGGTTATCCTGGGAGTGAGACTTGAAGAGGAGGCGATTTACATCTTTGAGTGGGGGGCTGAAGAGGGATGATGGGAGAGACAGAGAGTAGGGGAGTAATTTATGGTGAATCATCTTACCCCCTGACATACAGAAGCCAGGACAGCTTTTTATTTTAGGTATGGCAGTGTCCTCGGTTTTAAACAATTTTCCCTCTGTTTTTGAAAGTGTTCACACAATTAATGCCTCTTGCATGTATTCAACAATAGTTGCCTAGCAACCATCAAGAAGCATTTTTGGAGCGCAAAGGGTCTAAAAATGAATGAAGAGCAAATACGGTTCGAGTTGTGGCTGAGATGACTGGATTTCAAAGTAGATCCCCCAGGAATCAGGCCATGCATCTTTAAGAGGAATGAGATCTGGTCTGGCATCCTTGGAGGCCCACTGAAATGTCCTCTTCATCTTGGACACATGCAAAGCGGGAATATGTAAAAAATAAGAGAGACTTCTAAGTGAAGCTTCATACGTTTTTCTGCCTTCAGGCAGGACTGCTTTCTACCCAATCCTAAATGCATGTGGAGATAATGAAGTTGTGGGAAGCCCTTAAGAAGGATGATAGCTCCTCCTCTGGTAACCCACTTAGGATCTTGTAACCTTTGGACTGAGACCACTAGGTAAAGAACATGGGTCCATCAAGGAACTACCTCTTCTCTGCAGGTTACTGATTTATACCCTTGGCTGGCTCTCATGATCATACCTCATTTGAAATGAAAATCTAAATGAGCTTCCAAATCAGAAGTCACAAACGCGGGTACTCTGAGGTGTCAACAGGGAGCTCAGGGGGAGAGGGCAGGTGAAGCCCTATAAGAAATCAGGAAGCACTGGGTGCCCATGCTCTGTCGAAAGGAGCTGCTACTTTCAGCTCCAGTCTTTTGCTGTGTTGTAGGAGTATGAGCCCAGTGTTGTCAGATCTCTCAACTCTTTAAGAACAGACAGACATGCTGATTTTTATGTGAAAATCTCATAATTTTAGATTGATGACAATGACTGACAAAAACTGCCCGAGCCAAACAAACTGGCACCAGGCCGATTTTGTCCATGTACTAGTCTTGTCTAATAAACCCCTAATGTTGTAGATGAGGAAACAGGCCTGCTGTTCTTCAATTCCTTGAAAATGTGAACTCGTTAAAGTCAGGAACTGCATTACCTTCTCTGTTTTATCCCCAGCTGGACTAACACAGGGTCAGGCATATGATGGCGAATGCAACAAATATTTATTGAGTCAACAAATAGTAGATGTGAGAAACAAAACCAGGACTTGATTTGGCCAGTAAGAAACCAGGATCTTAAATGCTTCTTCTTAAATGACTCTTTTTTCCTCCTAAGAGACCTTCCCTTACTTTCATATGGATAGAATTTGATCTTCTCTTTTGCCACATCATGGCCTTGTTCAGCAGGAATTAAAATGTCACACTTTACACAGAATAAAGCACTGCAATCACCAGGAAAACACACATTGCAAATACAGTTCGAGTTGATGATTCTCACATCATAGCGAGATTTGATTCATACAAATGTTTTTATAAAAACCCAGAGGAAAAGCCTCTCTGGGTTTCAACCTTCCCATAGATTTGTCTGTACTGGGACAGCTATGAACGTGAGGTTGCTTTTCTTCTTGGCCCACCATATGCAATTCCATTCCATTGACTGTCTATTTATTGAGCCCCTACCATGTGCAGAGTCCTCTGTATGGTGATTCTAAGGTACAGGGGATTCCGATGAGCCTGGGGCTCTCAGAAATGTTGAACAATTCATTTAGAGAATGAAGATACTTAGCATAGTCTCTTTTTTATTTTCATTTTAATGTTTTCTGATCCTATTTTGGCAACACTTTACTGTGTGGCAATTTTCTTTCTTCACTTTTTGTGTTAAGATTTAAACTGGTCTAAAACATAGAATCAGTTAATACCAAGACATGTTTTCCCCTTTTAACAACCTACTTATTGCCTCTCTGATGAAAGGCTCTGCCAGAGTAGATGACAGTCAGCCTCCAAGGAGGTATACCAGGGGTTTGTGTCAAATGATCCTCTAGCTTTCATTGTACTTATTCTTTCTTGCTGGGTTCTACAAGGTGCCTATCTCTGTGCTGAAGGTTCAGATGTTTCCAGAGTGACAATAACTCTCCCACCAGAGAACCACTGGCCTCTTGAAATGCTTAAAGTAAGGTACTCTTCCCTTGTGTCTGTGCCTATAATAGTAATAATAATGGCATCCACCATTTATTAGTGTCTTCTGGGTACCAAATAATGTGCCAGGCATATTGTGTCATTTTATCTCATTCATAGTCTTTCTCCGCCATTCATAATCTTTCAAGAGAGAGATACAATCCCGTTTTGATAAATGAGCAAACTAAACCCCAGCGAGAGATGATGACTTGCCTGGGGTCATACTGGTTGCCTGGTCCGTGAAGTCAATGAACAGCTACCTGTTTTTCAAAGTCTGTGCCCTCTTTACTTCCTTGTGAAACGTGGGGATCCAGAGCAATTTTACCACCTTCACCAGTGTTTTGGAGACAAAAGGAAAGATGCTGGATTGCGTTTTCAGAAGCAAACTCTAGGGGACATTTTAAACAAAGTGGATGATTTTGCATGAGACTGTGTTTAATTTCAGAACAGTGTCCTTTGCTGGCGAAGATAATCAGATGTAATGTCATCTGCAACCTCTCTGCGTGCGTGATTTCATAAAACTGGTGTAGCAGTTTATTATTATAAAATTAGTATAGCATGGAACAAACCCGGGATGCAAGCCAGATGAAATAGACAATGAATAGTTATATAAGGTTTTGGAAGCACATGTAGTAGAACACAAGCTCACTGTATTTTCTTCTCAATTGTCTGCTGTTTGTTCATGTTTCCTTTTCAACATGATTGCATCTCAGTTTAATAGCACTTGCCATCTCAGGCTTTATGGTGCCAGGCCTGACATAGTTACATCCCCTCTGTGCTAAAAATATTGCATGTATATATTCAACCGCAGCCCGACATGTTTAGCTAATGGGTTACTCGGAGCTGTGCGCTTATATAATTAAGTGATGTATGTAATTTTGTGTTAACACATTTGCAATGTGTGTTTTCCTGGTGATTGCAGTGCTTTATTCTGTGTAAAGTGTGACATTTTAATTCCCGCTGAACAATTTCCTACCTTGATTCGCCTTGTTTTTGTGGCAGGGGATTATTTTGCAATCAAGATAAAAGCATTATTTATGAAATTTCTAGACTATCCCATTACTGGGAACTTTTAACTGAAGATCAATCTCCTATTTTATTGATCCCTTTGTTAAAAATCTTTACTGGAGTTTAAATTTAATCTCTACATTATAGATTTGCCCAGACTTTTGTCTGCAGGTACATTTTTTTTAGGCAGCTTTGCAGGGATGGGGTTCCTTAAAAAATAATTCTCACCAGGCAGTCTGCCATCTTATCTTCCCCTGGGAACTTAATTTCTCTTTTCTCTTCGGTGTCACTGACTTTTTCCCTGTTGAGGGTTCTCCAGGAGAGACAGCATCTCTGTGGGTTGGAGGGTCTTGGCAAACCAGGTCAGATCCATAGATTCACAGACAGGGCAGATTTCTGTTGAGCATTTAAGTGATTGACAGGAGCTGGGCCTCAGAGTTACAGAGTGGGAATTAAAATGTGGGGGATACACTCTTTCTCTTTATTAATTGTAATTGTGACCAATGGGAGGTGCTAGAGACAGGAAGGTGAGCTGCCAAGGGCAACCCAGCCCCCTTGCCCTCTGCAGAGGTGTTTATGTTCTCCAGTGGGATCAGAAGCTTAATAAATATTTATTAGACTCTTACTAAGTACCAGGCAGTGCTTTCAAAATATGGTACGGAGAGACTCACTTGTTCAGTAAATGTTTATTGAACACCTACTGTAACCAAGACCAGAGTCTGGTGAGGGAGAGAGACCTACAATTTCAATATGGGATGATAAGAGCTAGGCTAGAAGCCTGCATGATGGAGAAGCTGAGGACAAAGGGTTCCTCCTCCAGCTGGACGTGAGGGGAATAAGGAAGCTTTTGAAGGGGGTGTGATGCCCAGCATCAGTCTAGGAGAAAAAGTAAGAGTAGGGGCAGGAGGGACGAAGGTGGAAAGGGAAGGGTATTGTCCGAGGGAAGTCTGGGAGCGTGGGCACGCAGGAGTAAAGCCATGAGTGGTCTTGCGGCCTCTAAGGTATCGTTCCTGTTGGAAGATAGCAAGGCCACTCCAAAGCAGGGTCTGCGGTGGTCCGTTGTCCTGGCCCCCAGAGATCCTGAGTTCCCCTCATCCAAGGAAGGCCCCTTCGTTTTTCAGCACAGCCAACGACAGCAAGCAGGTGGCACGCACTGATGCCAGTGCTGGGGGTCGCCCCATGGCGCCCCACGTGCTTGCCTCCTGGTCCCTCCTGTTCGGGCCCCAGCACTCTTCTCTGTGGTACACAGAAGTTTCGCCAGGAGGACCCACAGGCCGTGCGCTCCAAGGGAGCTTTCTCAGTTGTATGTTTTGGCATTTGAACACAGCGGGAATGTCCTTGTCAGCTCCCATTTGACTTTATTAATTGCAGTTCCTTGGAAAGTGTGTTTTAGTAATGCGGTCTTGGGATGACAGAGCCCGCCCCGCGGAGACCCGAGAGGAGGTATTCAGGGTCCATTGAAAAACCATCTGCTGCTGATCCCATGCAACCAACAGACAGCAGTGTCTCTGGCAGCCCCAACACTAGCTGTGTGACTTCAGGCAGAACTGCAGACTCTCTGGGCCTCCCTTCTCTGGTGTGTCAAATAAGTTTGGACTAGTGGTATCTAAGGTTCTTCTTAAACTCTGGAATTCCAACATTTTCCAAGTTACTCAAATGAAGAATCCTGCTGTCCTAACATCTGTGGATTCACCAGCACCTAGCAGTGCTCTTTGGTTCCAAATTCCTTTGAAAAGCCAAGAACCGCTTTTTGTACTCCATGCCTTGTAATGATTCCCTGGCTCTGTATTTGGGGAGGGGGTTGTCTGCACGAGCCCTCGAATCTCGATTTTCATTTTTTAAGATGCAAAGGGAATCATTAAGCCTCTGAACGTTCCTAGACTATATGGCAGTATGGATCAAGTAACCCATTTTATGAGTCCTGTTGCAAGACGCTGTCACCTAGAAGCTCCGTATTGTTTCCAGGCCCCGCCCCCTACCCCCACTTCCCCAAGCCCTGAGGCTGTGGTTAATAATGTCAAAAGAATGTTTTAAAATTGCTCTTCTGTTGATTCCAAAGAGTCAGAGCCCTCACGTGGCTAGAGTCCTGGGCTAGGAGTCAAATTCTAAATTTAATTCCAGCCTCTGTGAATGTCTTCTGTTCTCGCCTCCTTACCATTGATCGACGATTCAGTTTCCTCATCTGCAAAATAGACGTAAGATGCCTTGCTCCACAGAAGTGTTTGCAAACAGCTTCGTTGTACCCCAGGATTTGCCTTATATCGGGGCAGAATATAATTTTCCATTCCATAATAGGAACAAAACAAAAGCCCTTTTGAGTGTGCACCTTGTGTAAACGCCCCGTGCTTAAATTCTGATCAATCTCAGAGGTCAGCAAATCCCCACCCCCTTCTTTATTATTATTATTTTTTTTAAGCTAAACAAGGCTAACTAGGGAATTCATTTTGGAATAAAAAGACATGAAAGAAAGGGTATTTCAGCTTGCACAATAGTACAAAGAAGAACAAGAATCATGTTTGCTAAAGGACTCACAGCTGTTTAATTTTATAGTAAATTACTTTAAGAACTTTGCTAATTCAGAGACAAAACCAAACAACTATTGTTGCAAAACTGAACTTCCACGTGTGAATGGAAAAGCCAAGTTAAGGTGAATCTGCCCCTAAACTCATATTAAACTCAAATTAAAAACAGAGAGCATTTTTGTGAATGCAGGTTAGAGGAGCGGCTTTTATCTAAAGAGAAGGCACATGAAGAAGGAAATGGTACATTTGCTGGTAATATGATGAATAATAATTTATGTTCTCATGTACTTTGCCCCCAGCTTTTTCTTAAGCCGCTCAGTCTGTTTTAATACCAGGTTTGTTTGCTTTTTGGGGATGGGCCTGTCAGGCAGGAAATTGTCAAAAGACGTACAGCAGAAATTTTAAATGGTGTTTTTAAAAATTAAAATTAAATACCAAATGGAGTAACCAATTATTAAATTTGGAGTTCAGATTTTTATAAAATTTTATTTCTAGAGGCTATGAATGAATGGTGTACCTACACTTCGCTCTATACATTCCAAGTTTCCGTATGTTGCCTATTGTCAAAAACAAATAAGCTGTTCCTTATTTTATTTAAGTGATTTTCTTCCATATTAGGGAATTATTCAGACTTCTTTCCTTGGTTCCTATAATTCCAAACCAGTTGGAACATCAGTCTATTTTTGGTTATGAAGGAACTTTTAAAATGTGGACATGATTTTTTTTGAAGTTTCTAAATCTCATAAAAATCAGTTTGCTGCATATATAACAGTTATGGGAGTAAACATAGTGAAGTTATATGCCGGACAAAGTTCTAATTTCCATATTACAGCCTCCCCCGCTCCAGGTCCTCCCCCTCCAATCCCACTCCGCATGGGAGGGCTGCTAAATGTAAATTCTGAAACACATACAACAACATAAGGTTGTGATTTGTGACTGTGTCTCTCAAGGATGAATGTGCTTACCTGTATTTGATTAAACTCTTAGTTTCTGGGTTTGTATGGTCTGCCCACCACATCACATAGATTCACCACGAGAGGGCAACCAAGAGTTGACTTTCAAGCTAACAAAGCTAGAAAGGGTTTTAATATCAGCTAAGTGTTTTCGCTTGCTGAGGATTTATTTCCCCGCCTTCCGATTGCCACATGCAGCCTCCAAGTTTCAAGTAACAGCGAATAATAATCCAAATAAAGTTCTTCTGAAGGGAAATATAGACAGACTGGTGCAGACAAGAGCTTTTGCCCAAATAAGGATCCCTTTTTGGAGACCCCATGTGTTAGATAACCATCAACTGACAGTTGGTCATGAGTTAATAATGTTGGATGCTGAAATATGCATACCATGTTGCTATAAAAAAGTTTGGAGGACAAAGACAAATACTGGTCAAGTTAGGTATCAGAAACATACCAGAGGTGTGCAGACTGCTTCCCTGGCTGTAGGCGGAACCTGCCAAGTAATTTCATTTAAAAAATGTTGTAAGTACTACACAGTAGAATGTGTAATATTCACTGCACAATTTGCTGGTGTTGTAGGGATTTGCTCTTAATCTCCCTGCGTGTTACTACCTCTTCCGTGCAGTGCTATAGCAACTCCTGCCTTCTAAGAAAAGAAAATATTTCCTAAGCTTATTTCCATTGCAACCATTACTGTTCTTTTATTTTTTACAATGCGGACCCTAACAGGAGGGGTCGGGGAGGATTTCCATAAAAGAATCCAGGTGGGTGTGTGGCCCTTTGATTGGCCTGTTGCATTTGGAGAGCTGTTAACGTCTAGTTCTGTTTCCGTGCTGTTGCTGCCACGGGAATCAAAAGGTGAGGGGGTGGAGGGACTAGGCTTTGATTTCAGCCACCGCGACCAGTTATTTGGGAGGCTGGGACCCTGGGCCAGGTGGCCACGGAGCAGCTACTGTCTTCTTAGAGTGACACCCCAATGGCTATTCGTGCTAAGAATGAATGGGGAGGGCGCCTGGGTGGCTCAGTTGGTTAAGCGACTGCCTTCGGCTCAGGTCATGGTCCTGGAGTCCTGGGATCGAGTCCCGCATCGGGCTCCCGGCTCAGCGGGGAGCCTGCTTCTCCCTCTGACCCTCTCCCCTCTCATGCTGTTTCTCTCTCTGTCTCAAATAAATAAATAAATAAAATCTTTAAAAAAAAAAAAAAAAGAATGAATGGGGAAAGAATGTGTCTCCTCCTCTGCCCCCTAGAGTTCAACCCTTTTTGTTCTATCGACTTTTCGGGGCTTATTGGAGTGCTTTGTCTTCAGTGAATAATCTCACTTTTCGTTGTATAGAACCGTGGGAGTTGAAGCACCTTGGCGAAGCCAAGAAGGCCATGCCCTTGGGTGGCTTTAGGACTGACTCTATCTGATCTCTCTACTTACTTGCAAATGAAATCTCCAAAAAGGAAAACACACCCAGACCATGAATTTATTCAACAGTTTGTGGTTAAGCAGCTTCTACCTTCCAACCAGCCAAAAATCATTCAAGGTCTATTTTCTCTTACTCACTTTGCAAATGGCTTACATTATACCCAACCCATGTTGGTAACTGGAGAGAACACTTAGTAACATTAATAATTAGACAGCCTCTTTTTCTCTGTCTCTTCTCCACTTTCCCCCCAAGTGCCCTGTCAAGGCTTAACATTTGCTTTGACATCTTAGTTAAGGAAGTTAATGAAATAATATCTTCACTGGGGCCATTGAGTAACCTGGAGTCAATGATTACCAGATCTGAATTTTGCAAAGGAAATACCTCAGCTTTGGCAAAATTCTCAGATACTAACATCAATGCATGACTATCCTTGCGTGTAACAGTAAATAAAATCCTAAATTTCAGTGAAACTTTGACTCACCACTTTTGCTGATGATTCTGGCTTCAGATGTTAATCTTGTTCTGTCTACTCTTTAACACATTTTCGAGGACCTATCTGTAATCATAACCTTGAATTGTTGACTAAACCAGCATCCCCCAAGAGAAAGATAATGCAAGCCACATGCAACGTACCATTTTCTAGCAACCGCATTTTAAAAGGTAAAAAGAAACAGGTAGAATTAATTTTAATAAAGTGTTTTACTTAATCCAGTATATTCAAAATATCACTTCAATATGGAATCAATATAAAATGTTATTAATGAGCTATTTTACATTTTGTGTCTTGTCCTGGAAATCCAGTGTGTACTTTATGCTTATGGCACATCTTAGTATGGTACCGGACAAATTTCAAGTGCTCAGTAGCCCCACGTGGATAGTGGTGACCGTGTGAGACAGAGCAGCTCTCAACAGTCATAGAAACATTTTATCTTACACTGAAAAAAATGGGAGGGAGTTCTAACCTCTTCTGTGTATTCTCTTTGTTCATCTGATGGCTATCTGTCCACGTTTCTCCACAATGTGACACACAGTCCCACTACCCGAGCGCTCTAGCTTGCCCTGCCTCCTCACACACAACCCATTCTGGACCCTCGCCCCACTCTGCTTCAACACATTTTCCAGTATAGTGGCCCCTAGGTAGCCACGAGCAAATGAAGCTCAGACACGGTGCTGGTAGCTCACGGAAGAGAACAGGGCTGGGCGACCTTTACCTGAGCAAAGAAAAATGTCTGAGAGCTTCAGACAAACAAGAATAGCCATCTTTTTACTTTTAAGTAAGAGACTTGTCCAACTTCTTCAATTATTCTTTCTGAAAGGTAGAAAAGCATAAAGAGTGTGAAAAATCCCTTTTAAGTATAAATTCCTTTGGGGATCTCTTAAAAAAGAGATTGGAAGCTTATTACTTGATGACCTTTTACTTTTTCTTATATGTATGTGTTTGAAAAACTGAAATTTCTCTCATAACATATTAGTCCAAGTCTGTAAGAAGTTAAATACCTCTATGTTAATACACACACACACACACACACACACAAATGTCTCTTTTACTTATTTCCAAGTAGGGAATGTTTTCTTTAGAGATGTAGCAAATCAATTATCCTCAATGTTGAAAATGGAATATCTCATTTCCAAACCTGGAGAAATGGCTGAACAAGAATGTTCTGTTTATATGAGTTTAAAAACTGTTCTGATATTTGCTGCTCCTTTCAAGGCTATTCAGCACAAAAAATGTAACTTTCACTTCTGTGCTGGCCTGTTCAATAGTTACACCACAGAACACATCCATCATGGACTAGATGAGCAGGATTTTTGATTGTAACAAAAAGAAAAAAAGAGAGACAAAAATCCTCTATGTTTAAGAGGTCCTATCTTTATAAACTTCATAAATTAGAGACATCAAAATGTCCTTAAAAAGCATTTTCAGACTAGATCCTTAAAATAGCCTAAATTTTTTTAAAAAAACAAGTATCTTAAATTAATATTCTATTCTTATTCCAGACAATCATACCAAGAGAGACTAAATCTGTGTTTATTGAATAGTTTTCAAAAAATGGAAACACTATTTCAAAATCTTCAGAAGAACTACACAGTAAACATCGAAACAATGCACTTAATCTAATTGTTAATAGCTTTCACGCAGTTTTTTTCCTCAATGTCCAGCATGATCTTCTCCACTAAGAGTGGAGCCTGAGCCCCAGGGCCTGGAAATGGACCCTGGGTACCTGGCATCCAGTGAGAAGAATAGCAGGAGAAATGAGTTGCCGGGTAGAAGGTTGAGCCCCTACGGCATTTTGGTTTTGCTGGGTTTGCGACTTCATAAAAGACCTTGCGGCTGGGGAAGGAAATCTGACCCTTTATTTGCAGGGTAACACCTGGACCAAATGGCCACCTGTCTGTAGTCTGTGCACCAAGCTAAGCCTTCGGGTATCCACTCTGCCCTGATGTTTCTTTACAGAATTGTAAAATTTGGACTTTTAAGGTGAAAGGGTCTTCCACCGGCTCCTGATGCCATGGTACGGACACCTCATCACCTCAAAGACAAGTAAGCATTTGTGAAAGAGCTGCAGGCCACCACTTCGGTCCCTTTCAGGGATCCTGAGGGGGACCTTTCCCTGAGAATGGGTCCCCTGACGGATATGTGAGTAGCCAGAACAAGCCAAAGGGAAGCTGAGGGTTTGAAAGTTCTGGCACGGATTTCAATCTCCTTCCCTGTTTCCAGAATTCTCTCCTTAGAGAGTCAGTCTCCTGAAAACCCAGACTCTCTCCTCACTCTGCACCTAGATTTAGCGCCCAGATTTTCCCCTCATTCTCTAAATGGTAGTGAAAAGTGTCTCTAATCCCCTTCTTCTTTGCCAGCGCCCTTGTAGACAAGCCTGTTATACACATCTAGAACATTTCTGCATTCCTTTGGAATTCACTACATTGTTTCGGAATAATATATAGATAATATTTGGTCATTTAAATTTCTCTCCCTCCTCAAGACACAGAGGGGAAATAAAGATAGAAATCTGCCTGTCACTTCTGGTAAAACCTGACTAAAAAAGAGGTTTGCTTGTGTTTTAATGCAAGAACGCATGGAGTCACATGCTTTCAAACCAATTAGCAATACAGATGAGCTAGCAAATCGAGTTCCATTTATAGGGTGGGGGAAGGGGAGAAGTCAAATTATCTGTGTTTTTAAGTGTTTCTGAGAAATGAAGACCTCCAGGGCAGAGAGAAGGCGGGTCAGGAAATAGCTATGCAAATCACATGCCTATGAAATTACTAAAACTTTGATCAGGGGCATTAACAATCGCTCCAGCATTCACAAGTATGAAACAAAGAGTGAGTAAGACTGGGCCTGTTTTGGAAGGGATTACAAGAGTGTTTACTTACATGGTTTGTTGAGCAGTCAATGAAGTCCACGGCTGTTTTGGACTTAAGCTGCCCGGGCAGTCCAGGTATGACAGACGCACTAAGACATTCCACTCTCATTAGTGACTCGTGGGGATCTCAGCGATGCTGACAAACAGCCAAACTGGCTGGACCTCGTGTGAAGTCCGCTTCATTTTTTTTCCCCACCTGCCCTCTTTCTAACCACACAACTGCTCACCCTGCACAGGAGGTGGGAGGGGACCTGGGTTCTGGGAGAGTGTAGTTCATTGGAAATGCTAAATTGTGGTCATGGGCATGGTGGTCCACAGGGCGCCAGGGGAGAGCTGGGGGCTAAGGCCAACGTGGACACTCAAGGTGGCCACGACATCCAGGGTTGCGGGCAGTGTGATGGGCGCTCTGGGGACACACGACGGTCGACGCTCCGGGCAGCCGAGAGTGAGGGCATTTTGCGACCGGCTCTGGCCTCGGTTCACGCCTCTGAACTATTCTCTTTCATGCCTTGATTTGAGAAAAAAAAAAATTACCCGGGAAAAGGGAACTGTCAGAACAATTGTGGAGAATGATAACACGCTTGCAGTGGCTTTTGTTTGTTGTTTGCCTTACCTCCCGCCTCTGGCTGTCAAGTCAGCATTTACGTGGGAACGGCCCACGAGATGGAGTCGGGCTTGTTGATGGCCCCGGGGGCTCGTGTCTCAGACAACACAGTTGCCACCCATACATTCCTGTTGGGTGTAGAAGGTTGTTTATGGGAAAACAGAATAAAAGTAAACTTGAGAAGTGTTAAGTCTGTGTGTCCCGAATGCTTTGCGCATTCACAGAAAGATTCAACCAATTAACAGACTTTGAGCACCGGGGCGGCTACTGCCGCTTCCTGGCACCGCTCTCTTAGGTGTGGAGTAGTGAGTGTAGAGAAGGTAGCTGCGGATTTGAAATACACGTTTCAGGGAATCATTTTATGAATTTTTAAAATAAAAATGTTGACTTTAAGTTAAAGCCAAAATGAGGGCTGAGAGCTTCTGTTTTTCTTTTCTATTTTCCCAAGTATTTGAAAACTGAAATTCTGTAAGAGATTATCTGTGAAATGCCTTTCTTTTATTACACCCATAAATTTCAGGAGTGGCTTTGATCAAGCCTTCTGCCATGCTTGGTTTCTAGATCTTTTACTCATATATTAATAACTTTAAAAACACTCATCCTATTTTTGTTTTAGTGAAAGAGGAAGTTTCTAAATAGTCAAAAGGGAAACATTGAAAATAGAACACAGTAAATGATAACTAAATTAGGGTATTTTTTTTCCAGCAAGAGCAATGCTCCATGCTGAAACTTGCCAGAGTATTTTAAGATTATTGTCTATAAAGAAAATATATCAGAGAATTGAAATCCTCAGAGGAAAGGCCTTACAGAAATGCAAAGTATTATCAGAAATGCATACTATACAAGGAATGATGTTTGTCAGTCCCTAATACATCAGTCAGGGGAGTTTAGTTTTCTGGCTTGTGTTTAGTGTTTAAAACACACACACACACATACATACACACGTGCACACATGCACGCAAAACTTGCAAATCAAGTGAGTTAACGCTCTGCCAACTTCCTCTAGATATTGACCCTGGGGGTCAAACTCTTAAGAAAATGAAGCCTGGTTTTCCATCCCCCTAATTGCAGTCCCCACCAACAAGCAAGTCCTATCTCTAAGTGGAAGCTCACAAAGAATTTCTCGAGAGAATATGGAGCTGCTTTGGCAACAAAATCCTCTCTGCAAAATGAGAAGAAAGAGTTGTTAACTGATGAGTCAATCCTGCTTTTATAGCAGTTTATCTTCGTGGTATTTCCAAGAGCATAAATGTTATAAAAAAAGAGAGACGGTCATGACAGGAAGAACACAGGAGAAAAAAACAGGAATGTTTAAGCCAAAAGCAATTTACTTTGCCAGTAACTGGTTACATTTCCTTTGTTTTATTATTATTATTTCAAGAGCTGGGGTTGAGCCGAAAGTTTCCCACACCTGCGCTGCCCTGACACATAACTTGTCAGAACCCATAGTGAAGGGAATATATAAATGAATGCCTGAAAACCCTGAGCTTCTAGACCCTTTAAGAAAAGAAACAAACCCCAAAACCTTTTGCTTATGTTGCCTAAAAAAAAAAAAAAAAAAAAGGCTTTATTTTATTAATGTTTGACGGAGTTAAGAAGAGGAAAAAACAAAACACACAAGTCAGATGTCAAAGTAGCCTGGAGCACTGGCGGTCACTGATGCTCCTGGGATTACCGGCATGGAAATAGTAGTGACTTCACAGAGGTGCGTACTTGTTAATTTCATGACGCTGAGGAAGAGGAACAGATGGGCAGTCAGAGAGGAAAGATTTTTTAAAAACCACAGAGATCTTTCACTGTTTAGGCAGAGGAATCAGTGGCCCACTGCAAAGGGGGAATGTGCACGGCGCTCTAAGTTTTATTAGACCTATGTGGCTTTAGTGGAAGCCTTTACCTGCTACTGAGTCAGGTCGATGGGGACCCTGCTCCATGTCAGGTCTGTAGGATGCCGTTGGCTGCCTGAGATGGACTCTAGCACCCTTGTGCTATGTGGTGTTTGGGGGAAGCTCCCTGGTGCCCGACAGCCCAAGTTAATCATATAAATATCTCATTATGAGACAGAATGAGGGCCTGTGTCTGTCTGTCAGAAGTTACTTAAAACAGGGACTCTGGGTTGGAATCCTTCTGCTACCCATAACCAGTTGCATGACCTAAGACAAGTAATTTCATCTCTGTCTCAGTTTCCTCTTCTGGAAGATGGGGATAATAATCTCACCTTCCTGTTGGTTTGCTGCGGGTTTTAAATGAGTTATTGTATGGGGCGCCTGGGTGGCTCAGTTGGTTGAGCGACTGCCTTCGGCTCAGGTCATGATCCTGGAGTCCCGGGATCGAGTCCCACATCGGGCTCCCTGCTCGGCAGGGAGTCTGGTTCTCCCTCTAACCCTACCCCTCTTGCGCTCTCTCTCTCACTCTCTCTCTCTCTCTCTCATAAATAAATAAATAAAATCTTAAAAAAAAAAAAGTTTAAATGAGTTATTGTATGCAAAGTGCTGACTGGCACAGAGAAAGTGCTCAGTAAATAGCAGCTATTATTATTATTCGTGTGTAATATTGAAAACATTCATGTAAAGAGCATTGACTGAACTCCGTGAATGAGCCAGGCCAGAGCTGGGCTGTGGATTATATACACATGTAAAAGTCACCGTGCATTTATTGCTTCACACATTTTTTTTTTTTTTTTGGTAGTGGAACTGACCAGAGGCAGTTGTGCTCTCTACAAGCATGCTCCCGGCTTCCCACACCCCTGACCACCACCACACCATAAAGCATTTGTTTTCACTCACCCGCCTGGCAAACGATTTGTTCTCTTGACTCTGTAAGAACAAAAAGTAGCCTGGGAACCAGAATTTTTACTCCCCCCGCAAAAAGCCAGCCCCTCAATCCCAAAGCTTCGCCTGGGGTCTTACAGATCCCAGAGGTTTCAGATTGCATTATGGGGTCTACCCCCCACCCCCCAGTCCTGCAGGCTCCATTCTCCCTGGGACTTTGAACATCAGCTCTTCCGGGCACTGGGGCATTGGAGACAAGATCACAGTCCTTCCGAGCGCCAGACAAAAAGGCTTAACGGTCATCGGGAACCAAGGGCCTTAGGTTTTCTGTCTCAATTCTCAGAGCAAACTTGGAAGTCCGGTTAACTTGTTTACCTGGGTTACGTTCCCAGAGCTCAAGTGTAAATAGAGAAGGTGAAGGCAGTTTTACAGGTGCCCGGTGTGACAGGTGCGCACATGGGCAGGTTGGCGGGCTTGGCTTGTGAAGACTTGAAGGAGGTACATGTGGGCATCTTTAGTTTCATCCGTCACTTATTCATTCACCAGGCTGATATCATGTAATGCCATCTCCTGGGTGTGTGCTGGGCAGGTGACAGATGAATCCCACATGGTCCTGCCCTGAAGGACCCTCCAACTGAGGATGATAATAACCCATAAACTACAGCTAAAGTACCACGAAGACCGTGGTACCTTCCAGAAGAGAAAGCCAGGAAAGGAGGGCAGAGGAGAAATGAGAAGAGAGGTACGTGAGTCTGAGGCTTGAGCCATTGGTGGGATTTGCCTAGCCTACCTGAAATGTCAGCCACTTGCCTCATTAGGAACAAAAGGCTTTTTCTCTTGATCAGGTCCCATTTAGAGTTTAAGTTTGCGTGACCAGAATATTAGGTGCTAGCCTGTTCTAAATTTAAAATTCTCAGAATCTGCCGGGGAAGGGCATGTGCTTCTCTGCGTTCTGAAAACAGCTCAAAGAATGGAGAAAATAGACCCGATTTGAGGATGACCTATTGTCGGTTCCCGGAACCTTTGCCTGTATTTAAAACAGCCTGTTCAGTACAAGTTCTATCTAAAAGGCCTTTGGGATTTGAAAGCTTTCTGGAAAGAAATGCTTTTAGGTTTAAGTGTTTTTTTGCCAAAATGTGAGGAAGGAGAGATCATAGTTAACAAGTCTGAGAACAGAGACGATACTGTTGTGTTTCTTTTTCGTGAAATGTCTCAGACCTACCCCACATCATGCTCCCTTTCTGTCAGCTTTCTGCTCGGCTATTGTTTTGATAAGGGACATGAAAGTACATCCTTCCCTCACACTCATTAAAGTCTTAGCACTTGGGTCCGTGGTGGAAACACCTCTGTGCTACCCTGAGTCTTCAAACCAAAATAGTCCACGCCCTGGCTCCGGGCTAAGGCCCGGGTCAGTTCATGGAAGGTGATGGCATGAGCCTGTGACAGGGGAGAAGGAGGTCAGGATCCACAAAACAGGCCTGATGAAATCACCAACCCGGCGCAGGGAGGGCGGGCGGGGAGGTGGGGAGCAGAGCCCTCCCTGCCAGTCTGGCAACTCCGGCAAAGTCCTCAGAGCTCATCCCACACACTCCGTGCTAGTCACTGCTGTGTGTTTACATGAGTAATGGAGCTGCCGGGGGAGGGGAGTTGTAAGCAGAGCGCGGAGCCTGGCAGCTCGCATTCACATTCGCATTCGCGTTCGCGCTGGGAGGGAAGCTGACATCCACACCAAGTCAAGACTTCCAGGGACGGGGCCGGGAAGCAGTCACATGCTGTAGCTTTCGTGAGCACAGACGTCCTCAGGCAGATGTTTGTCGACTGGAATGGGTAATCGCTACTTCTCTTTGCTTGATGTTTGTCTGTGAGTTTGTTTACCTGTGATAATTCCAGGCTGGCTTTGGGGGATGGACTTCTGGACGCTCGTCTGGGGAGGGGGGGAAGGAGCGGAGAGCGGGTTTGGGAGGGGGAGCTGAGCCCCACAAGCCACTTTTTAAACTTTTGCCGGACTGGAAAGGAGCTAGCTCTGCTTTCCTGAGCTTTCCCAACAGCAGAGCTGTTATCCACAGTAGAAAAATCAAATGAGTGGGACTCGTTATGTGGATGAGATGAGTACATCAAATGTCCTAAAATCCCTGGTTAACTGTGTGATGTCAGGAAGTTGAACAACAATTAAAAGCGTTGGAGTTGTTCAGAATTGGCGCTCTCATCATCCTACCTTAAAGCAATAAAAAAAAAAGTGTGGGTGCCTCGAAAGGGCTGGAAGAAAACTGCTTGAGGGATAATTCATTCGTTTGGAATTGTTCGAGGACTGCTCGGTTAGTGGTTTGTTTTAATTTTGCTCGGCTTGGGTGACTGATGGAGCTCAATGTGAAAGCTGATGCCGGACAGTCAGAGCACTAGATAAATAGCAGCCTTCTTTTTGCTGCTTTCTCTGTGGATCTTAAAGGGATCGAGCTCAACATCAAGGATGAAATAGAGCTTTGATTTGCATCTTGTCTGTGGCTTTAAAAAAGTATAATCTTCACGGAATCAGGCCAACCTCAGTGTGATCTTTGCAAGTTATTTTAAATAACCCTTGAGATCTTCATAAAAACTCTCTTGAAAAGGAAAAGAGAGCATGCTGATTTGAATGTAGCTGCCAGATTTGCTGAGATTTAAAACATGCTGGTTGCAATATTATTAGTAAATACCTGTAAGACTATCTTTCTGATTGGTATCATGAATGTCCTTTCTGTGCTCTCTCTCTACTTATTTGTATCGTATCAGCTTATTTGGATCATAATTTCAGAAAACACTCCTGTCTCCACTTTTGAGGAGAGAGGCTTTCAAACGCTACATTACTATGATACCGTAATGGGCTGGCATATCACCTAGGTTTCTGAAAACGAGATACAAAACAAAAGGAATCATCTCGGAGCCTGGCTTAGGGTTGTCCTTCAGCTCAACATGTTTCTTTTCTAACAATAGGGAAGTGCATTTTCCTGATTATTGTCCTTGAGAGCCGAGAGCTTCATTTTATTTATACTAATTAGACATGTTAGCTTTGGGAAGAACTGTAGAGTCTACCAAGACACAGCCCTTCAGAGAAGGGGGCATACCGTGAAGGTTGGCTTCCACACGTGGGTGCGCTCCTCCGAACAGGTTAGAGGGCACCACTTTATTAACATTCTTGGTCTTTAATAAGGAAACCCATGCAAATGAAAATGTACATCAGTTTGTTCTTCGTTTGTTTTCAGCGCCAAATCTTAAAGGCAGACCACGCAAAAAGAAACCATGCCCACAGAGAAGAGATTCGTTCAGTGGTGTTAAAGATTCCAACAACAACTCCGATGGCAAGGCTGTGGCCAAGGTACGGTCGTTCGCTCCCTGCTCTCCATTTGGCTGCCTCTTGTTATTTTTCCCTTTTCTCTTTATCTCTCTGCTCTTGTGTCTTGGTGGCAGTTTTCAATTCAGAATCTGGCTTTGGTATTCACAGCTCTCTGTATCTGTTCCCTCCCCTGGGTGGTTGGGGGAGGGGGGAGCATAGGCATTTTGATTAGTCAACAGAAAGACTTCCCACCTCCCAGTCTGGCCTGTTGGGTAAAGGACAGATGATTAAGCGCCCACGTCATTGAAGCTGAGGATTTCATAGAAGGTGACACAATGACATAGTTTACTCTGCTTGTATCAAAAATAGACCAAGATGAACCATCCTGTTTCTGAATGTGTTCATCTAAATATGTTGCAGAGATTAACAGAGGATGAAATTAGAAATAGCTAGAATTATGTTTTTTAGTTGTATTTTTTCAAAGTCACCTCTAATTTACCTTGGAGTAAAACTGAAGATATTTACCTGTATGGAAAAATAGTTACATGGATACAGGTACCCATATAGACATTTGTATCTTCTTGAAGATCTCTCTTAACACAGAATGAAAATCCAAATTCTAAACTATTTTTCGGGCCCAGGCCCATTTTGCCCAAGCATTCCTTGGAGTCTTGAAAGTGCATGCCTGAGGTATTTAGCACCACGAAGGGTGAAGTGTCACTTTATATTTTTAGACTTATCTTTTTGACTTTTGTGAGGTTGGTCAGATTTGCACGGTTCTGTTTACTGGGTCTTTGCACTTAGGTGTTGATTCTGTGCCAAAGACAGCAATAACCCCTTTAGGACCCGGATTGAAGACCAGATTTCAACTGATACTATGTTTCCAGATCCAGGAACTAAGCTTATGAAAATGGGAGCATTTTCACTAGTGGTGAATTTGGAAGATTCTGATGTAGGAAAATATGAATTTGGTTCTGTGTTGACAGTCTGCTGTTACTCTGCTCTGTATACCACTCCTCTTCCCAGTTTAATGAAACCAACCCTAGACAGTCACAGTTTACAAGTCTTACTTTCAGCGGATGATTGTTTAATCCGGAAGTTCTGAGGACTTTTTGGTTAGGATTTCTTCGTGCTTCCAAGAATGCAAAGGGTTAAAACACAGAGATCAACCAGTAGAAATGTGTGTTTTCTGGCTATACACCGATCTGCTTTCCTAAAGTTATTTTTGTCCTGCTCTTTTGACCTTCTGCAAATGAGTGCACATGGGTACCAAGAATGACATTTTCTAGTACTTTGGACATCTCAGCCCTAGAACTACCCATCAGCTTCCGTGGTCTTGAAGAATGTCAGCAGGAACAGTTTATTCCCTGTGATGTGGTTTGCAATACTGTAGAACAGACTGAGAAGGTTTTAGGATCCTAGCCTTTAGCCGAGCTTGCACTGCTGGTACCTTATGTTGGCACCCTGCCCCATACCTCCAAGGTGACATCATGTGTTTACCCCAGTATGTTCTGTACCTGAGCCCAGCAGGATGAAGCTCCTTCCCATGTCATTTGGAGTTACTAATGAAGTATGCCTCTGGGAATTTTACAAAACTCATACGAATTGATCTGAAAGACGAGCACCTCCAATATCTCTCACCGGGGAAGGCCGCTCAAGACTCACAGTAGGACCCACAAAACTGCAGAGAACAGGAGCCTGTTCTATATTTGATGTTCACTGACTTCTTAGGAGGGATCGTAGTCAAACCTGGGTTTTCTAAGGGACCCTTTCCACACCCCTCCCACCAATGCTGCTGTTCAGAATCTTTACAAGGAGGCGGATCACCCTTCCATCGTTGGTTTCAGTGGTGAGTGGATGAGGCACCTGCCGCAGTCAGCCCCCAGGCACTGGTCTAAACACCTAGCTCTTCTCAGAGTCTTGGATTACAGTTCTGCCTTGGCTGCTTCCAACGGGTCTGGCAAGACCACTTCAACTAAAAGAAAGAACTAGTAGGTATAAAGTATGGCGGGCTTGTGTGTTGACACCAGCAGACTGATGGAAAGTCTCTACAGAATAAACAGGCCACCCCTGGGACGAGGATGACCACTAGAAAGGCATTTATGTCTTAAAGGGGTCTTTTCTCATGAAACACTGTCATAGAGATTACAAGCTTGTGACCATCTGATCACTTGCTGAACTGGAAGCAATATTTCAAGTAACAGTTTGGCTTTATGACCAAGACCTGTGTGACTGTTTTTGCGAAAGTGTCTCACACAGACTATTTCTAACCATGGATATATACCAGCTCCACACAGCAAAGCTCTCTAGCATGAGAACCTCCTGGATTTGTGGTCTGCATGGCTGGAAGAGCAGTTCGAGTAATTTGCCTGTTGCCATCAAAAGGTTGCACTCTCTCAATGAGAACATAAAAGCCAGCTTTGTAAGACTCTGTTTGTTAGGGACAGAGGATCCCGTGACAGCAAAAGTCACCCGGGGAAGAGGCTATCAGTTCTCTGAAGATGTCTTGAAAGTGTCCAACCAAATCCTGCTATTTCCCTGGGATCATCTTATGCAGCAGATGTGGGGGTCCAAGCCCATTCATATGGGGATCTGTACAAGAAAAATCTTCTTGGTCCAGGCCTCTAATGGAAGGCCCACAGATAGAAGGCAAATGACTTTTCAGATTCTGTAAGCACTTTCGAAAGGCCAGAAGTATATTACAGGTGGTTTATATTCTAAAAGGAACAAAAAGAGGGAAACCATGGTGTGGTGTGCCATATGTTCTTCCACTTAAATCACAAACATCCCTTTGATATTTCACAAATGTGATACTTTCGTTATTTTCACTATGTTTCATCCAGTTTGGTTCTCAGAACCACCCCCAGGAATTACTCTTCCTTCTTCACTGGGAAGAAGATGAGGGTCTTCCAGCAAGTTAGTGACCACATCAAAATTAGATTATAGCTGCTTCTTTCTTGCTGGTTCATCACATCTTAACTGCCAGTCCAGTGAAAGGATGTGGTTAATATAAAATAGGTGGTGGCTCATTGAAAACATTAAATGTGGATTCTTTAATTAGCACTTCCTCAATCACTTTAGAAACCCCAAAGCTCTTAGTGAACTCAACAAGTAGAAGGTGTTCAGGTTGGGAAAAACAGATCTTGTAATTAACTGTCACCATCAAAAGGTTGGTCTTTCTCAAGGTCAACATGAAGACCAGCTCCTGTTTCAAATTGCAGGACATTAAAATGAGAATATTTGGGGTAAATGTGAGAATATGTAGAAAGGAACTTGGCTAGGTCCTACCCAGGAACAGAGTAATAGCCTGAAGGGCTTCTTTATGTTAACTGAAGAAATGTATGGAGCTAGCCCGAGAAAGGAAACCGCTGCTCACTTCTTACAAAGCCTTTGCCCGCGTCCCCACGCCCCGTCCCAGAGAGGAGAAACCTGCTGGCTCACCCACCGGGGTTCGGGATGGAGCTCAGTAGGCAGCAGCCTGGCTTTCCCAGGAGCCTTCTCTACAAAGCAGGGAGTCTGAATGATTTTGGACCCGGTTTGTGCACCTGGTCCGTGCTTTCCTTCTGTTTCTGGGTATTTCTGCACAGTTTGCGGCAGAAGGTTAGGCAGCCATCTAGACACTGAGGGAATGCTCATACTCCCTTAACAGTGGTACTTCTGACCTCATAATATAAATAATGGCCCATGATCACTGCAAATTTAAGACTCAGGCTGTTTTATATGCAGATCTTATATCTACTCCTGTTTGTGCAAAACCAGAGTTTGGAGCGAGGCAGACCTGAGTCTAAATCCAGAGTTCTGCCCCCATGAGCCGACTAATAAAATACATAACCTCGCCGAGCTTCATTTTCCTCAACTGTAAAATGGAGCTAGAGGCCTCCTTTGATGGTTGTTATGAACATTTGGTGGACTATGGGAAGCCCACAGCACTGTATCCAGCTCATTGTGGGGGCTCAATTGATATGGTTTCCTTCCCTTTGCTCAATATACAATAGAAGGAATGGAGCCCTTTTATACTTTGGAAACCACCTAGTTTTATCTTGTATTCCTCATTTGATAGATCACGTTTCTAAGCTGTAGGTTTTGTAATGCCTAGTAATAAGATATGCTTTTAATTGGAAGTGTGTTTTGACTATCGATTCCATTTTTTATGAGTGTCCGTAAATTATAGTGTTTAATACCGCACAAGCCCTAGAATGAGACTACCTGGGTTCAGATCCAAGCTCACCACTTACTAACTTGGACATGATCCTGTGGCCGTCACTCATCCCCTTTGTGCCTCAGTTTCCTCATCTCTAACGCAAGAATAATCACGAACCTCACTAGGATTGTGGACATAAAATGAGATAATGCTTTAAAAAGTGCTTAGAATGGAGCTTGGCTACATCGTAAGCACTCGCGAAAGGCCAGGGGCAATACAGATTAAAACTGGAATGATTTTCTGATTTCAAAAAGGCATTAAATTAGAGATTTCATCAGAAATTGAGACTCAGTCTAAAATTTGACAGTGAGAAATGATGACGACATAAAGTTTCACAGGATGTTCTCCTTAATGTAATGTGACAAAGTACTAAAGTTCGAAAATATTGTAAGTAAAAATTCTACATGGAAGAATGTTTTAGTCCCATTTCCACAGTCCCTTAAAAATTAAAATCTTATCTAGAGGCCCAGTTGAATGAGTTGTACAGGAAGTTTTATTTTTTCCAGAACCAGTCTAAAGATATTAACCTCACATGTTCACTTGAGAGAATAAGTTAAAGAAAGCCCTGGCAGGAGGATACAGTTCCCTTTTATAAATAAGCATAGCTTTTATATTCTTAAGGCCTGAGAAGGAGACGCTGAAGGGAAAGAGAAAGAGGGGTCAAAAATCTGAAATGGAAAACAATGTCGAATATGTGGGACATTTTTATTCATAACATTTCCCCAGCACTTGCCCTCTTCTCTTCGATGTTAGATATAGAGATGTAAAGAATATCGGAATGTACACATTCCCCATGGGCGCACTTGAACTCAAAGTCTGACCCTTTGTACTTCCCCCTTTTACAATTAAAATAGCTCAGCAACTTAGCGTTATATTTAACAACCATCAAAGGCCTCTTGTAGAACATGGCAGTGAGCAGGGAACATTAGGTTAGCTACTCAGTTTGCTGAGTTCCATATTCGCCTAGACTGTGGAAGGAACAACATCTGGCACGTTGGCCACCATTAGTTTTTAAGTATGGTGCTTTCCATTTACTCTTCTTCGGTTTTTAACTGACCTCTACCCTTTCCTTTGTGGCAAGTTAGTATCTCCTATTACATGCTCAGAGCTGACCGAAAAGCCATTAAAGAGTGAGATCTTTTGTTTCCTACTGAGGGCGTATCTGGGCATCCCCCTCAAGTGAGAGACAGAACACACCTTGCTGGTGTTCCTGATGCCAACATCTGCCGGCATTGACATGTTTTTTTCAGGTGGCTGGAAAGAGTAGCAACAAGAGAAGTTTACTATGAAGAAGTAAACTTTCTTTCATGTTGATTCAAAGTGCGAAATATGGGACTATTTACTAAGAAGACAGGGCTTTGTTCAATGACATTAACAGATGGTGCCCCTTGGGAAAATAAAAGTGTGTAAAGAGGCAAAAGAATGGTCCCACTCCCACCAGATGCGGACACTGTTTCTGGTTTCCTATCAACGTACTTGTAAGGACTCTGAGGCTGGCATAGTTCAGCAAACCATGGCCCCCTCACCACCTGTTTCTATAAATAAAGTTTTATTGGAACACAGCCGTACCCATTTGCCTATATGTCTGTGACCGCTTCTGTGCTAGTTGAGTAGTTGCAACCAAGCCGATCTGGCCCCAAAGCCTGCAATATTTACTACCCGGCCCTTTACGGAAAGTTACCACCTACTGGTCTGAGACAGTTCATATTCAGTGTTGCCTCCAAAAAGCTCCTTGAGGGCAAGGTTAATTTACTGGCTCACCCCTCCCGCACTGTGAGAAGTGTCATGGCTGTGTCTTTGTTGAGCGTTCCGAGGCAGGACTTGATTTGATGTGGCATATTTTCCCCCCTTTTCCAGGTGAAATGTGAGGCCAGGTCAGCCTTGTCCAAGCCGAAGAATAACCATAATAACTGTAAAAAAGTCTCCAATGAAGAGAAACCAAAGGTTGCCATTGGTGAAGAGTGCAGGGCAGATGAGCAGGCTTTCTTGGTGGCACTTTATAAATACATGAAAGAGAGGAAGACGCCGATAGAACGAATACCCTATTTAGGTTTTAAACAGAGTAAGTATGCTTGTTTTCATTTCTGAAAGATCAAAACTGCTCCTATTCTTTAAATTGGGAAAAAATTTTGACTCAGGGTTATGTTGCAATCCTAATCTGGGGATGATGCTCTCTCTGTTTATACTAAATCTACAAATCATCCAGCCCAGGAATTTTTCTCCCTGCCCCTCTCCTCTACGCTGTTCCCTTCTGGGGCAGTTGCCGTGAGATATTTATAGGCTTGAATCCACTGATTATGACTGGAAATAGACATGTTGAAAGTTTCTCATTTTCTGTTTTGTCAATCTTGAGTGTCTGTAACGCCTTTCTTCTGAGATAATAATATGACGTCGCTTTATCAGGCCCAGATGTTGCCTGCAAAAAGGCAGCTTTAAAGAGGAGGACATTGAAAGGTGGACAAAACAACCAGAAAGAGAAAACGTATTTCCTAAGCCCCAAATTTGTTAAGAGATAACAAAAACCTGACTTCAGAGGAAACACGAAATACCCAGATTTGAACCGAAAGCCCAATTTTGGATTACATTTAAGCATCATAATACATTTTTAAGTAGAAAAGGAAACTCGCAGCTGAGCAGAATTCCATAGAAAAAAGAGAAGAAACCCAGATCCGGTCCTGATTTCACAACCGAATATATGGATTTTGCCTCTGTCTGGATTTTGTAGCACACAAAGCAATGAGCCCCTGGCTTGAAATAGTATTTTCTCCAAACGTATCTTCCTAGATTAAAACCATGTGTCATTTTGATGAAGAATGTCAAACCTGTATGTTTTACATAACAATTTACATACCTAATAGCAATTGGCACTGATTGCAAGAGAACACTCGCAGCCATTATAAACTTATGTAACTACGAATGATTACAATGTTTGTCTGAAAACTGGTTGCTTGAAATAGAAGTAAAATTAATGTACTATGAACAGCTTTGTTGCATTATGCATTGGTTCAGATTAAATCAGGGCCAAGGCAGGGCTCTTGATAGCTTTGAAATAGTGCAAGGTTCAATGAGGCTTTTCCAATGTGTTGTGTCAAAGAGCCTTTTTTTTTTTTAATTTTAATTTTATTCTTCATTTCCCTTACCAAGGAATTACTCGAAATTCAATTTTCCTCCTCTGGTAAAAGAGTCAAATCCATAGCAGTCCCATTCCATGGTGTTTGGGACAAATGAACAGATTTGCCAGCAGTTTGGCATAGTTGTTTAACAGAATAGACATATGCAAGCCCTGCAAAGAGAAATCTGTTCTAGAAGAGTATATACTCGAAACATCACTTAGGGGACTAAGTGGACTCAGGACTCAATTCTGTGAATGAGTTCTTCCTTCGCTTTGATCTGTTATGTCACCAAGACTTCGAGGGTAAAATATGTGTCTTCCTACTCATTGCAAGGCACCACATGTTAGTGAAATACAGTATGAGTTCTTAATATAGTGCCGCCATCAGACATTCTACTAAAAGGTAATCATGTATTACAGTGGCTGGTATTTATTGATTATGATAAGTTCTTATCTGAAGGAAGCATGATGTAGTACTCTTTAATCAATGGCTTCTTTCTAAGGGTTGAACAAGACCAACCCTAATTTTGAAATCTCACTCTTTTCCCCAAGGACGCTGTAACTTAGCTTCCCTGGGTCTGCTGATGGCAACAGGATTAAAACTGTGTTGTCCTTTATCCCCAAAGTAGAACCATTTCCGTATTTGTGACTGTTTCTTAAGAAATATTTTAAGTGGTAATAATATATCCTGTTGTTGAATGCTCTTTGGCAAATTGTTTCCTAAGAACTTAGCTCTCTGGGGTACTAGTGTTTTGGTTTTTGGTTGGTTTTTTTTTTTTTTTTCTCTTTCTCATTGAAAACAAAACAAAATGTTTTAATTGACATTTCTTGGAAGTATGTTAATGCAATGCTTATCTAAATACTTATTGTCCCTCTAACAGTTAACCTTTGGACTATGTTTCAAGCTGCTCAAAAACTGGGAGGATATGAAACAGTAAGTGTTTAAGCAACTTAAATGAAATAATTTTGCAATCTAACTCCCCCACCCCTTCTCTGACCAAAATGCAGAAAATACAAAAGCTAACCGTCCCTGACTGCCTTCTCAAATGGCTCCACACTTTTGGGGGTTTATTGGGCCGCTTTTGGAAATGATCCCAATTAGTTCCAGGTTTGGCAAAATTGTAAACTTGTCGTAAAAACTACAAGTGGAAAACATATGTAACTCTCCCCTGTCAGGGAAATTAGTTGGGTCTGTAATTTTTTCCCATGTTGAGAAAGGGCTATTATTGTACAACAAGCCAAGATTGCATAAAAGAAATTTCCCTTGGCAACATACCTGACATCTGTTCATGTCTAATATGGGAAATGTATTAAAGGCTTTCAAAAGTAATCAGTATTGGCCATTAAGGAATAGAATGCAGCAGAATCTTCTCTTATTCTAGGGCAAAGAAGCTTTATTAGACAAGGGTCAGTGCTGCATAAACAGGAAGTTATCAAACTTATTCAGAACAGGCTCTGACACTCTTTATCAGCTAATTCTAACTGACAGGAACGGGTTATTTTTAGCCCACAGGAAAATTTGATGGCCACGGATTTTACAGCATGTATTTTGAACCAATAAAACGTTAGAGCAACAAACTAAGATTAAAATCTTGAAAGAAGAAGAAAGAGCTGTATTAATATAGCACACAGATGAAATCTGTAATAAAATCAATTGACATAGGAAGATGTCGTCATTGGAAATATTTTCTCCTCCACACAATGATCAGATTAAGTTGTGCAGTTTCTTCGCAATTGAATTTTTTTTTTCTTTCCTTATGAAGTAACCTGGGATATCTCTGTAACATAGTAAAATGACAGTAAGAGACACAGAGTCAAGAAAATGAAATTCATTTTTAGCTCCACCATAATAACCAGGGTTTCTTGCCAGATATAGCATATTGTTCCACAAACTAATATAATGGTTTGATGTCAGGGTTTTGGAATGGGAAAAGATGGCAAGCATGATGTGATTCGGATAATCTGGTATTTACTGTAGAGATACCTGCCATGAATTCTGACTCAGATTCTAAGATGGGAGTAAATGTGTGTGTAAGATGTTTAAGACCTGGGATATATGTACCTGTTTATAAAGCAATATAATGCTCATATGAAGTATTATAAAATATGTGTTTCATAGACATGAATTTACTTAAACATTTGTTTTACCAAGCACCCTCTGTAAATATAAATAATATAATTTTTCACTTGGTTGGATCTGTTGATAGGACAAAGAGATTGACTCCTTGCCATGGTGGCTCATAGTTTTGCAAAATCTTAAGCTAATAATAGCTTTTGTCCATGTGAAAAAGATAGCTTATTCAGAGCTAGCCTCGTGGATTTAGGAGTCAGCCCCATAGCCTAGATTTTTAAGTCTAACGCTCGATGTTAAGAACAGGAATACACATTTGTATGAACAGCGGATAAGTTACGTGATACCGCACAATATTATGAAATGTCTTTTTAAACCCAGAAATGTATTGTTGTTTACTGATAGAGAGAGTGCCAACAAATTTCACAGAATCCGTTTTTCCTGCTTTTGTATCTTCTCCATCTTCACAAGGATCTGTTTTCCCCATGCAACAGCAAGTGGGTGTAGAATACACAAAAGAAACTTCTGATAAGTTTCAGGGCATTCTTCTTTTGTTGAATGAGCGAAATAACAAATGACTGCACAGTCAGCCAATCAGCGGAACACATAGGCCAGTGGTTCTAGTTGCTTGCCATCCAGGAGAGGCAGTGGTTATGATTAAGAGACAAGGTGGAAAAAGATCCATTCCCTATTCAGGTATAGTACTGTTTCATTTTAGAAATGAGGGAAGGAAGACTTGTGGCTCTCATGCCATCTGAGCAGAATTTTGGAGAATCGATGGGATTTAGACATGAATTATCACAGCCTTCCAGGAAGAGAAAGCCAGATGGAGAAATAAAATGTGGAGGTAGAATGATGTTGGACATGGAGAGTTTGAGTAATGTAAAGTTGGGTGACCAGGTGGCTGGGATGAGTGACCTCGAAGGTGAGTCCAGAGAGGATGGAGCCCTGTGAGAAAGGCTTTTAGATGGTAGCCCCTGGACTTAATCCTGTCGGCTGGCTGGGGGCGGGGGAGGGGGAGCAACGCAGAGAAGATTGTTAACAAGCTAAGTGTTATGTTCTGCCCCTCATTCTGCATTCACTCTGTGTGTGTAGGTGGAGTCAAGTAGAGAGATGCTGGGATGGGGGGCGGGGCATCTGGGAGACCCGATCAGCATCTGCTTCCCATCTGGTTGTGTATGAGCTGCAGGTCTTCAGCCAAGCCACAAAGAGGACTGGCAACCTCTGGAATCGCTCCTTCCCTCCTTCTCTCTCTATTTACCCATCAACTCCCTCATTGTTCGTTGGGCCCCTGCCATTCTTCACCCCCAAGTTTTTCATCTCCTCTGAGACAGCAAATCTACTTATCCCTGTGAACTATAAAATCTACATCCGGGGTCAAAAACTAGATGAAGCCGGTTGGTAGGATTTTTCCTTCCCTCCTCCCTTCCTCCCTCTCTTCTCTCCTTCCTTTCCTTTTTATTTTTTTAATGCTTCATACTACCTTGCTGTCCCTGTAGGCACTGCAATTGGCTACTCGCATGCTACGTTGAAGCTTTTGAATCCCCCAAGTACAGAATACATTTTTCCATTGGTATATATTGACCAATAAACGGAATGAAATATTCAGTGAGGATTCAGTTTTGAAGTCAGTCCAGACTAAGATCCCGTCTGAGGACTTAAGTTGTCATCGCTGTGTTATTGAAAGACATTTATCTGTGAGATTATCTGGTAGCAGAAGCAAGTGTAGACTTGTCATTAGAGCTCAGAGGAGATCTTAGAATCTTCTAGATCCGTGGCTCCCAAAGGCCACTCGAGAACTAGGGCTCAGATTTGCAAAGGGGAACTTGAAAGTATAGGGAGCTGTCTAGACCTCCACACTGAGCCGTTAACTGCGGTGGGCCTGGGCCTAAGAACCCGAGAATCCTTTTTGACAAGCGCTCTGGGTGATGTTAATTCAAAGCTAATGGTAACAGTGACTATTCCCACTTGTGGGCTCCTCGCTTCACGATGTGGCCCCATCTCAGTCAAGCATCAAAGATTAGAAAGTTGTCTTCACGCTATTACTAAAGAAGCCCGCCAGAATATTACCATTTCTTTGGCTCCAAAGCAGCACCAAGTTTCCAATGAAGGTTTTTCCATTTGATAAAGTGGTAATCCAGCTAAGTCGGGACCTGATAAGCCCTTTTCATTTTGAATGAGGGAAAGAGTACCGTCCGAACCTTTTGGTGTTTTGCAAATTGGCCTTGGTGCAGAGAAAGATACTTGCCCTGCTCCAGTCCATACCCTCATTTTACAAGTGAGGAAACTGAGGCACAGTGAGGTGAAATGAGTTGCGAGGGGTCGTCGTGGACTTCTTCAGATTCTGACTTGCTGAGATTTTTGCACCCAGCTGTCACAACCTCCATAGAAACATTGAAAGGAAAGAGATGCATAAGTGACCATTCTTTGTGCCTTCCACGCCCAGCGGTGTCTTCTGTATCTACAGTGCTTTCTCCCTATTTTGGGTGATATTTTGGGAAAAGCCTCCAATAGCCTACCTTCGTTAGTAGCATCTTTCAGTAGATTCTTTGTACCTACCCTGAGCCTTACCCGACACACTAACTACTAGCTGAGATTTTATCTGATTCTTGAGAAAAATCTATGAACTTAGGAGGTGGGTCAAGAAGCCTGCGTGATGTAAACATTCAGTAATAGTAAAAAATTGCAAGTTTCAAATTCGTAGATCTATCTCTTCTGCTGTTAACTTGTGATTAGATAAAGACATCTCTCTGGAATTCCTTCTGGTTATAAAAAGAGGCCATCTTAATTGGCTTGTTTTTGTTTGTGGTTATAAACTATTCCAAACCTTCTGGTTTGAATTGCGGATTATGGATTATTTCATCGCAGTCCTTCACAACCCTCAAATTGAATTAAAAAAAAAAAAAAAAAGAGGAGCAGAAGTTTTATTTTAAGCCTTTATAAGCATTTGACTAATGGCTGTATTCAGTTCTGTTGGCCTCCATCCTTAGGTTTAGAGATCGCAAATGTACCGAATGGATTTGATTCCCTAAAAAACAATATCCTGGCATTTTGATTGGTTGGTAGTGAGGATCCTTCCTTTACAATCATATATCCAACTTCTCCTCCCAAATGTTTTAGAGCAGAGAGCAGGCTCACCCACAGTTGAGGAGGCAGAGCTGGATAAAACTGTGCTGATGAGCAAAAGAGGTCTTCACTTCAGTGTCTGGTGAAGCAATTAAAGCTTGAAGAGTAGCTTGGGATATTACTAGGATGCAGCGTGTGGAGGGTGGTTTGCTAAAGTGATTTCCATTTGGCTAACCATGTGATGGTAAGCCAGAGGCAATATTTGGAGAGAAGGTAGAGTAGGGAAATGGGTCTTGAGAAAAATCTTATTCTAGAGGCAAAGGACCATGCAAGCGTTGCCTTCTAAGAATGCCAGTTAGCAGGTCCTTCTCTCCCCACGGGTGAGACAGGACCATTATTTCTCATCTGGAGGAAGAAGTCACATGTCTTCTTGCTGGAAGGATTAGGCTCTGACACCAGATTCTGGCTTTGACATCATTTCAAGACATCCTCTGAATCTAACCCTAGTACTCTGGACGGACAAAGCCTCTTGCTTAATTCAGAATTCTCGAGGCCAAAGATGATGTCATGTAGTTTTGAAAGGCTCCAGTTCCTGGAGTACTACCAGGAAAAAAAAGTCATCTTCCTTGAATTCAGTCCGCCCTCAAGGTGTCCCGAGAAAGAGGCTGTTTCTCGGGGCAGCCTGGGCATGCAGGCAAATGTTCCTTTTGACTCCACATCTGCTACATTCTTAAGCCATACACACTCGAGTCCTGCAAGATTTCTGATTGCTGTTTCCTAACCAGGCCACAAAAATTCCAACATTATTTCATCCCTGCAACCGCGAAGGTAAAGAAACCCAGCTCCAAGGCCATGTCTTGGGTTAAAATCGTTTCCCAGTTGTTGTTGTTTTTTTAAACAACAGGATATTTTCATCAAGTAAGCTATAGATGGGACAGATTCCTTTCCTACCCCCTGGACCCGTTTTCTTGGCAGAGGTGTGAAGGGTTAGTTTCAGGCCACCTTGGGTTCCAAAGAGCGGTTTGAAAACCACTATGTTTAGAAGCAATGAACATACATAAACATAATAGGTGTACAGTGCTCTTCAGTCTCTTGGGTCTTACCCACACCAGGGAAAGAACTGTCAAGTGTCTTCAGAGTGAGGTGAAGTCTCCACACACCTAGATTGGTTTGCTGTATGTGGGTGTGGTCTGCTTGGTTTTTCATCTTGCTTTATGGTTAATGGTATGGGGTTATGCTTCCTGCTAAATTATGAACCCTTGAAAGTAGTAACTTCTCTTTCTTTTCATGATATCTCCCCACCCTCAGCCCTCCATCTTCCACCTTCCCCCTCCACACCTCTGTGACTGGCCCAGGGCCCTCCAGTGGCAGCCAGTAGACGCTGGGCTGATGTCAGGAATCCCTATCATTTAAGCGCGGCTTTTGCAGGAGATGACAGGGGAAGCACAATCCAAGAGAAAACATTGCTTGAATGAATTTGGCCGTTTTCTTTAGGAAACAAAGAGCCAGAAGTTCTTTGTAGGTAGAAACGTGACCATGACCGGGAGGCTCCAGTTTAACCAAAGAGCTAGTCAGACTCACCGCATGGCTAGATCAGACTTTCCAGCTGCGTGGAACGGGGGGCTAGAGACTACGAGGCAGGCATTGGTTTTGCCCCAGTGGGGTTTTAGAGATAACACACATTCCGGACTACAGAATAAAAACCCGGAACAGATACATACTTCGGCATGAGGAAAGCACACTAGTGCAGGAGGCCCATCTGTACAAGTGGGAGCACGATGCCCAGTAGCTGAGCCAGGAGGAGTTCTTGCATCTTCCCTTTCTCCTTAGAGGGTGCCGGGACCCACAGTGGGTTGGACAATGGGAGGAGTTAGACATTTCTCGCTTTAAAGCCCATGGACGGGGGCGCCTGGGTGGCTCAGATGGTTAAGCGTCTGCCTTCGGCTCAGGTCATGATCTCAGGGTCCTGGGATCGAGTCCCGCATCGGGCTCAGGGAGCCTGCTTCTCCCTCTGCCTTTCTCTCTCGCTCTGTCTCTCAGCATTTGAATGAAGAGCACATCTGGACACAAAAAAATGGAGATGTGTACCCAGGAGAACTGTGTACTTAAAAGCATAAAAGCAGTTAGCAGTTGGAAAGAGCACATTTTATGACTTTCCTGTGGAAAGAAAATATCTCAAAATGGCCTGATTCATCTAGGCCGGCAGGTGGAAGCTCAGTAAACAGGGACCACTTCCCGGAAGGCCCAGCCCTTGTCTTTGCTCCAGATGAACTCTTACTGGTGAAAACTGTATTTAAACACCAGAACTTGCTAGCAGGGGCTAACGCAGACTGCTAGCCAACTGCATGTGGCTTACTAATGCCAAGTGGCACTTGAGGCTGGTCCCCTGCTTGCCACACAGTTTCAGTCCTAGTGTGAGGAAGATTGTTTTCCTCCTTTTGACAATTCATTATTTATTCTTTTTTTAAAGCATTTTTTTAAAGATTTTATTTATTCATTTGAGACACAGAGATACAGAGAGAAATAGAGAGCATGAGGAGGGGGAAAGGCAGAGGGAGAGGGAGAAGCAGGCTCCCTGCTGAGCCAGGAGCCCAGTGTGGGGCTTGATCCCAGGACCCTGGGATCATGACCTGAGCCAAAGGCAGACGCTTAACCATCTGGGCCACCCAGGCGCCCCTCGTTATTTATTCTTAAAGAAGTTTGTCATTTCTGTGATAGGCAAGTGTTGAACAGGGTACTACCCCCTAGTCTAGATGATAGGTATAGGAGAGGAGGGGTGCATGGTCAGTTTCCACACATTAAATATCCCCTCATCAGTGGTCTCTCATTCATGACATTTTTCACAACCTGTATTATTTTATCTGTGTGGTCCCTTGTTTACGTTTGGTATCCCCCAACACACACACACACACACACACACACACACGGATGTGGTCATGTTGGGTGTTGGGTCTGGTTTCCATTGTTGCATCCCAGATGCTAGCATAGCACCCAACCAATGGGAGATGTTCAAGAAATGTTTGGTGAATGAAGAGTTGAGTGAATGGATGGATCCCAATATAATTGAGAGTTATCTATGATTCACTGGTGAACATAACAGAGAACCTCTGTTCTAACTAGATACACACGTTGTCAGGGTAGAAGGAGCCATAGTTTTACTAGGTGAGAGTAAAATCTCAAAGCACTATTAACCTAACCCAGCCCCTTAGATTCTTGCTGACCTCATTGCTGTGCTATTTCTCCACTAGTAAGAGACCCACAGCTCAAAGTCAGACCTTGTAGCAGAAGCTGTGATTTGCACAGTTCTCTGCCTCACGTGAAGCAAAAGGTCCCTAGGTTCTGTATTATCACCCTGCTGTACACGTGGACTGTTCACCAGCACATTCTGATGGGGAGGCTGTTTTGATGTAGTGAAAAGGAAGTCTGCTCTGGCATCATAAGGTATTGGTGTGAGCCCTGGCACGGCCATTCTGTTGTGTGTCCTAATGGGAGGATGAAATGATATCACGCTTGTGAAAGTACTTCATAAAATATGAAATAGAGTGCACGGGAGAGATACAAGGATGCCAAGAGTGATGGTTTCCTCTGAAGTGCATGCAGGGACATACATAGGCTGTTTTCTGGCCCTGCTGGGCTCCCCGGGGCCCACACACCTCATCTTAGGGAGGGAAATATGGAGGTATGTTTCAGGGGGCCTCAGCGTGCTAAGGGCTTTGAGGAATAAAAGAGACACGTGGGAGAGGATCCAGTTTCGCTTCTTCCTTTACGCAGATCTTGAATAGACCAGCCTGAAAGTGTATTATTTAAAAGATTGGAGGGAGATCATAATTAAATATAAAGTAATTACTAAAATATGTATTTTGAGTGTTTTGAAAGGGACTTGAAACCATTTATTATCGTCTAAACCAAGCTATAAATAAAGGAAGATTTTATTTTTAGTCATACCTGCCAGGAGATGCAAGAGGTGGTTCTGTCTAGAGAGAACTATTGAAACCCATTGGTTCAAGAATGCTTCATGGGAAATTGAACAATGCAAACCTCCCATTGTCTCGGGGTCAAGAACGGTTTATAGAAATAAAAGCGCTTTTATTTGAAATGGAAAAGGTGCCATTTACCCTGTAATATTTAACCACCCCTCCCCTCCTCCTTAGATTACAGTGACAGAGCCCCTGTTTGCAAGTTGAGATTCCTCCCCCCCCCCCCCCCCCCCCCCCCCCCCTGCGCCCTCGCGCCGGCC
>NW_023270237.1:3969917-4377025 GCF_011800145.1 Mirounga leonina
CCTCGGCTTGCTGCCTTTAGCCCCTAAGTGAACTCAGCTGGCAGCTCTGCGGGTATATTTCAAAAGAAGCCCCGGGGTCAGATTGTAGCCACTGCCAGGCACACCTCGGCCACACCCTGCCCCCTGCACATTCCAATAACAGAGTTTTCCTGGAACTCTGTTGAGAAACGTTCACAAGGACCTCAGAATGGGCTCTGTCTCCTCGTTTCAAGGAAGTACTAGACTTGCTCGGATGTAGTAGATGACGTGGTTTCCCCAGATTAATCATTTGCCAGATGATGCATCTGTTCTTTTGTAAAATCTTAATTTACGTGCAAAAAAAAATTAAAGAGGGGAATTAAACAGGACCAGGGTATGCTGTTGGGTAGATTGCAAGCTGCCAGGTTCTGTTCACCCAGCTCCCCAGTAGACATAAGCTCGCATTTTCACTTCGGAAGTTGTTCGTTTTCCTAGCATTGGACTGATAGCCCGTTTTCCTGACCTAAGGGAATAAAAATAAACAGGTTGCAACATATACAGTTTCAGATTTAGGTTTTGTTTTGGTGGTTAGAGGAGCTGGATTAAAAATATAGCCAGAGATGACTGCAAATTCCATAAGCAATTTGATCAATTGAATTAATTTATGTAGTAATTTTATTTAGTGTTTGAAGTGGCCAACACAGCACACAGGTCAAAAATCGGAAGATACAAAAGCAAGTTTGGTGCAAAGCCTCTCTCTTTTCCTCTATCCTTGGCCACCCATTTCCCCGCCCCTTAAGCAACCAGTGTTCATTCTGATTCATTTAAACTGATACTTTAGCTGAAATCTTATTTTATTTGGATGCTTTATCAACATGACCTAAAGGATCAGAGTATGAGTTTGGGTCCTCGGGGGTGGGGTGGGGTGGGGGGAATAGCTACATAAAATATCCAGGGAGATGCCTTAGAGGAAATGCTCTAAGAGTGACACAATATAGAACCCAAAGCAGAATTCCATGTTTATTGTCAAGAAAAGTACCACAAGAGAGATCCCCCTGTGAAACCCCGAGTCTCCCCGTATACTTATCTGGACTTCTCTGTCTCTGGGTTTCCAGAACAGACTGTCCTCTTCTGCCTGTTGCATTTGTACTGAATCCTGGCACTGTGAATCTCCTATGATGCAAGATTGAATTTCCCGTTGCCATTTTTTCAGATAACAGCCCGCCGACAATGGAAGCACATTTATGATGAATTAGGCGGTAATCCTGGGAGCACCAGCGCCGCCACTTGCACCCGCAGGCATTATGAAAGGTAAGAAGCCCCTTCTTGTAAAGTCCTTGCTTAATTAAAAGTGTGTTCATTCAGGGACGCCTGGGTGGCTCAGTTGGTTAAGCGTCTGCCTTCGGCTCAGGTCATGATCCCGGGGTCCTGGGATCGAGCCCCGCATCGGGCTCCCAGCTCCACGGGGAGCCTGCTTGTCCCTCTGCCTCTGCCTCTCTCTCTATCTCTCATGAATAAATAAATAAAATCTTAAAAAAAAAAAGTGTGTTCATTGGAAGACACTTTTGGGGAAGGATAAGATAAGGGGAAGTCTGAAGGACCTTTCTGGAAATAGAAAATATCCTCTGGCATTTTACCTTGCATACCGCCTTGTGATTTTTTTAGGGGACATGGCTTTCTCTGGTTACAGGGGCTAAAATTAGATGTTCTTTTAGTTTGGTTTTATCCTGTGACCACCTATTTGACAATACCTTTTTATTTTTCCCCCACAAGCCTAGATTACTCAGTACATTCTTCGTAGGTTCATGTACTGGGAGAACCTTCAGCTTCTGGAAATCCTAAGTCTGCAGTGTTACTATGGGGTTGCCATGTAACCATATGGACATTGAAATGTTTTAATATTGAACGTATTAATACTGAAAAGTACGCACTTCTTTAATAAGGAAATTGGCCCCAGATAAGATCCATTGGGTTTTTTTCCCCATCTTGGTATTTTTTTTCTTCTATGGCTATGCTGTTGACCAAGAAAATCCTTTCTTGCCAAGCTTTGCATGGTTCAGTTTTCTAACACTTTCAGCCTCTCTCAGAAGGTGATGATCATGCAAACAAGAGGTAATGCTGCCTTAGCTGTTGTGAAGCTTCTCTCCACAGGAGTGTTTCCCCTTTGCATTAGGACTGTCGGTGCCCACAGCAGTGCAGGTCTGTTAGCAGATTCCTGCGTTACCCTTGCTCTGTGCTTCCAGTCCATCTTTAATTTGTTAGGGTCACACCAACTTCTTTATCGCTGGCATTTCATTTCCTTGCTGACATGTTGACTGACTCAGCAGCCTGGTTTCAAATTCAGAGCTTGTAAGATCCAAGCAGAGGGTGTGTGTGTGTGTGTGTGTGTGTGTGTGTGTGTGTGTGTGTGTCTGTATGTTTTAATAACCGTCATGGATGGAACGAAGTCAAGACACAGCTGAACAAACAGGCCAGTTAGCTTGCTAGTTTGAAAGGTAAAACAGAACTGCTAAGTGTGACGGCTGCTCTTTCCAAGTTCATTACCATTCCAGCTTCAACCCAGATGGATCCTACAAATGCATCTCCAGATACTGTTATCTAGAGGATCACCTCTCAGTCATATTTTGTTAAGTTTTAGTTATATTTTTATCTGTGTTGCATTTAGCGTAGAGCCCTGTTAGGATAGCCATTCAATGAAACTTAGAAAGTTTTTGTAGATATAATCATAGTAAACTAGGCTGGGTTTAGTAACCCATGAAAAATCCCCACAAAGTAGTAGCAAGAGATTGCCTTACTTGTCGGGGTAATGATCCACAAGGATTTTTTTTTTTTTTAATGGTAACAGGAATTCAAATTATTACTCTTCCTAGCATTGTTTTCAGTATACTACATCAGTTTTTCAAATGTGAGTGTTATTTCTCTCAGTATTTAATATAAAACCTACATTCTCACTGGACATAACAGGGGCACCACTGAAATCCTAGTACAAAATAGCATCAGTATCTCAGGTGAGTGTTGTGTAAAGAGCACGGAAGGGAACACATTCAGCTTAGTGTTGACTTCTGAGTCCAGGCTTTAATCAGAGCATTTTCATTAGAAACTCTGTCTGTATTTTCAACTCTGTCTATATGTTCGCTGATAGTGAACCTCCCGTACCTCCATCTGCAAATGTTCCCGACACCTGAATCATCAAACTTCAAAGATCACATAGTTAAAATTTGCAAAAAAGAGCGTATCTCAACTGTTAGCTAGTTTACCCAGTTAAAGAATGAAAATTAATCAAACATATTACAGAGCATCGCATGGTCAAAAAACAGATTAGGTTTGGGATGGAAAAAGGATTGGGTCTGATAGTAGAGTGAGTGTGTGTGTGTATAATGAACTCAAGCAGTTATGTGGATGAAAATAGCCTCAATCTTAAATGAAATACCAGGATATATTCTTTTGAAGACTGTACTTTGTTTCATGATTTACCTCATCTGGAGTAGTAGAATCCCAAATGCCTTCAATCAGTCAAATTGGAAAATTCTAGTCGAGATACCTCAAACTTTAGCTACTAGGAAACATTATTTAAGATTCTTTAAAAATGTCTCTTCTCTCCTCATTCTTGGGAGTAAAGGAGTATTTCATATAGGTTTGGTCTCCCACTGGATTAAATTTTTTGAAAGGCTATGTCACCCACTCTGCTAAATCTAGAATTTGTTGGGTCAGTGTGTATCAGTCGGGATGCAGTAAGGAAAATAAAAACCACACCAGGAGGGGCACCTCGGTGGCTCAGGTGTTGAGTGTCTGCCTTTGGCTTAGGTCATGATACCAGGGTCCTGGGACTGAGCCCCGCATCAGGCTCCCTGCTCGGCGGGAAGCCTGCTTCTCCCTCTCCCACTCCCCCTGCTTGTGTTCCCTCTCTCGCTATGTATCTCTCTGTCAAACAAATAAATAAAATCTTAAAAAAAAAACAAAAACTACACCAGGTATTCAACAAAGAGAATCTACTATAGGGAATTATTAAAACAAACGTAAAGCACAATGTTAATATGGAGGAAATAACCACAGGTTCCCTGGGGTCAAGAGAATAGGAGAAAGGGGGTTAGGGTGTTGCCACCCAGAAGTTTAGAGAGTATGCCTCACAGAGCTGGGGTTCAGATTCCTCCCTGGGAGAGGCTCCCAACCACTGCTGATCATTATTGAGCTCAGAGGTGGAACACCACGGAGCTAGGCTCAGACCTGAAGAGGCAGTGCTCCCTGGCTGGTGCTGGACCTCAGAGCAAATGCCATAAAACTGTTCTGGGATTGTTGACAGAAGCTAAAGGCTGGAACCAACTGCTGCTGCTAAATTACTGTTGGGTTGGCCCTGAAATGAACAGCAAGCAAAATAGAAAGAAGGAGTCCTTCCTCCCCTCCCCTGGGCTCCTCGGGCCCCATTTGCAGGACCCCAAAAGGAAGACAGCTGATAAAAGAGACATGTAATCTGCAGAATCCCAGTCCCAGCATCATCAAGCAGAGCACAGAAGAGTAGATTTGGGGCTGAGACAACAGTCAACCGCCAAGTGGGACCCCCAATATGGAAATCCCTACACAGAGATAGAAACCCAGGTTAGAACACAGCTGTCCCGGGTCAATTAGCAAGGTCCTTCATCCTTCCTTGTATATCCTTTCACCATCTAGGCCCCTTTCACATTGCTGAGATCAGATACAAGGGGTGTCTTGAGTGGTTAGTAGTTAACAATAGTGAAGTACTAAAATTTGCAGATAATTGACTCAAAAAAAAAAAAAATGAGACTCCAGGGGGCGCCTGCATGGCTCAGTTGGTTAAGTGGCTGCCTTCAGCTCAGGTCATGATCCCAGTGTCCTGGGATGGAGCCCCACATCAGGGTCCCTGCTCAGTGGAGCATCTACTTCTCCCTCACCCTCTCCCTCCCCCCGCTCATGCTCTCTCTCTCTCTCAAGTAAATACATAAAATCTTAAAAAAAAAAAAAAAAAAGGAGACTCCACTTAGAATTATACCAGACTCACTCATTTTGAGCCAATCATAATCTGAAAGGAATCACCTATGTTCCTGTGTGTTGTGATCGGGAGAAAAGTCTGGGGGCAACTTCTCTGGCTGTCTTACGTCTTACTTCTCTTTACTGGTTCTACCAGAGAAGGGCGGAGGACACTCAGATCTGTCCCAGGGATGAGAAAGTGTTCTGCTTTGGTCAAAGAAGAGGCTGAAGCTCTTGGCTAAAACTGTGCTTAGAGGACTTGGTAGATTGCATTCCTTCTTGCTAGTTACAGGCTACCCTAACACAAAACAGACAGAACTAGATTGGTGAAGGGCCACCGTTTTCAAGAAGGTTGAAGAAGTTGAAAAAGATCAGGATGTTGTGGGCAAACATCTAGTCTGGAGATGCCCGTGGACATGTTTCAAACCTTTCCCATCAGATCAGGGTGACCAAGTTCATCCTGTGCAACCAGTCATCTCGTGTTCTTCTTTTCACCCCAATATGCAGACGTGGTCCTTTTCCTATTTCCCTACCACCAGCTTTGCTTCCCTCGAAGATGAAGAAGAAATGAGTGCTCTACTATGCATTATCCACTGATTTATTTTTCATGTGGTGCGGTTCATGTTTCCAGTAAATGTTTTCATTTTCCAACAAGAAAAAAGTAGCTGGTTCCTCAGTAAATATTACTTGTATATTAGTTGGGCACTTTTGGTTTATTAATGAGTGTAATAATGAAAGTGTGGGTTGTTGAAAAGAATCAATGGGTGTTTTTATTTAAGGCACAGCAGAAATGGTACAATGCCTGTGAATGCATCATTGTCGCTGAAGGCCTGACTCGTCCAAACTTGCCTCTGATTGGTTTAAATCAAATAGGTCCAAGCACTTCATAAAAATGTCTTTGTCAGCCTGGTGTTGCTTCCAAACCTATTCATCTCTGTCAGTTTTTAATATTAGTACCAGGCTCCTGGCCATAGTCCATTACTACTGTACTTAATTGCTCATGTTACAGCTGATCACCAATATAAAAAGCATTAATGTTTCCCCATCGCGAGACTGTTGCTATGTGGATGTCTCAAACTCAGCAAAGCTCATGAAGTGTGGTTATTCTAGACACTTCTTGCTTGGGATTTATAGTAAAGTTACTATAGGTTGTAACTCAGAGAAAAATGCCCACCTCTGGCTGGGCGGGACCCTTCTACGTAGAACATTTTCTTCCTTGTCTGACTCTCCATTTAAGGTGTCCCAAATCACCTTTCTGAGGAAAGGAATAAAAAAAAGGAAAATGGTTATTTTTATGGAATTCTCTTAGCTTGATTTTCTGGAATAGCAATTCACTTTAAAGACTTTGTTTTCACGTGCAGATGTGTTTTCCTTTTTAGAAAAATGTTTTTTAAGCACATGCAAGAGGCAAAAAAAAATCTTCACACAGAATACCAGATTACTGGTGTGAATTTTCCTGAACGAATTGTATGGTGTGTGTCTGAGGAGTACATGAAGTTGTTATTAAGGATGGAAAAAGGAACATTAAGGCAAAAGGACTTCATGATGTGCTTTTCTGAGTATTTAGAAAATCAAGATCAGAGACAAACGTATTTGTTTATGGGGGAAATGAGTAACGACGCTTCATCTTCATACATACATAATGCCCAATTTAGAATTCTCATCTTTTGCTTTTCCCATGAGCATTCCCCAGGCAAGACTGTCCTGCCGCAGGGCTGGGGTGCCTTCCTTCGCCGTGACTCGGGGTGAGCCGGACCCAAGCCAGATGCATCTGGGCAGAACCCGAGTGACAGTCAGCTAAACCTCTTGCCTTTCTTCTCTGAAGGTAGAAGGCAGAGCGTGGGAGGGTCACCTTTTGAGTAAGATAAATACGTGCTTTAAGGTAAATGCCAAAAAGATATCAAGTTCTAAGGAACTCAGCTAATCACTTTGTGAGGAAAAAGTCAAAGGGGAAAGTAAGGTGAGTTACAGCTTTCTTTATGTCCAGGACACAATGTGATGTAGTCTTGCTCATTTTGATACCCCTGAAGTTAATCAAGACCCAATTCAGAAAGACACGGGCAAGATCTCAGTATCTGAGATCTGAGAGGTGCCTCAGTCATCCTCTAGACCAATGTTCCTCGAGTGAGGCTTTCTGGCCCGTGTGTGCTCGTGTGAACAGAACAGTTAACAAATGAGTGTTATGTTATACTTACACAGCAGCCTGCCAGGATAATTTTATGTCCATTGAAAGTAATAAAACATTGGGGCTTATATTTTATGTGCCTTGCTTTAAATTTCATTTTTCTACTAATTCATTTTCATGAATTCTGAATTTTACAAAAGTGTCTGTCGGCAACAGACAGGAAATTTAAAAATCTAGTCCTTCCCGTCAGGTCGCTGAGGGAGCCTGGCTCCACACCACTGGTCACAACCTCAGATGTATATGGGGGAGGTGGTGCAGGTGGCCAGGTAGGAGAGTAGGAAGCTGGCACACATAGCCCAGGCCAGAGAGGCCCAGTGGGATCAGCCAACACCATTGTCTTGGGCAGATGGAGGCTCAGTACTGTCAGACCTTCCATGTTTTCTTGATAACTTTTATGTGAAGTCACCTGGCTTACAAATACTAGATCCAGGATTTCTGAAAATATTTTACACAAGTTAAACTAAACACACCCCACGGCAAAGGTAGCCTACAGGCTGCCAAGTTCTGTGAGGACTGAACCATCTTTGGCACTGGGCTAATCCAGTCTCTGCACAAATGCCCTGCGGTTGGGGGGCAAGAAAGAAGAGCCACCATTGAAGGTGCTTTTCATCTAAACACTCTGCCACGTGCTGAGCAAGACACTTTCTGTGGCTGCCCATTGACCCGACCTTGCCTTCTGAGGCTGACTCTTTCAGTGCATGCCATTTCCTTGGTGATGGGCCTCCATAAGCTTGGCTCCTCTCTCACTTCAAGTCCTCCTAGTCCATTCAGCCATGCCTCAGAGCACGACTTACGGATTTTCACCAGCTTGGCCTGCTGTCATGTGGATGCCTCCAATCTGTGTTACTCAGGCTACCCAAAGCGATTCCAGATAGAGCATATCGTACCTCTTGGGATGTAGCGGGATCAGTCTATCGACATAGCCTAAGATTACATTTGAAATTGGTGAGAAGCCCTCTCCTAGTGGCTGGTTTCTTTTTCTGGGGTAGGATAGATTTGCCATTTGAGTGACTGCCTTTTTCCTTTGCTGCTGCCCTCAAGAGCCAGTGGGTGTTTTTTGAACGTCTACCACATGCACAGCACCCTCTGGGATAATGCAAACGTATGAGCCAGAGAGTCTGGAATAGGGCTGGCAGACGATGAGGAGGTGCCCATGCTACCACATTCATGGCAGAAATTGCGAAGGGAACATGAAACTGCTTTCCATGAGCTCAAGCTCAGCTTCAGAACCCTTCTCAGTATGGCACCCCCAGGCCATTACTACCGACTCATTAGAACCGGAAGGTGCTGTGATCCTTGGCTTACCTAACTTATCATACGATCCGACTCATAGTCCATACATACCTGAAAGAGAGTTAGATACTTAAGGCTATAAAAAACCTCAGGTAAGTAAGTAATTGATACAAATAGCAAGTTCAACAGGGATCAAAGGAGAAGAGCAGATTTTCTGCTGGAATGAGCAAAGTCTTCCAAGAGGATCTAGACTTTGAACTCGATCTTAAAGTGTTAGGTTATAACTTGAGGATCATCATATATTGCTTAAAATATTCAGCTGTTGAATTCGAGACCAGTGAAGATACTAATTTTGAGGATATGGATCATGGGCTCTTGCTTTCCTGGAGTCTCCCCAGTGCACTCAGGACAGCATCATGAACATATCAGGGACTCAGGGATTAGGGGTTGAATGAATTAAATTAAGTCCAAACAAAAAGGATAGTTTCCTCTAGGAAATGTGTGTCAGGAGGTAGGGAATAAGGTGGTAGAAGAAGCTGTCAGGTGAATACTAAGGCTGAATTTCCAAACTGGATACACCCAAGGCAGGTATTACAGTTTATCTTCTCAGTGTCTATTGACTGTCTTGCCCCGAAGTCCAATGGGTAGACCATGCCCCATCCTCACCCATGGGCACCCATGGTGGAGTTGACTGGTCTATGGACTTGCAGCTCCTTTCTAAACACTGGCTTGGTGATGGGGGCTCTGGCCAATGGGCACAGCGAGTAGCCGTCTGCAGCACTGCCACATACGCCCTCTCATCAACCTTTCCCCAAACCCGCAGAAGGCTTCCTGGCTCTTATCCACAGCCAGCAGCCCTGGGAAAATCTAACAAGGTGCCAAGATTCAGGCAGGCTGAGGCACAGCCACTGCTCTTCTGTCTACACCCCACCAAGCTTGTTCTTGGAGACCTCCAGAATTTCTCCTGAAAGGACAGTCCGATAACTTCATAAGCAAAAGCCTCCCTCTATATCACTCAGCATGCTTAAAATGCTCTGATACCTTTCCAATGCCTGGATATTTCAAGAAACTTTTAAAAAGGAAAACAAAGCCCTCGCCAGGCCCTGGAGTAGAAAAACTGGTTTCTGTTTAAAAAAAAATAAACAACAGCCTTTGAAAAAATCTCTATTTAAAAATTCTTAAATTTGCCTCTAAATGCAAGTTGTAATTAATAGAAGTCAGAGTTTACACTCTAGAGTGTAAAAACACCCTCGGGCACAAACTAATCAAGTGTGTGTGTCATGCTGTAAACTACAGCAAGCTCTTTGTTTGACCCAAAAAAAAAAAAAAAAAAAAAAGCTTGCCAAACAGCAGTTTTTGTCAGACTCCTTTATTGTCTCACTTTTGTTTTCTCCCTACCACCCCCCTACTCTCACCCCTTTGAACCTGGCTATAGTATTTAAGAAACTTTGCAGGTCCGATGTTTTATTGATAGTTTTCATCAAGCATGAATTTAAATGTGAGAATAGATTAGGTGTCTTAGCCCCTTTTCTTTTTGATAAATAACAAGAGGTTTCTACTTATGATTTTCTGTCCTCAGGGCTTTATCATTAAGATTAAATAACTGTACTCTCAAGCATGCCACTGCACAAACATCTTTTCAATTACGTGAGTAACAGATGCCTTCACAAAGGAACTATTGAAAATTCAGAGAGCCTGTTTCCAAAAAAGAGAGAAAAAAAGTATCAGATGATAGAAGAATGTAATTGTTTACCATTAAAATATATCCTTAACTCTTACACTGAAAACCTCTTGGAACATTTTGGTTTTATACAAGTTATTACAAAGTTCGATCAAAATAATAAATGTCGGGGGAATTGTTGAACATTTCAGAAGCTCTGTAACCTCTGGTATCTCACATACGTGGGACCCAAATGCCATAGTTGTTTGCTTGTTTTTACACAATGGACACTGCCTGCCTTCGTTGGTGGGGTGCTCACTATGTTGAAAACACTGTAGTTACATTTGTCTATTAATCTTGAAATAATGTTCATCTGCCCTTGAAATGGATCCATGCAACTGGATTCTGAGTTAGTCATTGTTTTGCTGCTGGCACTCTGGAGGGCTGAGTGCTGTGTATGGTCTGTGTCCTCTGTTGTGAGCATGTATTTCAATCCCTGGGGCATAAAGTCGGCCTTTCTGAAATCCATCCCAAGGTCTTCAGTTGAAAGGCCTGGGGCTAACATTGGTCTAGACCCTTTTAGAAGTGGCAAGGAGGCATCATAGAAGCAAAGCCCCTGAGGAGCTTTCGTTCTAGCTGGGGAGGCCATGAGAACCTCAAGTGTGTGTGTAAAATTAAGTGCTACAGGCTGGAATTCATCGAGGATATGGTTCTTGAGTTTCTCCTGATCCAACCAGAGTCGCCACCTTTTAGAGAATCTTGGCCTAGTTATCCTGGCGTTTTGTAAGAGGAGCACTGTGCCCAGTGCCCGAGCCACAGGGCTGCTTCTGTTGTAATGGGTTGACTCTTTGTGGAATGGCCTCTGAGAAAAGGAGAATGCTCACCCTGATTTTTTTAGTGCCTTAAGGGCTTAGGGTTCTCTTAAGCTAGGGATGATCAGTTCAATACCTCCTCATTGGTGGTGCTTTTTAGACAAGATATGAAAATGCACTACTACCCTGCTGATATGAAGGCAGCTCAGAGAGGCAGGCCGATCTGTGTTTGAACTCAAATTTTGGCACTTAATAGCTGCATGCCTTTGACTAGTCATTTAGTTATTTCACTCTGAACCTCAATTTCCTCATCCATGAGATGAGGATAAAATAATGTATCTGTATATACTTCTTTTTGTAATGGTTGGACGTAAGGTATGCAAAATGCCTGGTATTAAGAGGCACTTAATACATGGTGGACACTATTAATATCGTAATGCCTAATCAATATATAAGAACAACCAGAAGTTGTCCTCCCCACCCTCCCACCTCACCTTTTCACCAAGATCCTCGTAGACCAACACAACTCCAGTTCAGGGGTCCTGCTGTCCTCAAGCTACCTCTCTCATGTTGACAATCCTTTATAGGAGTCAAGCTGCCATCTTGCTGGCAGGCTCCTTTTTTTCTTTCTTTGCTTAGGGTTACAGCCACTCCAGGACCATAGAGGAAGGTGTCAGAGTCATTAATGGGTCTAAGAAACAACTCTCCCACCACTTCCAGGGGCAAAGAGACAGAATTAGTGCCTTCAAAAAAGTTTCTCATTCACCTTCTACTGCCTCTTGAGTAGGTAGTGGTAGGCAGGTAATTTTCCCAAGAAAGAGCTTTTCTGAAGACAAGTGGCCATGTATTGTTGTTGATAATAATGGGCCACAGACCTTTTGGGTATCTTACACAGAATACAAATGATGTGATTTATACCCACTTCCTCATTGAAGAGCTCGGTACAGTTTACCCTTGGTGAGCTCATCTAAGCTAAGTCTTTTATACAGAATCCATGCGGCATTCTCCCGTTGCTTTCTTGGCTCACATGAGTCCTGCCTTGGGCTCAATTCTCTGTGACCTACATGTCAGCACGGACTCTCGCTCCATGGTTTGATGCTCAAAGCCTTCAGTTCACCTCTTCATCTGTTGGAGGGGGATACTGGAGACATTTTTCTCAGCTCTCTTGGTTACTGATATTTTGCTTCTCACACTCTGCACACTATTTTTTCTGCTTTACAGGAACTCACACCATAAAACCAAGGAGATCTTTACCCAGGGCCCACATCTTTCTCAGATGGAGCTTGGCTTTTAAAAGGACAGGAACAAAGTTTCTTCTGTACTCAGTGAGTGTTGTGCCCACTGAGGAAACATCCCACTTTTGTGCACACTGGCGTAGCACATTTGTGTACTTGACTTTGGTCGTGGTGCCTATCACCCAAAGGCTCTTTGGCCATCTTGGTCGTGGTCTGGAACCCTGAGAGGTGAACCGTATGTGAGATTAGAAACTTTCTATTCTTCTTGGAACCTTAACCAGTGTGCATACATCACCTTCAAACAAGAAAAATATACCTTCTATTGGCTCCATATTTGGTGAAAGATTGCTTCCCACACTTCGCAGTGAAGTTATATTTTCAATTTCTGGCTGAGAAGGGAAATGTCTGGCCAAGCCTTAGAATTTATCAACCCTGGAATCAGCTTGGAGGTATAATGACTTCATCTGGGATCAGATCAGGTCCGAAGCCCCAGTGGAACCAATATGTCATTTCTTTTCTACGACTGTGAAAAAAACCTAATACGTGTAAGAATAGCAGTAGCATTTTTGCCCTGACCTGCACACCAACTTTTTTTCCCTCTGCCCCTAAGATATTCTGTTCCAAGGGCACCAGCAGATCTTTGGGCCTAGACTTTTTCACACGTCTGATGCCCTAAAAGTGTCTACAGGGTAGCGAGGGTGAGTTCGAGGATCAACTTGAACAACCTAAAAATTTCCTGCTTTTTTCCCCAACTCTCCAACAAATTTGAATCAGTTCTAGACAGTATTATAATATCGTTTTGCAGAGCTCTATAAATAGATGGATTCTCATTTCTCCTCCTAAGCACTATTTGCTCAATGTTTTGGCCCCAAAGTTCAGTCATTCCATGCAGGCATTAATCAATACAGAAGATTATTAGTGGTTACTCGTTCAGATGAGATTTGACATTATTTTCCCTCTGCCTATGGGGAGGGAAGGGGGAAGGCTGCCTAATAAAGATGAAGAGTCTTTTCTTCTTTTGTATGAAATGCAAATGATGAGGACATGTGCCATACACAGTTCTGGAGTGTGAGGCTGCCGGTTTTTGTTGAGAAAGAGAGGCAAGACCCCGGAGGATTTTAGAATTTGTAAATATAAAATTATCTGCCTTGGTGTTTAAAGAGAATAATAAAAGGGAGAAAGAGTTGGCAGGTTGCCAGATTACTTACATTACAGTAATAGATTTGCTGACCCCTGATTCTGCTGTAGAGAAATGTATTGAATTTTTCATAATATCAGATGAGGCAGATCTAAAAACCTAGTAGACGGCGCACCATTATTTAACTTTAGATTTAACAAAGCCGAAATCTTTTCAAACCAGCAATTTCTTGTATGATGATAATTTAGTAGCTCAGATGCTAATAAATCAAGGTTATAATGCTATTGATTTGTTAATTTTAACTTGGGTTGATTTTGAGTCGTCTTTATTTTTAAAAAGGGAAAAAAGAGAAAGGAGAAGGAGAAAAAAAATCTTGCTTTCACAGTGACTGAATTTAATAAGAATCTTGGTGATAGCAAAAGGCCCCCCTACTGTTTCTGCTTTGGGGTGGAAAATGTTATTCTTGTATTATTCCTAGGGAAAATAAAATCTCATGCTGCTACAAATCTTATGCCTATGGAAAGATGTTATTTTTTAATACATGATGGCTTACCTATTTCAGAACCATTAATGGCTTCGTAAATAAGCATTTTGCTAATCTGAAATGTGAAATCTGGATAATAATAAAGGCCCATTTATCTGCCTAGCTTTCAATTCCCAGAGTAGATGTAGATCAGGGGTAAAAATCTCTCTGGATTTTCTAATGAATATATTGCTTCTCTTCCCCATTACTTCCGCCCACCTAAAACCCAGCCCACATTCTTAGAGTTGCAGCCCATTGAAAATATTTCTCCTGTGTAATGAGTTCTTGGGGGCTGGGGTGCATTTTTGCTTTTATCTGTATAGTTTAGAAACTGATTAAATCTTTGTTGTACTACAAATATTTGAGGAATAATCATCCGCAAGGCACAGGCATGTTGCATTATACTAGATTCTTGATACAGTATGAACCTCCTCAGCTTCCTGCATTGGGCAATGTTGACCTTAATATTGGCTAACCTGTTTGTAATGGTATCACATGTACGCTAAACGTTTAAATGTTCAGAAACCTATAATAGCTTTCATCCTCTTGCACTGTAAAAACTTCTAATAATCAAATGATAAGATCATATCCTGTGGGGTAATTGTGTTGTACTGTGACAGGATAACTGAAAAAACACTCAATGAAAATCGCACCAAACGGAAATCACTATATGAACAGCGATTGTTTGTGTGCTGGGCGAGACCGTGCCCTGTTCTTCAGGGCTTAGCTGGTCATATTTCTACTTGTTTCCTTTTAGCTGCTGCCTTTCTTGTTTTATTTTGGGAACCTTTTTTCCCTGAGCCACTATAATTATCTTTTAGTGATTTAGAAGGGGGGAGACCACTCAATCGACCTTTACACGCACACACACACACTCGCTCCCATAGACTCTCCCTCTGGAAGTCTTGAACAAGCAAGGCTTGTGTTTGGATTCAGTTTTACCTTAGTCATGCCTCTTTCCAGATACAAGAAACATTTAATTCCACATTTCCTGCTTCTGGCTTTAGGCCTTTGACCAGCAAAGTGAAATGTATTTTTTACTGCTGTCGACCAGCCAGCTGCTGAGTTGAGTGAAGAAGAAAAAAAAAAAAAGAAAGAAAGAAAAGAGGAAGAAAAAAAAAAAAAGGAATGAAATGGAAATGTTGCCCTGCTTCTTGAATTGGCAAAGTTGTGTGAGAAAATTCAAGTCTCCTTAGCGCCCACCCCTCTGGAGGGCCTGGTGGGGAGGTGAGGGGTCCTCTGGGGCCCGGGCTGGGTGTGTGCCCCACCCAGTTCTCTGCCTCCTCTCCCCCTCTCCCCTCACTCTCTGCAAGGCGGGCTCCTCAAGGTGTCGCCGGCTCAATAAGGAATGAAGTCAAGGGCAAGGGTGGTCCCAGCAAACAGCCACCGTCGGAATACCCAGACTTCAGTGCTGCTCGGGTTCCCATGGCAACCAAACACCAGTAAAACAAACCTATCTGTCCCAACAATAAAAAATGTTTTCATTAAAGTCTATTTAAAACATTTTTTTTCCAGTGTAAAATATTCGATGCCTTTCGCTCCCAGACAAAAATCCCCAACCTGCCGATGTTAAAGGGGATCAAGTCCCCGGCAGAACCCTGCAGATAAAAGGGATTGGGGTAAGGTTGGGGACTTTACAGACGAGACAGGATAAGTTCAAGTATGAACAAGATTGCTTTTTCCTCTCTTCTTCTGCTTAGTTATGCTTTTTATTATATAAACATTAACTGTAATATTACAGTGGGAAGCAGGTATTTGGCAGCCATATATTATTTTAGTAAGTCTACATAGAGAGAACAGTTTCCAGTTTTAGCAGCTGTAACATGTTTAAACTCAGTTTGTAATGGGATCTGAAGATAACTATTCCCCATGGGCTGTGTTGATCTTCATGGCTGGCCCACTGCCAGATGGAGGGCTCGAAACTATTATCCACGCCTCCTTGCACATACCTTGTCCGAGCATGCTCAGTAAATGAATTTTGTTTCTAATACGTTGTAAATTGGGATTTCATTTTCCCATAATTTACTTGGTATTTCATTGAACATTGAAATATTATCACAAATGCCCCCACGTCTGTACTCGCAAACCTGAACAGTTGTGTGTGTTTAAGGAGCTGAGATCCAGATTGCATGGTTAGAAACCAATTTCAGGATAGCTAACAGATATCCAAACCAAAGAAGTTTTTGCCTGGAAGTCTTAGTTTAAAAATAATTAGGGTTCCCAATATTTGAACAGATTTATGTTGTTTATAAGCCAAGTACATTTTCTTCACTGAGTCAACTTGTCTTATTTAAAACAAATTATGTTTGCTGTATTAAAGTTCATATTTTTAAGGCTGAGTCTTGTATTAATCCCACAGTGAGTCATTAATCATACCAAATGCATTATAAAAACTTTAATCACTGAAGTTGAAACTGAGATTGTAATGCAATCCATCCCTTTTAATTACATCAGCTATTTTTCCCTTTCAGATCAAGAGCTATGTCGCAAAGGGAAAACAGATTAAAACTAGAGCTGTTTGATGTTTCTCTTTTTAGAACAATTTTATGTACTTTGTTTTAAAAGTTATATAATTAAAGTGCTTGAATTTTTCAGCCCTCTGATTTTTGTGGCTTGAGTGGTCTGTCCTCCTTCCTTCTCCCCGGGGACCTCTTTTGTTTGGCACCCCAAAACGGAGCTCATTCTGGAATCCCCTGCCCGCCTCGGAGCTCAGTTGAAGACAGCTGTCTCTCAGCCCCACTGTGCTTGCTTCCCATTAGCCTCTTTATCTTAGGTGTCTGGTTTATATTTTGACATGAATGAAAACACACTCTGGAGGCAGGCAGAACGAGGTTCAAATGCCATCTCTAACAAACGATGTGATGCTGAGGCAAAGATGTGGAGATTACACGGAATAATCTACGTAGTGTATCTAGGACATTAACCTGGGGCATACCAGTACCTCCTAGAATATCATCCTCATGAGGTCAGGGCCTTTGAATATTTTGTTCACTGCTGTATCTCAGTGCCAGGAACCCGAAGCACACAGTAGGTGCTCCATAAATAACTGTCGGAAGAATGATCAAATGATGGTAGCCATCACGGGTGTTGCTATTATGCTGCGGTGCTGTTGTTAGCGCTTAGCCAGGTTCCATGTTAACCCATGTTAACTCTGGTTGCGTCCATTGGTATCTTTGGTGTATAGATCACAAAACCAGAAAGGTGTCTTGCAAAGGAGTCTGTAAGCTACCAGGTTCTGGTTTTGGACTTAAAAGTAGAGCCCTGAACTGTGGAGTGAGTTTCTAGAAATGCACTGGCGTCACTGGGGATGGAGTCATTCAATAAACCGTTTGTATGGAGAAGAGAAACTAAACCCCAATAGCTTCGATGCTCCTGGAATTGCCTCCCATGATGGATCATCTCTTCTGATATCCTTCCAGATTAATCCTGCCGTATGAAAGGTTTATTAAAGGAGAGGAAGATAAGCCCCTGCCTCCAATCAAACCTCGGAAACAGGAGAATAGTTCACAGGAAAATGAGAATAAAACAAAAGTATCAGGAACCAAACGCATCAAACATGAAATCCCTAAGAGCAAGAAAGAAAAAGAGAATGCCCCGAAGCCCCAGGAATCATCAGAGGTGAGTCGCCCTCCACAGAAATACCCATCCTGTCCCGGGTCTCCCAGAGCCCTGCGTCCACAGCCGGGTCCCTGCACCCCTGCAGCCCCAGACTGAGAACGGCCCCCATCTCAGCTTCACAGTTCCCCAGAGGGGGGATCTGTCAGTTTACTTGGGAGCTGTAAGGCAGTGCGTGCTATTGGATGGGGTAGGCCAGGAATAGGATCTAGAAAGATGGGAACATCCTGTGGAAAACTGAGAGCAAATGCCAGCTTTGAGATAGAAGGAGCCAGAGCTTCAGCTCTGTGAAGCCAAGGGGCTCCAGTGTGAAAGATGTGGCTTCTTTGTCATTTCACAGCCAGTCTATCTGAGGAGCTGGTGTGACTCTGAAACACGCTTTGTGGGTTCTAGCAAGGAGGGATGTTGAAATGATGGGCCATGTCTCTGCAGGACTATCCTCGAAACTTCAGAGACTCTTTTGCCTCCCATAATTGACCTCTATGCAACAGCCTTGGGTTGAGATCAATTTAGAAATATCTTAAGTACATATTTATAGGAGAATTTTGAAATTGTTCCTCTGAAACCACTATTATCTCTCATGTTAACAGGTAGTTTCTGAACCTTTTAAAACCAGCCCCAGCTGCCCACAGCCCCCGACAGCTCTTTGGTAGAAGCCATTACCCGTCAGTGTTCAGCCAGTCATGGAGGCTGATCTGGGCTCTGTTTCAACATGAATAATAAAAAACCCTGCTGCCCATAAAAAAAAAAAAAAAGAAAAGAAAAAAAGAAAGAACTTAGCAGCCACATTTGGAGACAGCATGTTCTAGGATCCAACCCCAGGGGGAATTTTGGTGCTGATATTAAACACCCCCTAAAAATCAGGTTTATAATGAACACATAAGAGACTCCCTAATTAAACACTGGCTTGAAACACGCACACACACACACACATAATGCACACTAACCTCCTAACTAGAAATTAACCTACCCAACTGACTCCTGTGTAAGAAGATACTACGAATACCAAGAAAAGACTTTGTTGTTTTTATTTTTGTTTCATAATTATTCTAAGCTTTAGTAATTAAAAAAATGGGGGGGGAAAAGATGATGCAGAGAGATTTCTAAACATCTGCAAGCTTGCAACATAAATGGCCAAAAGCAAGGAAATTCCAAGTTAAGGCTCACATTCCATTCTTCCTTTATCCTGTTGGCCTGGTGATTTATTATAGGGTTTTGGATCAGTGAGTTCTATTAGATACCATATTACAGCATTGCCAAAGCACCAGAGGACAAACTGAGGCCAGAAGCCAGCTGACCTTTGAGTGGCTCCACTTTGGGGACGAAGTTTGAAATGGTTGTTTTGTGAGGTGGGGGAGGAATCCTCAGCCCATTGCCCTGAAGCCCATCAGCGTGGGAGATGCCTATTGCCAAGATTAGGGCCCAGCTCCCTCCGGCTCACAGAAACCCTTAAAGCCTTCAGACTCCCTGTTTCTTATAGGTCCCAATGCCTCGGGGCATTGTAAGTATCTGGAGTGTCAAAGGGTATCATGGTCAGGTCATCTGAACGACCTGGAATCTCACACCCTCTCTAAGTCAACCGTATGGTAAGAATTGCTCCCCGCTTCCAACATAGACCCCTGTGTTTGACCAGGTGTATTTCTTCTCATTGACTGTGTGTTGGGGGTTTGAATTTTATTGTTGTCATTGGTGTTTTTATTGTCTTTAATTTTTGATGTTTTCAATACAAAGCAGTGAACTCAGTGGAGATAGGAGGGCTTATAAAGCTGTGCCAGGCAAACCCACTGTCTTCAGGTCACTAGACTGCAAGTTTCCTGGTGGGAAGGTACCATGTAACATGTCAAGGCAGACTGTTAAATGCCATCCTAGAAAAAGGGTCCTTTACTTTTTTCTGCCTAGCTTTCAGAGAACCCCTAAACCTGTTTTCCAGTGACAACCACAGACCTCCGTGTAACCAACGGCCTAGGTCACAGAAACTTCCATGAGACTGGGTATCCCCTGTAGCTTCACTTCAAACCACAGCCCCATCAGAAGCTAACATTTAAATGCAATTTGCCTTTTTCCCTTGCTGTACTCATTTTTCTGTATTTTCATGTAATGCATAAGCTCAAGAGACCAATGATGATTGTTAATGTAGAACAAGTAATGATATTTGTACTGGAAAAGGCAGCTATTAGTATGAAAGAGAGAAATCGAGAGAGAGAGAGGAAGGGAGGGAGAGAAGAAAAGAAAGACGATAAGCAAAAGCTCTTAGGTCTAACACATCCCTAAAACACAGGGATATCTTCAAGTAGATTTAAGGAGAAACATCTCTGAAAGGGTGTGATTCCTTAAAATGTCTGTTTCTATGCATCCCTACACCAGCATCCTCAATCTTACTCAAAGATGTTAATGTGTTCAACACTTCTTTTCTTAACAAAGAACAACGTTCAAGGGATGAGACTGGGGGGGTGGGGGCAGGGCTTGGGGGAGAAGACCAGCTCGATACGACTGTTTAGTGACTGTTCTCTAGGACATGTCAGGACAGCGTGACAGTTTTGAAAGGGCCTGTCAGCCAGCTGGGTCACAGATGGAAAGTTAAAATGACCTTCTAAGGTCAAACTTTGCACAGCTACATAATGCAATGAATGGGTCAAATTGTGCCCACAACTTCAGTCAATAGGGACACATAAAGAGCATCCATCTCATTGACTACAACATATTCCAGTGAGCAGAAAAGCTGTATTTGGGGCGGTGCTCACTGCCTGCATTTTGATGACTTCATTTTTAGCTTTAATAGAAATGTAGTTTGCTGCAGCCTAGAAGGACTTCGAGTCCCTCTGTCCCTCAGGTAGACAGGCTGGTGTTGCATCTGCATAATTTTCCAGTATTTTAGCATTTTCTGCATGTCATATGGCGCTGAGTAGAAATTAACACTTACGCATTGCTAATTTTATGCATCGTACTGAACACATTGGGATGGGATTTGCTCTCTCAGAGAAAGGCAAGGGGTTCTAGTAAGTTTGTTGCTTGTTGTTGACATGGGGTTGGTTGGTTTTTGAAAGAGAGATGCTTAAAAAAAAAAAAAAAAATCTTTCTCCAAAGTGTCATAAAGCACAACATGTAATTTAAAACCCATTTGCATAATTGACTGATTTGACAAGAAAACAACCTCAGAATTAAACTATATATTAGAATCAAGGAGTGATAAGATTGCATACCGTCAGTACAGAACACTTTGCTATTTTGATAGGTGTCTCACAAGGGACTTTGAGCGAATATGCATTTCTACCCTAATGTTTCCATAATTTAGATTTCTTTGTTTAGAGCTGTGATTGGGGGGTAATAAAGCTTTACAGAAACTCCCTGAGCTGATTGACAAGCCTGTTTTCAAAGAAAAACTGCTGCGTGTAATATTTTGTTTCATAGCAAAATGTGTCAATGCATTTGGCTTCCTTCTGACTGCCTTTTGAAATATTTTATCAGGTTTCATCAGAGCCAGAGAAGGAACAAGAGACTTTAAATCAGAAGAGCATCACTGAGCCTCTCCCAGCAGCAGACATGAAGAAAAAGATGGAAGGGTACCAGGATTTTGCAGCGAGGCCCCTGGGGTCTAGAGCAGACCCAGAAAAGGACAACGACACAGATCAGGGTGCCAACAGTGAGAAGGTGGCAGAGAAGGTGGCAGAGAAGGAGCCTGCTCCTCCGCTCCCGAGTGCCCCTGCGGCCCCTGAAAGGGGTCCGGCCCTGGTGCCGGGGGCTGGCAAACAGTGCCTCACCTCTCCCAGTGCTCTTGTGGACTCAAAACAAGACCCCCAGCCCTGCTGTTTTACCGAGAGCCCCGAAAGTGAACTCCAAGAAGCACCCTTCCCTGGCTTCACCACCACGCAGCCCCCCCTGGCCAACCAGAGCGAGCTGGAGGATGACAAGCTGCCCGCCATGGCGGACTACATCGCCAACTGCACCGTGAAGGTGGACCAGCTGGGCAGCGAAGACATCCACAATGCGCTCAAGCAGACCCCGAAGGTCCTCGTGGTTCAGTCATTTGACATGTTCAAAGACAAAGACTTGACTGGGCCCATGAATGAGAACCATGGACTTAATTACACCCCTCTGCTCTACTCGAGGGGCAACCCGGGCATCATGTCCCCACTGGCCAAGAAGAAACTTCTGTCCCAAGTGAGTGGGGCCAGCCTCTCCAGCAGCTACCCCTATGGCTCCCCACCCCCTTTGATCAGCAAAAAGAAACTGATGGCCAGGGATGACCTGTGTTCGGGTCTGTCCCAGGCCCACCACGGCCAGGGTACTGACCACATGGCGGTCAGCCGGCCCTCGGTGATTCAGCACGTCCAGAGTTTCAGAAGCAAGCCGGCGGAGGAGAGGAAGAGCATCAGTGACATTTTTAAGCACGACAAGCTGGGTCGATCGGACCCCCACCGCTGCAGTTTCTCCAAGCACCACCTCAGCCCCCTTGCTGACTCCTATGTCCTGAAGCAAGACATCCAGGAGGGCAAGGAGAAGCTCCTAGAGAGAAGGGCGCTGCCCCACTCCCACATGCCCAGCTTCCTGGCCGACTTCTACTCGTCTCCTCACCTGCACAGCCTATACCGACACACGGAGCACCATCTTCACAACGAGCAGACATCCAAGTACGCCTGCAGGGACATGTACAGGGAAGCGGAAAACAGTTCCTTTCCTTCCCACAAACACCAGGAGAAGCTCCACGTGAATTATCTCGCGTCGCTGCATCTGCAAGACAAGAAGGCGGCGGCGGCGGAAGCCCCCACGGACGACCAGCCCACGGATCTGAGCCTTCCCAAGAACCTGCACAAACCCACGGGCAAGGTCCTGGGCCTGGCGCACGCGGCCCCGGGGCCCCAGGAGAGCAAAGGCGTCTCCCAGTTCCAGGTCATGAACAGCCAGGCTCGGGACTGCCCCCCCAAGGCCTGCCGGGTTTCGCCCATGACCGCGTCGGCCCCGAAAAAGTACGCCGAGTCGCTGTCGCGGTCGGGGAAGCCTCAGCACGCGAGGCTGGAGAACTTCAGGAAGATCGAGGGCATGGTCCACCCGGTCCTGCAGCGCAAAGCCAGCCCTCAGAACATTGGGGCCGCGCGGCCCATCAAGCGCAGCCTGGAGGACCTGGACCTGGTGATCGCCGGGAAGAAGGCCCGGGCCGTGTCTCCCCTGGACGCGTCCAAGGAGGCCGGTGGGAAGGAGAAGGCGGCCTCGGAGCCGGAGAGCGACGGCAGCAAGGCGGCGCCCGGCGGCCGTGCGGCGGGGGGCGCCCCGGAAGGCCCCAAGCTTCCGCTCTCCTCCCCCATCTTCCCAGGTCTGTATTCGGGGAGCCTGTGCGGCTCGGGCCTCAACTCCAGGCTCCCGGCCGGCTATTCGCACTCGCTGCAGTACTTGAAAAACCAGACCGTGCTTTCTCCACTCATGCAGCCCCTGGCTTTCCACTCGCTGGTGATGCAGAGGGGGATTTTTACATCGCCGACAAATTCTCAGCAGCTTTACAGACACTTGGCCGCGGCCACCCCCGTAGGAAGTTCGTACGGGGACCTTTTGCACAACAGCATCTACCCTTTGGCTGCTATAAATCCTCAAGCTGCCTTCCCCTCTTCTCAGCTGTCGTCCGTACACCCCAGTACAAAACTGTAAGCCCAGCTCTGCGCGGCGTCCGGCGCGGCGTGCCTAACGGAGCTTCCCTCCCAGCCCTGGGGGGGGCGGCTTGGAGAATTAGAAGGCAGAATTTCTTCTAATCCGGGGGAGGTGAGATCAGCCCCAGCCACAGGGGCCGCGAAGGGGAGGTGAACATACCTGATTTTTCTGGGACGACTCCAGCCTTGGCTGGTCAGTCTTGAGCTCCTTCCAACACAGATGCCCTTGCACCGAGATGGGTCGCTTGGCACGAGGGTCTCGTGAAGGGATGTATGCGTGTCCGGGAAGAATTTAGAAGACCCCGTCTTGAGTTGCGATGGTCAGGAACAATCTGGGCAGAAAAAAAAAAAAAAAAAAAAAAGAATGGGGGGGGCAGGCATTTCACAGGAAGGGGCAAGGAAGACTGGCAAGCGTTTGCCAAGGGATGCCCCTCTTTTCCTAAAACTCTCCAAGGTTCAATCAATGCAATGTATAGTGGAACTTCAATAGGTCTTTCATTTTGACACTATTAAACAATCCAGAGAAGTAAACACTGTTAAAATGACTGTATATATTTGCTTCTTAAAACTACCCGTATCACTGTTTGCTCACCTAATTTATATACAGGTAGTTCCATTTTCTCCCAGTTCCTTCTTGTCCTTTTTTTTTTTTTTTTTTTAATTAAACAGTATCGCTTTTGTTTGCAGGTCTTTTTTTGTTTTGTTTTGTTTTGTTTTGTTTTGTTTTCAAGGCTGACTGACTGTCCTAGTTGTTGATGTGTGTTTGTAATTTTTCCACATCTTATCATTTTGAGCAGCTTTGGGTGGTAAAGTTATTGTTTACAAATTGAAGCAACTGATTCTAGTGGAACAAATGAAAAAGAAACAGTTGAGCACACAATAGTGCAAAGAATGTTCCTTTGCAGATCCGCAACTTAAGGATTTTGTTCCTCATAAATGGCATAGTTGAAAGAGCTTATACACTGCTTACCCGGCCAAATGCTTTGCTTTGAAGTATTGGGTTATGTGAAAATATCGAGCATTGTACTTACCTTATCTAGGCTGTGAAACTGTCCTACATACCAGAGGAATCATAAAAACAAAAACCTCACTGGCAGCAAGCTGCTGAATAACAAGAGTCTAGAGGACATATTTGTGGGCTGCACAGATATTTTAGGAATTTCAGAAATTAGAACAGAAGCCAAAATGATTTACATTGGTGTTGGCACTGATCCCTTTAAACAGTGTGGGAAAGGGGGTTGGGAAGAAGATGGAGCTCGACTATCCGGAAGAGAACGAGCGGCTGGAGGCCCGGGCACCAGATACCTTCCCTGGGCTGTGGTCTTTTGAGTAATAGGTAGTCACGTTGCCTTCATCGAGTTGGTCTCTTGTTGTTCCCAAGAAGAACCTCCCAGGCCACATCTTTGGGGAGAATTGGTATGCTGGATTACCCGTTTCAAATGAAAGTCATCTTCTTTGGGTTTATGGGGCGTTAGATTTGGGTGGATGCGCGCCCCCTTGGTGGCGTGCGTCATGTCTTTAACCACCTGGCAATACGTTGGTCCACTTTATGATTTCTTTTGCCATTGGAAGAAACGGTCAAGTTGTTCACGCAGTCAAAAGATGTGCAGAGTGTGTATTGTCATTCTTGCCACATTATTCCATTCGCTGCTGAGCTGTAACATCAAGGTGGATGCATTTTCTAAGTGTGTTGAAAGTCCATCGATACAGAGTGGATTTTCTTTCCAAGTCCCATCCCTGCTGATACGACTGCTTTGAAGAACTCCCCAGCCAACCCTCCCCTCCCCCAACACTCCCAGTAGACATTAGAACCATAGTTAGCCAGTCTTTTACCTCTGAGATATTTAATTCTATGAAAATTGATGACAGTTTTCAACTTCTAAGTAGGTAACTCGACTGCAAAATAATCACAACTGATAAACAATGACACTGCGGCTCTTACACAAAGCCATGCATGCCGTGCATTTGTATTGAAATGTCTCCATGATATGAAGCCAAATATTCAATGTAACATACTTAATATCCAAAGGTGGAAACAAAAGAATGTAGAGATCTAGTGTTAAGAGTTCATTTGCTTCAATTAATTATTTACCTTCCTGTGGAATTTCACGTATATATATATATTTACATATATATATATATTTAATAGAACCATAGATAGACTAGTAGAATATAGATTATAAATGTGTAAGTGCAGATTATCCTGCTATTGCACAAGATAGAGGGGGAAAGAGATCTCAATTCTAGCTGGCCGAATGGCTAGCCAGGACACCTAGAAGAAAGTTGCACTAGATGAATGATCGCAGAATCAGACGACATGGAAGAACACGGAATCTCCAGTGTTTCTGCAGCAGACATGGGCTAGATTGTGCATGGTTTCTAGGAGTTTGTTTCTCCAAGAAATGGGGGCCCGCTTGTCCCTGGTGGAGCTCACCTATCCATTTGGAATATGGGCATTTGTTTTCCCCGCTACAGTGATTTCAGTCTGGTTTCATCATGTTGGAATTTGATCACACCATTTTTCAAACAATGTTAACATAGTCCAGCTTTTGTTTTTCTCATCTCTTCCGAGAGGAGACTCACTGTTTCTGTCTGAGGAAGCTCATACCCTCAGCAAAACATCAGGACAAATAAAGAGAAATGGGGGTATACATTCCCAACAGAAGCAGTGTGTTATTTGTTTTAAAACTCCGAACAGAGATCTTGGAAATCTTTCAAAAAGACCATTGAATTCTTCATTGGCTGAGAACTACATTTTTAAAAGTCTTAAATGGGGCTTTGTTTGCATTGTTTGAGTTCAAGGGGCCTTATTATTGAATGGAATTGCACAAGCCTTTCTTTGTGCAATCAAACCATTGTTATTGGTAGTTTAGTAAAGGAAACTGTGGAATCTAATTGGCAATGGAGTCATAAATCTATTTACTGAGCGTGGCTTCCAAGAAATGTTGCAATTCAAAATAGCACTAAGTCCGTGATTTACTGGAGATTTGGAGATTCTAAATAATATTGAAAAAAAAAAAAAAAAACCTTTCCATGCAACTTCTGGTTTAACTTTTGGCAACTCAAAAAAACCAAAAAAAAAAAAAAACAAAAAAACAACAACAAAAAAGAAACAACACAAAAAACCACCCCAGCCCAACTGAGTTTCAGAATTAAGTATTCTTCTAGTAAGTGATTGGAACTTGTAGTATTTGCCACAGGACTGACTTATTTATTTACTAGCTAGAAGCTCTTCAGTTCACTTGTTTATCAGGGCATATACAGAAGGGTTTGTTAAAACTCAGTGTTGACTTTACAACTTTCCGACCTGGTGCATGAATTCTCAAGTACTGTATTGCAGTGTGTTGGTGTGTCTGATGGAAATTTCAAGGTGATCCCACAAAAATATTTTATGTAGTGTGCCTTCAAGGAGAACCATTTCTTTCTCTTCACTCGTTGTCCCACAGTCACATTTGGTGGTGGTCAGCCAAGTCCCATCTGGTCCAGTGTCACTCTTGTCCCAGTTTTAAAGAGAAATGGGAACAAGTTTGCCCTGGTGAGACCCACACCATTGCAATGATTATCTTGAGCACTTAAATCCCAGTGTTGGCTGTTGATGTATTTGATACTCTGCTTGTCTCCCCATGGTTGAAATATGTCTGAAAAATAGCAGCATAATCTCTCGGCTGTTTATACTTTTTTAAACTTTCCTGTGTTGTAAATATTGTATACTTTTGGTGATTCCAGCTATGTAACCTCTATGCTCTGTAAGGTGATTATTTGTATATAGCAACATGGCCCAGTGATATTACATAGTTTCCCAATGGAGAGGTTATTGAGTAACCTTTGCATTCGTTTAAACACTACCAGAAGAATGCTGAGCCAAACTATAAACACTCAATTTTGTATGTTTTCCAAATTGTACTTATTACTGCTTTTGATACTGTATTACGTGCCAATAGTTTCCCAATCACATAGCAGGCAAGAGATATTTTGTACTTTTTGATCCACTGTAATATTTAATAAAAAATGTTACTATCTGTTTCCTTTTGGGTGTGAACAATCTGTTAGCTCTTCCTGAGGAGTCCCAGAGCCTCACAAGGGTTCTTTCCACCCCATTGTCTCCAAAGTGGATCACAGCAGCAATGATGAAGATGGTGGTGGCAGTGATGGTGAGGATGGTGTCTTTAGTTTGTTGAGAGCCCTCTGGGTGCCCAGCTGGCATCCAGTATCTTTAGTCTTCACAATCCTGCGTGAATACAGGTATGCCCATTTTACTGATGAGAAAACTACAGCTTAGAGAGGTAAATCAACTCACGCCAGATCACCTGACTAACAAACCGCAGAGTCGGGAATTGAACCCAGAGCTCTTAAGTCTATGACTTCCTTTGTATGCCACAGTCCTCTCCTGGCAGGTAACAGAAGTCACTCTCTGTTTACTTGGTCCACAAAGATTTACTCATGCCTCAGTTGCCAGGCATAATGTTAGGAACTGGGAATATAATGGTGAGGAAAAGATAAATATTTTCTCTGGAGCATATATATCTTATGAGAAAGAGCTGATCAAGTAGTCACCCATATAAATACAAAACCTCACCCTGACCTAGTTCCGGGGGAGAGGAGGGTGGTAACTAAAGTGATACATGAAGAGGAAGTGGTGACTAAACTGACATGTGAAGGATGAGTAGGAGTTGATCAGGTGAGAGGGAATCAGGAAAAGAGGAGTCCAAACACAGGGCACCACATGTGCAAAGGCCCTGTGGCAGAAACAAGTTTGGCTTATCATAGGAATCCAAAAAAGAGAGAGAGAAAGACCGACCTGTGTGACAGAAGCATGATTTACAAGGTCCAGGGAATGAGGTTGAAGTGAGGTGAGAGAGTATAACAGGGGCCAGCTGAGTAGGGCTAACAGACCAGGCTGAGCATTTTGGTCTTTTTCCTTAGAAAAGGTTGAAGCAGGGAGGTAACTTGTTCAGATTTCTTTCAGTGTCACTTTCTGGCTGCTGTGGAAAGGCAGACTGAGAGCAGTCTAATACCAAGATGGTGGTCATTTCATCTGGGGAGGTGGAGTGGTAGAGTGGACACAGTTCAGAGGTACTTAGAAGAGTGAAGAGACTTAGCAGTGGATTCAATGGGACAATTGATGGCTATTCAGGAAGGGCTCAGAAGCTGGGAGAGCAGCATGTTCTGACACCTGATGAGGATGGACAGAGTTCTGACCATCCATCCCCTTAATCCTCTGCCTCCGGGCTTCCCCCTGGTTTTGCTCAGCTTACTATTAGTTGAAGTAATCATGAAGTAGTACCCTGGGTGCTCCCTTCTTACTGGGTCCCAGAGATTGGCACAAGGTAGAGGTTGGACAGACTTTGGTGGGGGTCTTGTTTTACAACCCACACCATCTGGTCAGGCTGGACTTGGAATAGACAGGAGAGAGTAAGCTGCAAGCAAGCATGTCACCACAACTCTTGGGGAAAACAGATGGATATTCTGATAAAAGACACTAGATGCTTTTTCTTACCAGGAAAAGGACTTCAGGAATTGCAGCAACATATCCTGGGCTTCACCCTCTTCTTGCTGGCTATCATCCCTTTGTAAATCCAAACACTCCAGCCCGGGTAGGACCCCTTGCCCTCTGGTCTCCTAGCCTTCACTCTGATTCACATGGATTTCACGGATCATGTGAATTGCTATGAGAACATCAAAAAAATGTTCTTCCATCTATGACACATTCAGCATTTATAGATCTGATACTTGAATCATACACAACAGGAAACATCATGATAAGTTATCTATTTTTACCAGGCCGGGCTGGCAAATACCGTTGGGAAGGAGGGTGCTTTTGCTAAAGATGTCACTCATAGTGCAAAAGCAATGAAAATGCCCAGTGATTTATTCTAGGAAAGTGGCCAAAGTTGACAAATGTTTAAGGGCTGATAGTGACCAGGAAGTGGGTGATCATTTACATCAACAAGTATATAAGTGGCAGGAGGTGGGGAGTGGGGTGAGAGTGACCTCTGGCCAGGAGTAATGTGAAAGAAATCTTAGCCCTCAAGGTTGGCCTAAATCACATTAATTTGGGCTTTGCTAATTCAGAATTTCTGAATTTTGGAATCTCCTGGCTAAGTCCTAGGATAAAAAAACATTCCAAAGTATTTGTTTAACCTGCTTAAAAGAACAAACTATTTTTAATCATGCTAGCCATAACCCTAGGCATTCAGCCAACCGAGTAAGGACAAGGTGATCTGTTCCCTGAGGCATCTATACAACAACTACTACTATTTTAATTATTGTTGAAACTCTCTCCAGAACAGAGCTGTCCAGTGGAACTTCCTAGATGGTGGAAATGTTTTCCAATGGGGTAGCTAGTGGGCAGTGTGGCTACTGAGCCCTTGAAATGTGCCTCATGGGATGGAGGAACTGACTCTTCAATTCTATTTCATTTTTATTTATTTAAATTTAAATAGCCACCTGTGGCTAGTGGTTCCTACATTGAACAGTACAGCGCCAGAAGGTCCAGCTGGTCAGTGTGCAAGTACAGATACAGACCCTGTTGTAGTCAGGTCAGTATCTGCAGGCAGACTTTAACACAAACACGAAAGCAGAGGCGCCTGGGTGGCTCAGTTAAGTGTCTGCCTTCGGCTCAGGTCATGGTCTCAGGGTCCTGGGATCGAGCCCCTCATTGGGCTCCCTGCTCAGCGGGGAGCCTGCTTCTTCCTCTCCTCCCCACTTGGGCTCTCTCTCACTATCTCTGTCACTATCTCTGTCTCTCTCTCTCAAATAAATAAATAATCTAAAAAAAATCACTAAAGCAGACAACATTAAGTCTCTTCTTGGCAAAATTCCATTCATCAGTTAGGGGTGGCTATAGATTTAACACTATTTTTCACTCAGGATTAACATATCATAGGCTTTTAAATACTCAACCAAATGAGCAAATAAATCATTAAGAACACATCAAGAAAGAAGTCTCCAATTATGCCATTTTGTCATCAAGTCCTGCTTTTTCTCTTCAATCGGATTGTGTAAGGCTGGAACGCGACTTCCAGAAAGTCTCTGCCATGTTGGTGCGGCCACACTGCTTCCCTCTGTGGGAACAGGATCTTTAACTCTGGAGTCGAGGAGAGGATTCAGCAGCATGAGGGAGGAGATCAAGTGGGGAGAGGCAGCCCCAGGGACCAAGCGTGGAGGACTCCATGACAAAATATGTTCAGTGTCCCAGGCCTTGTACTTCAAACCTGGGTGTGTCACTTTATTTTTCCTTTCCACACAGTGACAACAACTAACCACACAGAGTGACAACTCCGTTATGTGACGGACACTGCTTTACGTGTTTTGTTCTGTTCGTCTGTTTGTCTTTTGGTATTGATTCATTTGATCCTCAAGCATCCCGTGATGTAGATACTGTATTTATTCCTATTTTCTAGTTGAGGAAAACAAGGCCGTAACTGAGCATTTGATGACCAGTCGAAACGTGCAGTGCCTACCCTGATTTACCAGAAGACTCTTTCCGAGTTTTTCTTATTGTGTCCATCTTTTTTTCCCACCACCCTGACTCAGAAATTCAAGTGGTCAGCCAAAAATGTCACATAACACCCTAAAGTTGTTTGTCAATTAATGAGGCAAAAAAGAGAGAAGGCACCAAGAAATAGTATTAGGAAAGAGAAAGAAGTAGACTTTAAATTATTAGAGAATAGCATTAACTTTAAGCCTCTACATTGGAAAAGTTAGATGAAAGGAGCTATTTTCTACAAAAATAGACATTAACAAAAATTTCCCAAGAGAGAAAAAAAAAACCTCCAATGACAACGAAAAATTTCATCAGGAGTCAAATAGTTCTCCACAAAAAAGCACCAAGCCCAGATGGTTTTAAGAGCTTCGTCAGAGACTTGAAAAGAAGAAAAACTACTCAATACTTTTTATGGGTTTATTTTGACCTCATTACCCAAACTCAAAAAGGACAGTGAAAGGAGAAAAAAAAAAAAAAGATCAGTCTTACTTATAAACCAGATGCAACAATCCTAAGTAAAATTTCAGAATATTATAGGTTTGTTTAGATATGTATATTCATACACAAATATGTATTCTACATATATGTACACGCATAATACACTATAATGTCATTAATATTTGAAATATATTAAAAACAGTATTTTACCATTACCAAGAAGAGCTTATCCTAGAGATATAAAATTGGTGAAATATTAATAACTCTATTAATGTAATAACATGCAAAAGCTAACTGGAAGAAAGTTAAGGTGGGCACATACCTCAAACAATACACAATAATACACAGATGAATTTCAAAGAAGAAAACATGAGAGAACCATTTTATAATCCAGGAGTGGGGAAAACCATTCTATGATTCAAAATTCAGAAACTATAAAAGATGATTCTCTATGTAAAAATTAAATTTCTATATGCAAAAAATAAGCAAGTTCAAAATGCAAATTTTACATTGGTAATAAATACTGCAATTCATAAAGATCAGGAAGAAAATGAGCAAATGACAGCAAAATGTACAGGTCTTAAGTGTACAGTTCAGTGAACTTTGATAAATGTGTGCAGCCACGTGAGCATGACCAAGAACAAACTATAGTACGCCTGTATTTTGGCAGAACGTTTTTTCATGACACTTTCCGGTCAATTGACCCTGAAGGCAATCACTATCCTGATTTCTATCACCAGATTTGTTTTACTTGTTTTCAGCCCTCTTAAAAATTGAGAAAACAAAGATATTTACCATCACGTCACGGCTTTTATTTAACGTAGTACTGTATAGGTCCTTTGCACCATGGTATGACAGGGAAAGGAAATAACCGGTATAAACTTTATACCGGTTATATTATGTATATTATACATAAGGAAGAAATAAAATTGGAAAATTTCATAACAATATGATTGCTTATCCAGAAAATCCAATAATATTTACAGATAAATTATTATAATGAACAAGGGAGCTCAGCACATTTGCCAGCTATAAGATTAAAACACCCAAGTTCATAATATTTTGATCTACCAGCAACAACGGAAATGATACTTTTTTTTTTTAAGATTTTATTTATTTATTTGACAGACAGAGAGACACAGCGAGAGAGGGAACATAAGCAGGGGGAGTGGGAGGGGGAGAAGCAGGCTTCCCGCGGAGCAGGGAGTCCGATGCGGGGCTCGATCCCAGGACGCTGAGACCATGACCTGAGCCAAAGGCAGATGCTTAACGACTGAGCCACCCAGGCGCCCCAATGGAAATGATACTTAAAAAAAATTTCCTTTCAGAGTAGCAATGAAACCAAAAGTTACCTAAGAATAAATCTAACAAAATAACTTGGAAAGCAATTTGGCAAAATGTAGTCAAGTTGTAGATGTGTTTACTATAAACTCAGCGAGAACACTGCTGGCTGGATCTGGAGAACCCTCACTCTTGTACTAAAAGGAGTAAGTAGGGGGATGCTGGTTGCAACATAGGTTCCCACCACACACACAGGACCCCAGAGACACAAAACCACATAAAAATCCATTAATGAAGAATGGATAAGGAAGTATATGGATTAATATACAGTAGTTACGGGTACCTGGGTGGCTCAGTCGTTAAGCGTCTGCCTTCAGTTCAGGTCATGATCCCAGGGTCCTGGGATCGAGCCCCGCATCGGGCTCCCTGCTCTGCGGGAAGGCTGCTTCTCCTTCTCCCACTACCCCCCTGCTTGTGTTCCTGCTCTTGCTATCTCTCTCTGTCAGATAAATAAATAAAATCTTTAAAATATATATATATAGGGGCGCCTGGGTGGCTCAGTCGTTAAGCGTCTGCCTTTGGCTCAGGTCACGATCCCAGGGTCCTGGGATCAAGCCCCGCATCAGGCTCCCTGCTCTGCGGGGAGCCTGCTTCTCCCTCTCCCGCTCCCCCTGCTTGTGTTCCCTCTCCCGCTCCCCCTGCTTGTGTTCCCTCTCTCGCTGTGTCTCTCTCTGTCAAATAAATAAATAAAAAATCTTTAAAAAAAAAAAAAATATATATATATATACACAGTAGTTACAATGAATATTTTGAATATCTATGTAGCAATGTGAAGAAGTAATCAAAAACTTGATGTCGAGTGAAAAAAATTGCAAAAAAGTTCACACGGTATGGTAAGAATTAAAAACGTAAACCAATAGGGTAATACTGCTTATGAATATATTTAACGAATATATAAAGACATAAACAGAAGCACATCAACATCACGTTATTTATAGGAGGGAGGAAGGAGAATCTGTTAGGGGAGGAGGAGGCCCTTGGCGGCCTATAAAATTCACTTCTTTTTGAAATCTGGAGTGAAATGGCAAAGGTTAATATTTATTGAATTCGAGTGGAAACAAAGCAGTGATGTATTATGACATATGTTGTATATTTGGAATTATTCCTACTTCACAAAATAAATTAATTGGCACATGACGTTGCATGTGGATTTGCGGCCTCGGAGCCTCTGTTAATGCAGCTGTAAACGGGGGCTAATTAACCCAGTGCCTGGCCTCCTGTCAGGGTTGCTGGCACCATACAAGACCCCTCCATGAGCCCTGAAGTCCCGAGCGGCTGCCATCATTACCACGGCCTGCCCACTCCACGGGGCACCGCTCACGTGGAGGGCACCAAGTCCCTCCCGGGCGTCAGCCCCTTGCTGAGAGCCTCAGATGCTTTTAGCCCACGTGCCCTCATAACAACCTGGAGAGACAAGTCGATGTGGGCATAGAAAGGCTAAGCGCATGACCCAAGGCTCCTAGGGAGCAGAGTGGAAGACACAAGGTTTGATCCAGGCCCATCTCATTCCAGCGCCTCAGCTTGTGATCCCTGGGTGGCTACCTCTCAGCCCAGGCCTGTCTGCGTTCACCCAGAGATACCTCCCAACACGTGCCTGCGTGATCAAGACTCCTACCTACTTCTTCTCTTCCTACCCACCCCACCTACCTTCAGGGCAAGGTGGGATCTTTTTCCCGGTTGCCTAATAGAGGGAAGGAGGAGGGCCTGGCATCTCCTCACTAGGGCTCAGATCCGCCATAGATAGCTCGGCCCTTCAATGCGCCTCAGCCCCGGGCCTCAACAGCTCGGCCCTTCGCCTCAGGCCCAGGTGGGGCTGGCCTCCGGTTATTAGACTGGTGCCCACCGACCGAACAAGAGCACCCTTCTGCTTTTCTTTTAGAGCAAAACTTTGCAGATTGCAAGAGCATAATGGGCACGATTTCCAGCTTAGACTTCTAATCCCTGAGTGGATGGGATAATGCTGTGTGTGGAATAGCAAACGGGCCTGCCCAGAGTAGGAGGATCAGAATAGGGCAGGTGTGGGCATCCCAACTCTCTCCTGAGAAACTGAGGCTGCTGAGTAATGGGCTAGTTTCCATGAGCCAGGAGGATTCATTTACAATTCCTCCTCCGTGTGTGTGTGTGTAACCCAGGTACTATGCTCAAGTGCTCCCACATATATAATCTTCTCATAACAACCCTCCAGGGTTATGTGATTACACCTTCTTTACAGACATGGAAACTAAAACTCAGAATGTTACACAACTTGTCAAAGGTCATCTAGAGCTATTATGACAAGGCTGTAATTCAAGCCCAGACCTTCTGCTCTAAGAGCACATCTTAGACCATCAGCTCTTCTATTTCAAAGAGGCCCCAAGAGGGAAGATGTTTTGCTGTATAGTAGAAAAACATTCTACTGACTCCTTTAATTCTTGAGGTTGGGCATGCTCCCTCACTTTTTACATAACGTCCGATTCCTGAAGGATGGCTGCTCCACCCATGTGTTTAAACCAAGTCATATTCAGGAAGTAAGTCCAGCTTCCATTAATTTGGGAAGTTATTTTAGTTTAGAAGGGAACCAAGGGTCAGTGGTCTTCACCAGGTTTAACATCTTCTTAAGTAACCAGCTTAGATCGGAGATATCAATGTCAGTGGATGAAAAATGGACTTTTTGCATGCTCGGATTTGGTGACCTTGAGAGACCAATGTGTGTCGATCCTTTGTTGCAGTTCAAACAAGGCACTGAGTTCTTCATACACATTATTTCATTTTTCCATTGAAACTCCTTCTAGAGAAGGAAACTGGGGCTCAGAAAAAGTAAGTAATTGGCCCAGAGTCACCCAACTGGAGTGAGCCCTGATTGTGAACACAGGATGAATGGCTCGCGTCACAGTGCCCAGCCTCTGCCCTGAGCTGACCCAGCAGGGATTCACCTCTCAGGATTTGCACCTTTACCGCTAGGCTCTCGATGGGGGTAAATGTGAGGCCCACATCCGGGCACTTGGGCTCTCTCTGCCCGGCCTCTTGGTGACTGCTGTTTTTCAGCTTCTCCGGGTCTAGCACCCAAATTTTGGGAAGTACATCTTTGGGAAGTTCTTTTATTTATTTATTGTATATTCTTGCTCTATTGCCTCACACAGTCTGTGGCATGTTTGTCACTGGCCATTTCCTCTGTGGGCCGTGGTCCAGCCACACATCACTAACCTTCTTCCAGAACCTGGCCTTCTCCATCCTGTTTCGTGTGGATGACATGGAGGAGCGCACAGAAAGCATGAATGATGAAGTCCCTCCACCCAGCTCACACTAGGACCCATAAAATAACTTCATTGGGAAGCTAAGCCACTATGAATCTTTTAAGTTAAAGATGGAGAGTTTAAATCTCTCGCAGTTCACAAAGGCACGGAAAAACCATGGCTATCTCCTGGGTCCTAATTTATTCCATCATTAAAAAGCGACATGATTTTTATACTGAAAATAAGGCAGATATGTTATGTAATCAAAGGCAAAATTCTTCTGAGTCTTAAGAGTAGAACCAAAGACATCAAAAATACATATCTGCAGCAGGCTGCTTTAGGCTGCAATCCGGCAGATACTCTTCGGGTGGCTCCCGCGTGCCAGGCATAGTGATGAGCTCCCAATTATAGCACTGAGTAAGGCAGCACTTGTCTGTTTCTTCTGGGGCTTGAAATATAGCAAGGAAAACAGCTATGAAAGCAGGACTTCTGAGAGTGTTGAGTACTACAAGAGATCACAGTCAAAGAGCTGTGAGAGCAAGGGTAACTTCAACGAGGATTCAGGGAAGGCTTCTTGGAGGAAGTGACTTTCAAGCAGAGATCTGGGAAGTGATGAATAGGGAAATAAGATACATGAAATCTCACAAACGAGAGCATAGGGTGTTCTAGGAATCAAAAAAGAGCAGAGAGATCAGTGGCTGGGGTGGGGAAGCAGGACTTCTGGAGTAAGTACTTGAATAAGGAGGTACAAATGCCCTGACTTAGCATGATGCAACCATAGCACGACCTCCCACACAACAGGAACATCAGATATTAGTCAAATAAGTGATTTGACAAATATTACCCCTTCAGGGATAATTTACATTCTAAAAGAGAATGCCAGGCCCAGAAAACCACTGGAAAACAATATGAAACAATAAGAGAATTCAGAAATGAGTTGCAAAGTAGATATATAAAACCAATACTTGTTAGAAATTGTGGTGAAAGAAAAGATCTCATTTAAAATAGCAACCATAAAGAGTCCTATACATGAATTTAACATGTAATTTGCAGGGCTTTTATTTAAATACCCTTTAATAATCTATCAACAGACCCAAAGATGGCTTAAGACATTGAAAGACAAATAATTGTCTCTGATGGGAAGATAGCAATTCTTCCTACATTAATTTATAAATGTAATGAAATCTCAATTAAAATAGCAACTTTTTCTTTTTTTTAATTTTTTATTAACATGTAATGTATTATTTGCTTCAGGGGTACAGGTCTGTAATTCATCAGTCTTATTTTTTTTAAGATTTTATTTATTTATTTGACATAGAGACAGTGAGAGAAGGAACACAAGCAGGGGGAGTGGGAGAGGGAGAAGCAGGCTTCCCGCTGTGGGAGCCCAATGTGGGGCTCGATTCCAGGACCCTGAGATCATGACCTGAGCTGAAGGCAGATGCTTAACCAACTGAGCCACCCAGGCGCCCCCGTGATTCATCAGTCTTACATAATTCACAGCACTCACCATAGTACATACCTTCCCCAATGTCCATCACCCAGCCACCCCATCCCTCCCACCTCCCTCCACTCCAGCAACCCTCAGTTTGTTTCCTGAGATTAAGAGTCTCTTGGGGTTTGTCTCCCTCTCTGGTTTCATCTTGTTTCATTTTTCCCTCCCTTACCCTATGATCCTCTGTCTTGTTTCTCAAAATCCTCATATCAGTGAGATCATATGATACTTATCTTTCTCTGATTGACTTATTTTGCTTAGCATAATACCCTCTAGTTCCATCCACATCACTGCAAATGGCAAGATTTCAATTTTTTTTTTTTTAAGATTATTTATTTATTTATTTGACAGAGACAGTGAGAGCAGGAACACAAGCAGGGGCAGAGGGAGAGGGAGAAGCAGGCTTCCTGCCGAGCAGGGAGCCCAATGCAGGGCTCAATCCCAGGACCCCGGGATCATGACCTGAGCCGAAGGCAGACGCTTAATGACTGAGCCACCCAGGCACCCAAGATTTCAATTTTTGATGGCTGCATAATATTCCATATATATTTACCACATCTTCTTTATCCATTCATCTGTTGATGGACATCTTGGCTCTTTCCATAGTTTGACTATTTTGGACATTGCTGCTATAAACATTGGGGTGCATGTGCCCTTCGAGATCACTACATTTGTATCTTTGGGGTAAATACCCAGTAGTGCAATTGCTGGGTTGTAGGGTAGCTCTAAAATAGCAATTTTTAACTTAACAAAATGATATTTAAATTTTTTTTGTGTGAAACAGATGTTTAAGATTAATCAGAAAACTTCTTAAAAATAAAAGACAAGAACTAGCCCAGGTTGATGCCAAAATCGTTTTAAAGCTACAATAATGAAAATAGTGCATTATGAGACAAAAATAGATCAATGAATAAGAATGAAGGGTCCATAAATGAAACCAAATTCATATGGAAACTTGATGTTTGAAATGGTAACACTTCAAAATATCAAGGAGAAGGTGATTAGTCAATAAACGGTATTGGAGAAAGGGGCTAACTGGAAAGAAAAATAAAGCTGGGTCTCTACCTCATTTATTATACTAATACCAATTCCAGATGGATCAAAGATTCAAATGTAAAAAAGAAACTATATGAATTATTCTGGAAGAATAAATGACTGAGTTCATACACCAGGAATACAGAAGGCCTTGCTAAGTAGGGCTCAAAACCCAGGAACCATACAGGAAATGACTGATACGTTTGACTCTATACAAACTGGAATTTTGGGGGTAAAATATACCATAAACCGAGAGAAAAGACAAATGACAAGCTGGGAAAATATTTAACTTATGTGACAGGAAAAGGGCTCATTTCTTTCATTTTTAAAAAGTTCATGCAAATAAAATAGAGAAATGACAAACAATGGCCACCAGCAGTCAATACCAAAAAAATGAAATAAAAAGTAGTCAGTCAATATGAAAATATGCTCAACATTACTCATAAGTAAACGCATGCAAATGAAATGGCAACAAGAGACTTCTGAACTCAGATTGTGAGAAAGTAAAGTGAGGAGGCCCATTCTGAGAAGACTGGAGAGGCGAGCTCAGGTAGACTCTGAGCCGTGGGGAGGGTGAGCCACTGGTCCGTTGCTGGAAGGACACTTGGCAAAATCTGATTTTTTTTTTAATAGTAAAACAAATGAGTTTTGGTTTTTTTATATTTTTAAAAAATTTTTATTATGTTATGTTAGTCACCATACATTATATTATTAGTTTTTGATGCAGTGTTCCATGATTCATTGTTTGCGTATAACACCCAGTGCTCCATTCAGTACGTGCCCTCTTTATACCCATCACAGGCTAACCCATCCCCCATCCCCCCTCTCCTCTAGAACCCTCAGTTTGTTTCTCAGAGTCCATAGTCTTTCATGGTTCGTCTCCCCCTCCGATTCCTCCCCCTTCATTCTTCCCCTCCTGCTATCTTCTTTTTTTAAACATATGATGTATGATTTGTTTCAGAGGTACAGGTCTGTGATTCAATAGTCTTACACAATTCACAGCACTCACCATAGCACATACCCTCCCCAATGTTTATCACCCAGCCACCCCATCCCTCCCACCCCCCACCACTCCAGCAACCCTCAGTTTGTTTCCTGAGATTAAGAATTCTTCATATCAGTGAGATCATATGATACATGTCTTTCTCTGATTGACTTATTTTGCTCAGCATAATACCCTCCAGTTCCATCCAAGGTACTATGATAGACCAAATGTTTGTGTCTTCCCCACATTCCCTTCAGTCCTAACCCCATAATGTGATGGTATTAGGAGGTGGGGACTTTGGGGGTGATCAGGTCATGAGGGTGGAGCCCTGTGAATGGGATCAGCACCCTTATAGAAGAGACACCAGAGAGTTCCCTCGGCCCTCCCACTGCATGAGGACACAAAGCAAAGACGGCCATCTATGAGCCAGGAAGGGGTTCTCACCAGGCACACAATCTCCTGGCACCTTAACTTTGGACTTCCCAGCTTCCAGAACTGTAAGAAATAAATTTCTGCGATTTATAAGCATCCCAGTCCATGGTATTCTCTTATAATAGCCTGAATGGCCTAAGACAGATATGTATCATTTAACTCGGCAACTACTCTGCTAGGAATTTCCCTGTATAAATATACCTACAGAAGTTGGTCAAAAAATATGTATAAGAAACATCTTCCTATATTACTTAAATACCTCTTGCAGGGAGAGGGACTCACTGAATGGCTGTGGAAATAGATCACAGTGAAAGAAAAAAATATATGTAGAGGTGTATTCTTTGCAGCATTGTTTGAAATAACAAATCCCAAAGCTAAAGTATGGGGCCCCCATGCCATGGGTTCTCCTGCAGCTGTGAAGAAGAACGAAATAGTTTTGTGCACAGAGACAGGGGAAAAACAGTTATAGGCCCATGGGTCCAGCATCATCCCTTTTGTGTCACAATTTTACAGGAAAAGATACATATAAACAGATGATGATAGTTAGATCGACAGACATGCACACCGGTACAGACATAAACAAATTATCTGAAAGCAATCAAAAATAATTTATCTTTGGGCAGACACATGGGCCTGAGGGACGAGGTTTTACCTTTTGTTTTATACTTTGCTCTACTATTAGAAGGTTTTAAATTTATAGATTACTTACATTTATTAAAATATGAACATGGATTGCCTGGGTAGTGGGATAATGGATTTTTTTTCTTCTTTGAATGTCCATAGTTTTAAGACAAAGTTTGAGTGGTGGGGGGAAATAATAAAGAAAAAGGCCCCAGGTGAAGTCTTGGCCCTCCGGAGCGGGGGTGGGGGGAGGGTAGGGGCAGACCACATGACAGCTGGAGCTGCAGGAGGAGGTGTTTCCAGAAGAGCGGAACGTCTAACATCCTACAGACTTCCCCACTTGCCTCCATTAATGATGATCCCCTCACAGGCAACCTTCAAGGAACTTGGCTTCAGCATCAACAGAGTTAAAATAAATAGAAGGAAATCAGGCTTAAAAAGAATGTCGTTCCTATTTGTGCAAGCATTTCCTCTCTATAGATACAATTGAACTAGATGACAAAAACAGATACAGGTTCAACTCATGCCTTCTCTTCCCGTTGGCTTAAAATGGCTCACACCCAGTCTACCTTCTCATGGGTCCTGCATGCCTCAGTGGCCCACGCATGCAGAAGGGTGCAGGGGGCACACCATCTTGCCCCTTGAAATGGACCTGGAATCTAGGGCAAACGGAATTGAGGTGGCCCAGGAGAAAGCTTCCTTCCTCTCTCTCCTTAAAGGTCAAAACTATCTCAAAACCATATACAGCAGACATGACTTGTTCTGATGCACAGTGAGAGGATGATGGGGCTGGTTTCTCAACCTTTCAACCTACTGAACCCACGAAGAAGATTTCTGCTTTCCTCCGTTTCCTCACAATGAGGCAAAGCACCATGGTATTGTCACTGTATGTCAGAGTCAGGAGGCCTCCTCCTGCCCTGCAGGGATTCTCGGATCTTCTTCTAACCTCTCTGAGCTTCAGTTTCTTCATCTGTAAAACAGGGATGTGGGACAAGGGGGAGAAGATAGGGGAGGAATTGCTTAGAGAAGTTCTTGGGTTCATTCTCTTATTTATGGTTTCTCGTGGTCCCTGGGGCATCAGGGAGTTCATTCCATCACTCATTTATTCCATAAATATCCGTTGAGCACCTCACCTGTATAGGGCACAGGTTAACCACTGGAAATACCATGGTGAGCACAAGATCTTATAACCTGATGAAGGGGCAGACAATAAATGAGCAGACAAATGAAGAAATTAGATAACTTCAGAAAGGGATAGGAGCTGTGAATAAAATATCACTAGGAATGGACTAGAGCATCCTGGGGGTGAGGAGTCTAGTTGAAGAGGTGGGTCTGGGAAAGCCCCTCTGAGGTATGAGCTTATGCTTAGCCCCCATAATGAGCTGGCCACACCCTGGCTCTGTGACTGGGAATGCACACTGGTCCTCGCTGCAAGCGTGTTTCCAAGATGGCATGCCCCCTGTCTATGATGGCATCCTAACAGGCCCAGACTGTGGGTCTTCATGGCCCATTGTCCAACATGGTGGGTGTAGGCAAGACTAGGGCTGTCCAAAGGAGAGGATGGAAAAGCCAATGGCTGTGTCAGCCAATTCAGGAAGGCAGACAGAAAATTCTGCACTTCCATTTTATGTATTTTTTCTTTCATCTTTTTCTTTTTTTTCAGGGGGGTGATATTCTTCCTAATGAATATGGTATATTATTGTGATAAAAATAGTGAACACTTAATAGTGCTTGCTATATATTTAGACATTGCTCAAGGTGCTCACATATGTTAACTCATTTAACCTTCACAACAACTCCATAAGGTACATGATGATATCATCTCCATTTTACAGATGAAGAAACAAAGGCACAGTGAGTTAAGTGATTCTCCACACTCAGGAGTGGCAGAACAGGACTTGGAGCCGAGCAGGCTGGTCAGTTATCTTAACCATTATGTTGTGCATAAGATATGTATAAAATTTGTGTGTTTGCTTCTTTTTTTTTTTTTTCAAAGATTTTATTTATTTATTTGAGAGAGAGAATGAGACAGAGAGAGAGAGCACGAGATGGGGGAGGGTCAGAGGGAGAAGCAGGCTCTCCGCCGAGCAGGGAGCCCGATGTGGGACTCGATCCCGGGACTCCAGGATCATGACCTGAGCCGAAGGCAGTCGCTTAACCAACTGAGCCACCCAGGCGCCCCTGTGTATTTGCTTCTGAGCATATTTATTTATGGTTTTACTGGTGGTTCAAGTTTGAGTTTTTTAGAAATCTTCTGTCAAAAGTTTAGAGACCATAACATTGGCTATGAAGTCAAGGAGAACTGGGTTTAAATCTCTGTTAATGAAAAATATTATTTATGACACTTGTTAAAGATGATGAGGCAGACTTTATTCAAGGAGGCTACTGCAATGGGGCTTAGCGGTAGGGGAGAGATCAGGCTCAACTCTGAATACAACAAAAACAAGTGGAGATTTATAGCCAACAAGTAGAGTGGGGGTTACTGGATGGAGAATTACTAAGAGGGGATATGGGGTAAGGAAAATTCTGTTGAACCAACTTTGATAGGATTTTTGCTAAAGCAGGCCAGAGTAGGGGATGAAAATTTTGTGTTTTTTGGTTTGGTTTTGCTTTGCTATTCCATTTTATTATGGTTTCATCATGATAAGTGTACTCTTTAGTCTCCATCCTCTATTTCCCCCATCACCCACCCACCTCCCCTCTAGTAATCCCCAGTTTGTTCTCTATAGCTGAGTCTGTTTCTTGTTTTGTCTTTCTCTCTCTCTCTCTTTTTCTCTTTGCTGCTTTGTTTTGTTTCTTTTTTAAAAAGATTTATTTATGGGGCGTCTGGGTGGCTCAGTCGTTAAGCATCTGCCTTCAGCTCAGGTCATGATCCCAGGGTCCTGGGATTGAGCCCCGCATCGGGCTCCCTGCTCGGCGGGAGGCCTGCTTCTCCCTCTCCCACTCCCCCTGCTTGTGTTCCTGCTCTCACTATCTCTCTCTCTGTCAAATAAATAAAATCTTTAAAAAAAAAATTTATTTATTTGAGAGAGAGAGCACACACACAAGCAGGGAGAGGGGCAAAAAGGAGAGGGAGAGAGACAATCTCCAGCAGACTGCCCACTTAGCACAGAGCCCAACCCACGGCTCGATCCCACAGCCTTTATTTCTTAAGTTCCACATATGAGTGAGATCATGTGCTATTTGTCTTTCTCTGACTGACTTACTTCGCTTAGCACTATACTCTCTAGATATATCCATGTTGCTGCAAATGGCAAGATTCCATTCTTTTTCATGGCTGAGTAATACTCGTGTGTGTGTGTGTGTGTGTGTGTGTATCACCTCTTCTTTACCCATTCATCTATTGATGGACACTTGGGCTGCTTCCATAGTTTGGCTATCATAAATAATGCTGCAATAAATACAAGGGCACATGTATTTCTTTGAATTAGTGTTTTTGTATTTTTTGATCAGATGGCAAGGGTGGGGGTATTTTCTAAACTGACCCAGCAGGATTTTGCTAAAACTGGACTAAATGGGACAAGGACAGAGCGCAAGAATGAAACCTCATCAGAAAGAGTCCTCAGAGGAGCCCAACTCATGTTTGGTTAAGGCAAGTCTGGTAAAGGAAAAGCTTGATAAAAGTTAGCTCCTCCAGCAACAAGAGAAAGCCCTCAAGCAAAAGGAAGCAGATGCTGGTAATTGGAAGCTGGGCAGTCTTGCATGGAAATGGAAAGACCCAAGGAGAATCAGATAGGGCCCGACAGTTTGTATGTATTAATCAGAACTCACTACCGAAGCTGATGGATCATGGGTTCTGAAATAAAAGGATTAGAAGTTCAGCTACTAATTTCTAAGGCTCATTTCCTCATATGAAAAATGTGGGAGGGAGACAATAAAAACACACATCTCACAGGATTGTTGTGAGGATGAAATAAAATGATATATATGAATGTTTCTTGCTATGTGCAACATAGTTAATAGGCCTTTTATTTTTCTTTTATTTAAAAATATGTGGATGACAATAATACACTGAATAAAGATCATACTGGTAAAGTTGGAATGGAGTCATGTGAATCTTTGTTCATGTAGCTCTAGAATAATGACCATCAATGGTCAGAATGAACCCAGGCAGGGGTCCTGCTGGATTTTCTTTAAAGAAGACTCAGTTTTGTTCATCTATCTTTGAACATAGAGATTATTATGGCAGAGACTGCAAAATGTTGACCAAAATGTGTTGCCTCTTCTTCCTGGGCTCACAGTTGGAATTCTGGGAGTTGGAATTCTCCCCAGGTGGAGGTTTCTTCATTCACATGCATGGTGCTTGGGCTGAGATGAGTGGTTGGGCTCAGCTGGGGCTGCTGACTTTACCAAGCCTCCTTGCACTTGGGAGAGGCCATGTGACTGAGTACTAGTCAATGGAATGAAATGGGTTCCATTGTTAGTCTTGATCCATAAAACCTGCCGCAAGCCTCCATTTTTGTGTTCTTTCCCCCCTTCTGATTGGCAGAAATGGAGAAAATTGCCAAGGTAACTTTGGAAGCCACACATTAAAGATGGCACAGCCTCAGTTCAAACGGGCCTCCGGATATCCCAACAACCTAATCACCCTTCCATTACTGTTCCATGATCAAGAATACTTGATATTTCTATTAAATTCAAACCACTATAGATTTTTGGACTTATTTGTTGTAGCAGCTACCATTACCCTAACAATTAAGCCCATAATATATTAGAAAGATTTTCACCAAGGGAGTTTTGGCTTAACTCTGGATTAATAAGTTTTCATTAAGTATAACTGACTTTTTCAAATATTCTGATTAATTGTGGTTGTGTTGGAGGGAGCTATGACCATACAGAGCAGTGTGGAATGTAATCAGTGTGTTGTGGTGTTAACTCCCAAACGATAGGCTTTTTAAAGCAGCCCTCCGCCTGGAAAATTCATCATATCCTTGGCTAGCCTCAAGAAGAGAGAGCAGGGAATCATGTCCCCATCACAGCAAACATTTTCTACCTGAGAATCTTCCTCCTCAGGTATCTCTTAGATAAGGGCAGGTAAGGGGTATTAAATACATTTTTTATGAAAGACCATTTGGGGTAAGTCAAGCAATTTCTTCTTCCTTCCTGATCTAATGAAAGCTCTACTGAGGGAAGCAGCTGAGACTCTGTACTTGTTTTGGTTTTGTTTTAGTTTTTTACTTTTTGTTTATTAATTAGTTCAAAAAGACAATTAATATCATCTCTGTTCCAGTTATTTATTGATGAATAACAAACTACCCCCAAATTAATGTTATCAACAGCCATTTTATTATGCTCACAAACTCTTTGGAATTCAGACAGGGCAGGGGGAATGGCTGTTTCTGTCCCAAGGCGTTTGGGACCTCAGGTAAGAAAGAGCGAATGTCCGGGAGTTGGAATTCTCCCCAGGTGGAGGCTTCTTCATTCACACGCATGGTGCTTGGGCTGAGATGAGTGGTTGGGCTCAGCTGGGGCTGCTGATTGGAGATCCTGCCCTTGGCCTCTTCCTGCGTCTTTGTCTTTCTCACAATATGGTAGTCTCAGGATAATTGGATTTCATAACTGATAGCTTGGGACTCCAAGAGTGAGTGTTCCAGAGACCCAGGCAGATGGTGGAAGTCCTTTTATGAACCAGCATTAGAAGTCACATAGGGCCATTGCCATTATACTCTTTGGCCAAAATAGTCCTAAGCCCACACAAAATTCAAGGAGAAGGGGGCACAGATACCATCTCTCGATATGAGGAATGTCAAAGAATTTGCTGCTGTATTTTAAACCTACCATTATCTCTGATCCTACCATCCAAATATAACTGCCACTAATATTTTGGTTTATTTGTTACCAGTTTTTAAAAATCCCCAAACCTATAAAATAAAATTGGAAGAGAAGAATTAATACTGTTAAAATGTCCTTACTACCCAAAGTAATCTAAAAATTCCATGTAGTCCTTATCAAATTCCAGTGGCATCTTCATAGAAATAGAACAAATAATAGTAAAATTTGCATGGAATCAAAAAAAAAAAAAAAAAAAAACCAAATAGCCACAGCAATCTTGAGAAGGAACAGAGCTGGAGGCATCACACTCCCTGATTTCAAACTATATTACAAAGCTATAGTAATAAAAAGGGAGTATGGCACTTAGTATAAAAACAGACACGTATCAGTGGAACAGAATAGAAAGCCCAGAAATAAGCCCCCTCACATACGGTCAATTAATTTATGACAAAGGAGTTAAAGGGATTCAATAAATTATTTTAGAAAAACTGGACAGCCATATGCAACAGAATGAATCCGAATTATTTTATACCATTATTATTTTATTTTATTTTATTTTATACCATACAAAATTAACTCAAAATGGATTAAAGATTTAAATGTAAGACCCGAAACCATAAAACTCCTAGAAGAAAACATAGGTAGGTGGTAAACTCTGTGACATCAGTCTTGATGATGGTTTTTTGGATCTGAATCCAAAAGCAAAAGTAAACAAGGGGGACTACATCAAACTAAAGAGCTTCTGCACAGCAAAGTAAATCATCAACAAAATAAAAAGGCAAACTATAACCTACTGAAAGGGAGAAAGTGTTTGTGACTCATATATCCAGTAAGAGGTTAATATCAAAAATATACAAAGAAATCCTACAACTCAATAGAAAAAAACAATCTAGTTAAAAAATGGACAAAAGATCTGAATAGACAATTTTCCAAAGAAGATATACAGATGGCCAACAGATACATGAAAAATGCTCAACATCACTAGTCATCAGGGAAATGCAAATCAAAATCACAGTAGGGTATCGCCTTACACCTGTTAGAATGGCTATTATAAAACAACAACAAATAACAAATGTTAGTGAAGATGTGGAGAAAAGGGAACCCTCGTGCACTCTTGGTGGGAATGTAAATTGGTGCAGTCACTACAGAAAACAGTATGATGGTTCCTCAAAAAATTAAAAATAGAATTACCCTATGATCCAGCCATTCCACTTTTGGGTATTGATCTGAAGAAAATAAAAACACTAACTCAAAAGATACATGTACCTCCCTCTTCATTGCAGCATTATTTACAATAGCCAAGATATGGAAACAACCTAAGTGTTCAATGATGGATGAACGGATAAAAAAGATGTAGTGTATGTATGCAATGCAACATTGCTCAGCCATAAAAAAAGAACAAAATATTGCCATTTGCAACAACATGGATGGAACTTGAGGGCATTATTCTAAGTGAAATAAGTCAGACAGAGAAAGACAAATACTGATTGATCTCACTTATATGTGGAGTCTAAAAACAAAACAAAAAATCCTCCCAAAACCCAAGCTCATATATACAAGGAACAGATTGGTGGTTGCCAGAGGTAGGGAGTAGAGGGTGGGCAGAATGGATGTAGGAGGTCCAAAGATATAAAATAAATAAGTCATGGGGATGTAATATATAGAATGGTGAATATAGTTAATAATACTGTGTTGCATATTTGAAAGTTGCTAGGAGAGTAGATCTTAAAAGTTCTCATCACAAGAAAAAGGTTGTGTAATTACATATGGTGATGAATATTAACTAGACTTATTGTGGCGATCATTTTGCGGTATATACAAACATCAAATTATTATGTTGTACACCTGAACATATATAATGTTATATGTCAATTATACCACAACAAAAATAGAATGAAGTAAAATAAAATTGGGAGAAAACTTTTGGTGTAATTTTGTGTCCCAACCTTTTTGACTTTTTTTTTTTTTTTTAAGATTTTATTTATTTATTTGAGAGAGAGAGAGAGAGCAGGAGGGAGAAGGAGAGAGAATCTGAAGCAGACTCCACGCTGAACGCAGAGCCTGACACAGGCTCAGTCCCACAACCGCGAGATCATGACCTGAGCCAAAACCAAGAGTCCGACATTTAACCGACTGAGCCACCCAGGCGCCCCTCTTTTTGACTTTTAATGTAATATCCTGAGTGCTTCTCTATGTCATTAAAAATTCTTTGAAGATCTTTTTAAAAAGTATATAATGTTCTTTAGCCCAAAGGTGTTTCTTAGTTTACTAAATGCTTTATTCGTTGTCTGCCTTTGACTTTATAACTGGCATGAACAGCTCTAGCTAGAGCTACAATACTCGGGTCTAATTTTCTTCTTCTTTGTTAAAATTGAGGTATAATTGACAGCACGCTTAACAAATCATAAGTGTACAGATTGATGAATTTTTACTTGTTTGTGTGCTTGAAACATAATGCAAATCAAGATATTGATCATTTCTATCACCTAAAATTTCCCTTGAAGTCTTTTGTCAGTCATCTCTCCCCTCCGGGAGGTAATCGCTATTCTGACTTTTATTGTCATTGATTAGTTTTGCCTGTTGTCGAGTTTCAGACAAGAAATCAAAGGGTATATACTAATTTGTGTCTTCTTTCATCCACATATTTTGTTATATTCATCTGTGTTGTTGCATGTATCCATGGTTTTCTTTTCTTACTGCTGAGATATTTCATCGTGTGAATATTACCACACGGGATGTATTCATTCCCCTGTGAATGGACAGGTTTCTAGATTTGGGCTATGATGAGTAAAAGTGCTACATTCTTGTATATGACTGTTTGTGGATATATTTACTCAGTTCTTTCAGGTGTATATCTAAGAGTGGAATTTCTGGGTCATAGAGCAGGTGTATATTTAGTAATTACTACTAAATTGTTTTATAAAATGTTTAAATTAATTTATATTCCCATAAGCAATGTATACAAGTTACAGTTACTCCATATCCTCAGTAACGCTGGGTATTTCCAGTTTGTACAATTTTAGTCATTCTAATGGGTACATTCTATTATTTTACTGTGGTTTTAGATTTCATTTCCCTGATGAATAATACTGCTCAGTACTTTTTCATATGCTTATTAGTCATTTAGATATCCTCTTCTGTGAATTGCCTTTTGAAGTCTTTTGCTAAGCTTTAATTGTGAATTTTTTTTGCCTTTCAAATATTTATTTGCAGGAGGTTTTAATATGATCTGGATTCAAATCCTTGTCTATGACGAGTCCTTTCATAAACAGAAGTTCTTAATTTTAATCAGTTTCAACTTATGGACTTTTTTTATAATTAGTGCCATTTTGTCCTATTTTAAAAATCTTTATCCTAAGATCATTAACATGAACACACATCCCACATATTTTTTTCTCCTAGAAAATTTCAGCTTTAGGGCGCCTGGGTGGCTCAGTTGGTTAAGCGACTGCCTTCGGCTCAGGTCATGATCCTGGAGTGCCGGGATCGAGTCCCGCATCGGGCTCCCTGCTCGGCAGGGAGTCTGCTTCTCCCTCTGACCCTCCTCCCTCTCATGCTTTCTGTCTCTCATTCTCTCTGTCTCAAATAAATAAATAAAATCTTTAAAAAAAAAAAAAAAAAGAAAATTTCAGCTTTAGATCTATATCCACTTTGCATTAATTTTTACACATGGTGTGAATAATGATTAAGGGTTTTCTTTTTTTTTTTTAAGATTTTATTTATTTATTTGAGAGAGAGAGAGAGAATGAGAGAGAGAGCATGAGAGGGAGGAGGGTCAGAGGGAGAAGCAGACTCCCTGCCGAGCAGGGAGCCCGATGCGGGACTCGATCCAGGGACTCGATCCAGGGACTCCAGGATCATGACCTGAGCCAAAGGCAGTCGCTTAACCAACTGAGCCACCCAGGCACCCGGGTTTTCTTTTTTTTTTAAAGAGAGGGGCTTCACAATCATTTATTGAAAAGGCTGACTATTCTCCACTGAATTAAAAAAGGATGTTTTGTGTAAATCAATTGACTGTATATGGAGTAGGTCTATTTATAGCCTCTCTATTCTGTTCTAACAATTCATTTGTCTATACTGTGCCACTATCACATTATCTTAATTACTGTAACTCATAGTGATATTCCAGGAAGTGAGGAGAATTAAATTTGAATTCAGTCCTGTGACCAATGATTGGATCTTTCATGCCTACATAATCAAAACCTAATAAAAACTCTGGACACCGAGGCTTGGGTGAGCTTCCCCAGTTGGTAATCATACATTGATATGCTGGGTGAGTGATGTGTCCAAAGGACAAAGAAACTTCATGTCTGGGACTGTCCCAGACTTCACCTCACCCTATGCGCCTCTTCATTTGGCTGGTCCTGACTTGTATCCTTCATAATAAAACTGTCATAAAAAGTAAAGCACTTAGCTGAGTGTTGTGTCATTCTCGCAAGTTACCAAACCTAGGAGGTGAGTGGGAAACCTCAAATTTGCCAGTTGATTATTTTTATTTATTTATTTATTTATTTATTTATTTATTTATTTATTTATTATGTTATGTTAATCACCATACATTACATCATTAGTTTTTGATGTGGTGTTCCATGATTCATTGTTTGTGCACAACACCCAGTGCTCCATGCAGAACGTGCCCTCTTTAATACCCATCACCAGGGTAACCCATCCTCCCACCCCCCTCCCCTCTAGAACCCTCAGTTTGTTTTTCAGAGTCCATCGTCTCTCATGGTTCGTCTCCCCCTCCAATATCCCCCCCTTCATTCTTCTCTTCCTGCTATCTTCTTCTTCTTTTTTAAACATATAATGTATTATTTGTTTCAGAGGTACAGATCTGTGATTCAACAGTCTTGCACAATTCACGGTGCTCACCATAGCACATACCCTCCCCAATGTCTATCACCCAGCCACCCCATCCCTCCCACCCCCCACCACTCCAGCAACCCTCAGTTTGTTTCCTGAGATTAAGAATTCCTCATATCAGTGAGATCATATGATACATGTCTTTCTCTGGTTGACTTATTTTGCTCAGCATAATACCTTCCAGTTCCAACCACGTCGTTGCAAATTTGCCAGTTTATTAGAAGTGTGCCTAGTCTGGGAACCCTGTACCTTGCCGCTGGAGTCTAAAGTGAGGGGAGATTTGTGGAGAACTGAGGCCTTCATCTATGAGGTCTGCATTCACTCTGGGTAGTCAACAAAACAACTGCATAGCAGGCACATTAAGGATGCTATAGCTTTTCAGAGAATTGGCCCCTTTACCACCGTGCCATTCCCCTCTAATCCTTGGTAAGTGTCCTTGTTCTGACATTGGCTTCGTCTGAAATTAATATAGCTACTCTAGGTTTCTTTGGACTTGTGGTAGCATACTCCATCTTTCTCTATTGCTTAGCTTTTAACCTATCTGTGTCTGTGGGTTACCTGCTGACAACACTTAGTTGGGTATTGTTTTCCTTGGGTGTCATTAAATCCTCTCTGAGAATCTCTGTCTTTTAATTGCTGTATTTAGACCACTAACATTTAAACTGATTATCGATATAGTTGGATTAATAACTATTATATTTGTAACTCTTTTCTATTCATTGCCCTTCTTTTCTTTATTTGTCTTCCACTCTTTTTTCATCTTCTCTGGTTTTAATTGAGCATTTTATATGATTCCATTTTCTCTCTTGTCTTGACATATTGATTATACTTCTTTATAATTATTTTTTTTAGTGGTTGCTCTACAGTTAGGAATATACATTTTCAGGGAAAACAAGTCCACTTTCAAATAACACCATACTGATGTTTGCTTCATGGGTGGTATAAGTACCTTGAAACAGTATATTCCCAATTCTGTTCTCCTGTCCCTGTTAGTATCACGGCCATTTATTTCAGCTATCCATAAGCTATAATCGCCCAATACACTGTTGCTATCATTTTGAAGAAACTGCTGTTAGATCAATTAAGAATAAGAAAAATTAGGGGCACCTGGGTGCCACAGTCAGTTGAGTATCCAACTCCTGGGTTTGGCTCATGTCATGATCTCAGGGTCGTGAGATTGAGCCCCAAGTCGGGCTCCGTGCTCAGTGTGGAGTCTGCTTGAGATTTGCTCTCCCTCTCCTGTTCCTGCTTGTGCTCTCTCTCTCTCTCTAAAATAAATAAATACAATCTTAAAAAAAAAGAAGAAAAAATATTTTATTTTACCTTCTTTTATTTCTTTTCTCATGCTCCTTTCTTCAGGTAGGTCTGATTTTTCTGACATATATTATTTTCCTTCCCTCTGAAGAACTTTTAACATTTCTTGCAAGGCCACAAATTTCCTCAATTTTTGTCTGAGAAAGTCTTTATTCGTCCTTCACCTTTGAAGAATAGTTTTACTTGTTGATAATTTCTAGGCTGGTGTTTTTGTTGTTGTTGTTGTTGTTTTTTAACAGTTAAAATATTTAACTCCAATCTCTTCTTACTTGCATGGTTTCTGAAGAGAAGTCTGATGTAATTCTTACCCTTATTCCTCTGGTAAGTTGCTTTTTCTTCTCTGGCTTCTTTCAAGATTTTCTCTTGATCTTTATCACAGTTTAAATGTGATATACTTGGTGTAACTTTTTCTGGTATTTATCCTGTTTGGTGTTCTCTGAGCTTTCTGGATCTGTGGTTTGGTGTCTGTCATTAATTTGGAAAGTTCTCAGCCATTATTACCATTCAAATAGTTCTTCTGTCCTTTTCTCCCTTTTTTCTCCTTCTAATATTTCCATTACATGCATGTTATACCTTTTGCAAAAGCTCCATAGTTCTTAATTCGGTTCCATATTTTTTTTTCTCCTTGCATTTCACTTTTTGAAGTTTTTATTGCTATATCTTCAAACTCCCCGATTCTTTCCCTGGCTGTGTCCAATCTGCTGATAAGCCCACCAAAGGCGTTCTTCCTTTATTTTACAGAGTTTTTGATTCCCAGCATTTCCTTTTGCTTCTTGGAGGTTCCATATCTCTGTTTACATTACCCATCTGTTCTAGCACGTTGCCCGCTTTTCCACTAAAGCCTTTAACATATTAATCATAGTTATTTTAATTCTAAAATCTCTGCCATGTCTGTGTCTGGTTCTGATGCTTATTTTATTTCTTCTGACTGTGAGGGGTGTTTTTCTTTTGCCTTTTAGCTCACCTTGTCATCTTTCGTTAAAAACCAGACATGAAGTATTGCATAAAAAGAGCTCAATTAGATAGGCCTTCAGTGTGAAGTTCTATGTTTATCTGACTAGGAGCTGGGTGGTGTTTATTGTTTGCTTTAGCTGTGGTTTCAGAAACTAAAATGCTTTCTAGTGTCCTTGTTTTTGTCTCCCTTGTTGTTTTGGGTTTTCCTAGACACTTTAAATAGGGTCTGAGGCCTGTAGTTCTTGTAGCTGTAATCCTCTGTTATGGTACAGAAGCTGGATTGATGTGGTAATAAGGTGTGGGGGGAGGGGAATTTTTCTATCGTCCTATAATTAGATTTTAGGTTTTTAGTAAACCTGAGTTGGGTATTTTCCCTTTCCCCAGGGTGGTTAGGCTTCAGTAAAACCACAGTAGATTAGACACTGTAAGTTAGTTTCCCTTGAGGGCAGGTCTTGTGAAGGGGAAGAGTGAGCTCTGGGTGTATTTCAGAATGGTTATTTTCCCCTCCCCCTGCTGGAAGCATGAGGGGATTTTTCTTCAATCTTCACTTTGAGAACCTGGGAGAACTCACGGAGACAAAACTCACAAATGTAGGGAGTCCTCCCTAAAATTGGACCCTCTCAGAGTTTCAGACTCTCATGCTTATCCACACCGAATCTTCAGCAACTTGCCAGTTATAGTTTAGAATATTCCTACCAATACTGCCTGCAGTGATGGGTTTCTGCTCCACGTAATGTGCTTCTCATCACTCACCTGTCTGTCCAGTTTTCCGAGTAGCAGTTTCCCTTGTGACACCAGTTCTCTGCTGGATCTAAGAAGAGATGTTGATTTTCTATGGGTTCAGCTTTTTTTCTTGTCACGAAGACACAAGTGAAGACTCCAAGCTCTTTACCTGTTGGATTAGAAAGCAGAAGTTCACCTGGTCTGTTTTTGAAACTTAAATTAACATATTGAAGAACCGTATGTCCATATCGGCAAGAAGTAGTATGCATTTGCTTAGAGATAGAACTGCCTGGGAATTTATATCTAGCATCCTCCCCCAACTGCCCTTCACTAAGGTCCTGCCGTGCCCTTCACCAGGTCCCTTGCCTTGGGCTGGAGGTGAAATGAAATTAATACTCCAAGTTTCTTCCTAGGGATCAGGGTGAAACTACTTCATAATCCTTGCTTGGTTTCCTTCCTTTTCTTGTCTTGCTTCCTCCCCATCCTTACCCATTTCCTTTGGAAGCACTTCCTTAATCAACCACTTCCTCATGACTCTCATCTCAGAGTCTGCCCCTGGGGAACTCAACTTAGGACACCACCCAAAGGGTTCAAGATGGTGAATGCCTTCTTGTCTTACATTTTCACAGCCCAAAGGGTTCTTCCTTTGATCTACTCCAAAATGATCCACCTCCTCCGAGTGAGGTGGGTGACACCATTTAATTGGCAGCTGCTCATACAAATTAAGGAACTTTTCTATGCTTGCCCAACCAAATTCTTTGCCATTGGTTGTTTCCAATCTTTTTACTTAATATTTTTCTTGTGACTAGCCCTTAGTGGGCTGCAAAGATCAGGGCCCACAGCAGCCAAATAATTCATCTGATAGACCACATTCAAGTATGCTTGAATATTTACTCTAAAATCAGTGTAGACTTTCTGACTCCTCCTTTTCCAGCCTCTCTTTTTCTCTCCCAGTGACTTCATTCAGGCAAAAAGGCCACCCACATCTCTCCCCACTTGCCCAGTCAAAACCTATTCATTAGAGATAATTAGTGGCTGAAATGCCCAGGCTACTTCTTTTCTTTTAGTAGGGGATGGGGAAGGGAGACTCAGAGTATTTAAAATATACTCTTTCCTTGCACAGTAAAAAGCTTTGGATGTTATTAAAGATATTTCAGGGGTCAGACAATAAGTATGAGAAGAAATTTGGAAAACGGGGCCCTTAAAGGTACTTCCTGGCATCTGTCCCTGGTGACTGATCATTGCTTATAGGCAATTCCTTACTTACGGAGTTTATTGGTTAATCACAGTGGCCAGAGGAGTATCTCTCTCTGGATGGACCTCCCTCTGCCCCCATCTCTGTACCTCACCTGGTGCTGGTAAGAGCTCAGGAACAGGTCACTTCAGCTCCAACCCAGGCACACTGGTGGCCAAGGACAGTCTACATGATGTGGTAGACAGGCAGCGGGTTCAGGAGAAGAGACTTGGTTCAAATCCCGGCTTTGCACTTGCCAGCTGTGTGACCTTAAGAAAGTCACTTAACAACCTCGTGGCTCCATTTCCCTGGATATAAAATGAAGATAATAATACTGACACCCACGAGATGTTATAAAGCAGAGATCATCATGTACAATGGCTGGCACCAAGTAAACACCAGAGGAGTATCAATCCCTCCACTCCCTCTGTAATGCAAGCTTCGGTAAATGACATTGGGTTTATTTGAGTCATTATTCTGCTTCCCTGGTTCAGAAACTAACCCCCTAATTAATTCTCCAAATTAATGTTCCAGAATATCAAAATTGGAAGGCACTTTTCTATCACCTTGTTCAACCCATCCATTTTGCAGAGGATGAAACTGAGGCCTGCAGGGTTTGGGGGCCTTGTTTAAAAGCCTGCTGTTTCTTCTCTGTTGCTCTTTGCCCTGCACCTCATTAATCATCACCTTTTTGAAGTCTATGTTTACAAATCCTCGCTAATGTTTAGTTGTTTGCATCTCCAGTATTATTTTGTGAGGTGTTGCCACATGGGGTTATTTTAGGTCTTTGGCAATGGTCTCCCAAAAGGGCAATGCGGTGGATTCCTCACAGCTCTCCAGAGGCACCAGGCTGGTGGTGCATGGCCACTGGCCCGGGGACCCAGATACTTCATTCTTGAGAGAGGACTCCTCTCTGGACACATTTGTCAGCTGGCAGAAAGGCATTCTTCCATGGCCAGGTGGTAAAGCTGGAGGGGAGAGTCTCCCAGAGGGTAGAACAGTTCAGTCGGCTTCCTGGTCTTTCATGTGTGGCTTTGCCAAGACCATTGTGCTCGGGAGGAGGGAGGGGGCAATGCTCTCTCTGTCCCAACCCCAGGGTCTGTTGGAGATCCAGGGATTCAGAGGAGTATCTGTAGGACCAGAGGCCTCACACAGCCTCCAGAATGTCATTGCCAGGCAGCTTGCCCTTTCCCGAAGAGTCGACCCAACAGTGCCTCTGTGAACAGGAAAGTTATGAAAACAGCCCGATCAACACAGTCAGGAGGGCTCAACAGCTTCCAAAATTGTCCTCACTGTGTGAAATGCAGTAAGTTCTACCAGGGAACAGGACAGACGTGACTGAAACACCGAAACACCCTTCAGGCTTTGTCAGACCACAGTGCTCCCCGCAATACCGCTTTCATCCCCCGCCTCTGGGACAACCTCAGGAGAAGACCTCAAATTCTGAATGTTGACAGGCAGGTAAGCAGACACATTCGAATCTGGCTATGTGTGGGGTGGGGGAGAGAACAAGTTTGTGCAAGCTCCCAAGATGATACCGAGGAACTCCCCCCAACCCGGGGGTTGCCAGATTTAACAAATAAAAACACAGGGCGCCCAGTGAAATGGGACTCTCACACAAACACAATGAACACCTTTTAGCACTCTTATGGCCTATGTGATATTGGGTTCGTCCTTCTACTAGAAAAATGCGTTTGTCTGAAATTCAGATCTAACTGGGCATCATGTGTTTGGCAACTCTCCCACCCTTTCCACCCTCAAACAGCAAAGTGACATTTTCAAACACCATTTTTAAAAAGCATACATTCACTGTTAAAAATGCAGAGAAATATGACAAATAAAATGAAAACCAGTCATAATTTTACCACCCAGATTTGTTAACCAATGTTAACATGTTAACATTTTGATCTATTCCATATGTACATCTGTATGTGTGATTTATTGTCAGTCATATATTTATAAAATTGGGATTATACCAAGCATCCTAATATTTGGGTTTTATTATGCTTTTCCCCTATAGCATTACATGTATGTGTGTATGTGTGTGTGTGCATATAAAACACTTTATTTTAAATATCATTATATTATATACTTACTACTCTATATTTTACTGTCTTTAAATATCATCCATTAGCAGGTCTTTTAATGGCTGAAAAATGCTCACTCGAATTCCCAGCATACAGGGGAGTGAGAGGAACAGAGCTTCTCAGACTCCTCCGTTTTGCAGACAGCAGTTAGCCATCAGATGCTTGCTGCACCAGCACCCTGAACCATGCCAGCCCCATAGGAGGGATTCCAGAAATGCTTATTGATCAAGTGAATAAATAAATGAACGAAGCCCTTTCGGCCCTGGGAGCACCCTTAGCCCAAACACAATCCCCACATTGCCACGTACAGGCTCCTGCTGAACAGAAAAGGAGGTCGTCGGACTTCAGCCAGCAATGGACAAACCAGAGCTCAGCATTGTGGCCTCTGTGTTGAACCCTGGCAAAGTCCTGATTTTTCTTTAAATTTTACAGTCAGTAGCCATATACTGGTCCCATTGCAGGTTCTGTGGATACAGAAATGAACAGGATAGAGAATTACATTCATGTGAAATTGTATTAGTGTATGGTGGTGGTGGGGAGACAGACAATAAAAGAGTAAATAGATAAACATAATAATTTCATATAGTGATGAATGAGAACAAAAACTATTATAGCCACACAGCTTACTGTTCATGCTAACGCAATTAAACTATCTGGCACTCAGCATTAACATGACTGCAATACTCTGGAAAATTCCAGCCCCAAAAGATGAAGCTGCAAACAGTGTTACTGTTTGTGTTAGGAACTTGCTGAAAACCCATTTATCTGAACAGCAGATCAGGGTAGTCGTCCCCTTCTCTCAACAACTCAATTGGGCTGAATATTCTTCAAGGTTCCCTCCAAAGCCCACAGCTCACTGTGTTAATCAGTCCTTGACTATTATGTCACACACTTTGCACAACTCCAATCGGGGCTCCCCATTGAAAGACCCATCGTACACTAGACCTTCCAAATCCTATCAATATTCCACCCTTGACCTCTTCCTTCTGAGAAGCTTCTATGATTCCATCAAAGTGATAGTATCTCTTACTGCACTAAGCAATAAATTTGGCTTTGTGCAGTCAGCAGGCTATTTCAGTAGTCTGTGTGGGAACCAGCAGTCAACATGAGTGGTAGGAAGGAAAAGAAAGCAGGGCCATTCAATCCATAGCGATGGAGGAGGGGCCAACAGCGGTGGTACTTTCATGGGGAAGCAAGCTTCTCAAATGGTAACATTTGAGCTGAGACTTGAAAGAAGAGAAGGATCTTGGCCTAGCCATATCCTGGAGGCAAACCTTCCAAGCACTGGGAATAGTAAAAGGAGGAAGGTTGACAGCAGAGCAAAGGAGGTCCGAAGGTGGGGGGTAGATGGATGTCAGATGATGAAGCTGATTACAGATCCAATGAGTTGGATCTTATGCTAAGGGTGACTTTAAAAGCTGGAGGATTAAAGCTGCATTCCTGCATCCATCCCTCTGGTCAATGAACATGACTTCAGATCCCTCTCCTGCCTGGCATTCTTGGGTACCAACAGTGCTAGAGATTTAGCATTCTAGAGAAAAGACAGATACAAATAGCCAGGACTCAGAAAACCAATTCCTGCACATTGGAGGAAGTATGGGAAGGAAACAAGGACCCGTAAGCACAGAACCAGAGGAGGTGGCCCTTCCTCGGCATGGTTCTGGCTCCCATATCCCTTGGGTTCCACAGAAGCGTGGTTTGCCTGGTGGCAGCTTCCAGGCCCCAGGGTACATGAGGCACTGCACAAAACCCAGGCCCGGGACTCCCCCGGGGCTTTTATCTATGCACCTCAGGACCAAGCATAGTACCTGGCATCCAGTAGGTGCTCCATGAATGTCGGAATTGACGGTCTGCTTTTTAGGTATTTCTATTCCATCCAACTCAACAGCTGTTTTGAAATTTGCACAGAACTATATATATTATTAAAACATGAAAAAAATGAGGAAATCAGAGGAAGAAAATGCAAAGGGAAGGGAAGCGAGATAAAATTAGGGTTAACGTGAATGGTTAAAACCTCTAATGAGTCGTTTTGAATAGAACTACTTCTAGCAGCTGGTGCAAAGAGCGCAAAGTTCAGCTGCTAGATTCACAGAAACAAAATTAAGGACAATAACAAGAAGCTTTGTTAGGGGGCTTAGGAAAGGCCCAGCTCTTTCTAGCACTGAGTCAAGGAAATTTTTTTATGAGTCTTCATAAAGAGATTCTCTGTGAGATAGTATATAACAACACCCCTAAGACAACACAGTTGTGAGTTTCGAAGAGCTGTTTCTTGGAACACCCCGGGGGGGAGAATTATCGAGGCATATCTGAACAAAATCCCATCAAGGAGACCGGCCAGGGAGGAATTCTCATCTGCCAGTTGCTGGTGATGACCGTGTAGGACCCTAGAGGGGCTGGGGGAGGCTGGGGAGCAGTGGAAGGTCAAGCTGGCGGGGACCCCACAGTGTCTGAGTTTGGTGGAGCCGGGCGCGTGCATACATCCTGCACACCTCTGGAGAGGAGTCACTCAGAATGCAGGGGGCACCGTCCCTTCACGCCTTTGTGCAGCAAGTTTCTGCCCTCCTAGACCAAAACGAGGGGGAGGGAAGCCTCCAGAGAGGAGGGATTTGTAACGAGGGGAGAATCTTCATGAAGTGCGATAGTCAACACCTCATATTTCAACTCTGTGAAGAAAGCATCTCCTGGCAGACACGCTCACAAAAATGTGTGCAGTTTGTGGAGGGGTCGTCCCGGGCCCGCTGGCGGCTCCACCGGGGTCCCCCCATTTCCTGGGCCACAAAAACGAGGAGACGGGCCGGGAAGCCCTTGGCTCTGGCTGCGAGTGTGTGCCCCCGGCTAGGGCTCCCCTGGAATTAGCAAGGGCGGACGCCTCCGCGGCGGTCGCGTCCAGGGCAGACCCCCAATCGCTTCTTCATGCGGAGGACGCTTGGCTTGGAAAAGAAAAAATCGTGGCGAAATCAAAACAGAAATTAACATCTCTCTTTTAAATGGTGTCGTTTGGGAATGATCGTAAACACAGTTTAAATTCATTGGATGTTCTACCCAGATCTGTGCTCTGATGAGATCAAGCGCTTGGGGGAGAGAGCTCTATCTTTTTGTAAGCGTATATTGTCTTCTTGGACCCTGACATCGCTTTCAGATGGGAAAATGGAGGCTGGGTGAAGGTGAAGTGACTTCTCCCAGGCCACACTAGATGGCTCCTAAATCCTGCCTCCCACCTCCTAGCTGAGGGCTCTTTCCGTGAAATGACGTCTGGGGACCTGGTTCCGTGCCCCACACTACTAGTGGGAGCCCAATAAACATTCACTTCCCCACCGCTTACTGCCCTCTTCTCTGCTTTTCTGTGAAAGAGATGCTCTTAGATTGAGGGCTTCGAGCGCAGCTGCTTCCCTAGTCTTACCTACGATTGCCACTTGGCCCACGTATCTGCTTTCCGTGAGTTCCAAGGGTCAAACACGCGAGCTTCATGAAATGTCTCATAAGCCAGTGAGGGCGGTGGAAGGCGGTCGAGCCTCCAATCTAGGAGGTTGGCGTGAAAAATCCCCTCTGAGCCCTCTGCCCCAGCCCTGTCGCTGACTCTGTGCTCCCAGCCCTGTCACCGTGTCTCTCTTTTTCATCCAGAGTTACAAGGGTTTCGTGAAATGCTCACATCTGAACTATCGACGCCACGGGCTGCACATTTGGGTGACGAATAGGAGGCAAGAAAGACGCGCATAAATTCTCAGACAATAAGGGCAAAGAAAATAAATTCTTTAGGTGACAATAAGGGGGTGGTGGAATTTATCAGCACGATTATTGTGCTAGATTTGTACTGTGTTCAGCTTAGATTGGAAAGTCAACAACACGCACCGTTTGGGATACTCTGTATGGGATCAGGCTCCTTCCATTAGGCATATAATTTAATAATTTAATAATTGCTTCGGGCTTAGGAATACATTCTAACTTCATATTATGTACATGTCTGTTTTAAGTGCTCTTGTAGGGCAGGGGCAGGAGGGGCTGGAGGGTGCGGGTAGGGCAAAGACACTGTGCCAACAGATGCAGACCCTAAGGAGATGATTCTCAAGGCATACGTCTCTTAAAGGTCCACCTGTTGAATAAACAGACCTAGTTCAGGGACGGTTGCCTGGAAATATTTTTATAGTAATTTTTCAATAGCAGAAGGAGGACACGGATAACCTGCAGGGAACTCAGGTGAACAGTAAATTGATCAGTGCTCTAAGTATCAGAAAAGAGACCAAGGTCCTTTCACATGATTTCAGCATCAAAGGTTGGAATAAAGAAGGTCTCACCTTCTAGGAACCAGAACACTTTACCAACCAGACTGGGCCGTTCCTTGACATTTGTCTCTTTGCAGACTCTGATCCCTGAGTCAACTTCTAGCCAGCAAATTCTCCAAATATGATTACCTCCAGTATATGAGCTCATTTCTCTGCACTTACTCCCAAATGGTCGACATCGATTTGCGACATTAATGAAGTAAGTACCCAACTGTCCTTGTTCATGAGCTATTACCTCGGTATTGATTGTAGCTTTAATTGACAATTACTTGAATGGGCTGGGCTATACTGAGCTTTTATTAATTTTCCATGGTGATGCTCATTACTAAACTTCATTGCAATTGTGTAACAATGTACATTCCCCACTGTGGCTAACTGAACTGGAAAATTCCACTGGCCATTTCCCAAACCTCTTTATCCTGGAAAATAAAGAATTTGGTATTGTTAAATTTGCTATCAGGATTCTAGACCTCGATTCTGTGGGAAGAGAATTGGCTGTGAAAATAAATAGAATGTGGTACATTATTTTTCCTTCGCTGTTGTTTCAGAGAACATGCGGTACCCACAGATTTTATTCTACCCCATGCTGCCTAGAGAAACAGTGAACCCCATATAAAATTATATTCGTTCTTCTTTCTCCCTTTTTTCTTTTTTTTAGAACTAGGAGTGGGGAAGAGACAGCGAGGTAGAGGAGATTTTGTGGTTTGGGGAAAGAGCGGTTTGGGTTTCTGGGGGAGGTAAATGGAGGGAAGGTAAATTGATGAGGGGCAGACCCATCTCTGTGTCATCACGAAGGAACATTTATGCTCCGTTCTTAGGCAGAGCAATGGAATGCAGAGACCTCCCCTTGTGTCTGCCAACTCTCAGTTGCCTTCAGCTCAAAATGATCCTTATTCCAAAGTGGCATATTGGGGGGACACGCTGGGGGGGGATATCCTGCTTCCCTCCAAAGGTGATTCAGAAATATGACTTATGGTATCTGATTGAGCCAGAGCAATGGTTATAATGTGACATAAATTGATTAGAGTTGGAATTCACTTTGTTATGAGCTAATTAATGGAGATGTTCCTCTAGTTTTCTAGGAGAGTGAGTAGTGTAGCAGAAAGGTTTGTCCATGAAGGAGCTATGGAATTCTTGGTGTGGCTGTTCTAGAATTATAAGTAGTGAATATCCACAAAAATTTCAGGAAAAATACTGATTGGCATTCAGCAAATTCAACTTTCAGTTAATTGGGCAGGTGCCGTTTTTGTTCGTTTTGTTTTGTTGGTCATTACACACTCATGAGATGTCAGGGATAGGAAAGCTAACTCCTATTAGAGAGGATGTTTTGAAAGACAAGAATTAACAGAGATGAGTTTACTTTGAGTGCGATCATCTTTGCCTTGTAGGAAAGGCTATGTAGTATAGTGGAAAACGCCCTTCACTAGGAATCAAAATCCTTATGGCTTCATGCCTCTGGACCTCATCATAAAATGAGAGGCTTGGCCCGTTATAACCCCCGAGGGGCTTTTTATGCTCTTAAATGCCACAGTTTTGGTCTTCAGACACTGAGTTGTGTGAAGGTAAGATAATGGAAAGAGCATTGCACTGGAAGGCCAGAGCACGGCTTTGAGTTGTCGCTTCCCCAGCCAGCTGTGTGCTCTTGGAGAAGTCACTTCCCCTTCCTGGGTCCCACCTTCCTCCTCTATACCATGAGGTGCTACTGAGCCAGTAGCCTGAATGATCCCTTCCCTTTCCAGGTTCTTCAGTTCAACATGGTAAACAATGGTTCCTGCTGTAGTTACTTCTATGTGCAGACTTGGGGAGTCTCTAGTACCCAGTTATTTGATTAAACACGAATCTGGGTGTCACTGTGCAGATTGTCTTGTAGATGTGGTTGACATCCACACTCAGGTGGCTGGAAGTAAAGGAGATTATGCTCAATCATGTGGACAGGCCTTGTCCAATCCACTGGAAGTTCTTAAGAGCAAAAACGGAGGTTTCCTGGAGAAGAAAAAGTTCTGCCCCAAGACTGCAGCTTGAACTCCTGCCTAAGTTTTGATCTTTCCAGACTGCCCTGTGCCAGCCCCCACAATTATTTAAGCCAATTGCTTAAAATAAATCTCTTAGTATACACACATATAAATACACATTTATCTCTTTGGTTCTGTTTCTCTGGGAAACCCTGACTGATACAGCTCTCCGGGTGAGAAGATAAATTTGGGGCCATCAAAGGAAAATGTGCTGATATTTCTTCTCCTTGCTGTGGTAGGAGGAGGGACAGAAATATGGAGCCCAGGTTCCCTCAGTGGCTATAGTCAGCCCACAAACATTTTTTCTGGGGCTTACACAGTTTATTTCTTTTGAATTAGTTGACAACATTTAAACAGAAGGAGATATCACTTAAAGTGTGACTTTCTCTTTCTCCTAAATAATTGGAGGTCGGGCAACCTGAGGCCTATATTCCTACATATTCCTACGAGGGAATAATCAGCTTGAACTAAATCCTCAAACTGGGTTAGTCGTCGCCCTGGGGATACACAAAGGTTTTCCAAGGAATATCAATTTCCAGACACTCAACTTCCATATGTTCTCATTTCTAAGACTGATCTGCTTGGCAACCTGCTTGCCTTCTGAGCCCTCACATTTGTTCTCTGTCTCCCTCTCAGGTCCCCTTTATGATCACCCTTGTCCCACCTCACAGTAGATGTGGAAATAATGCTGCCCAGCTATTCCTTCTACAAAGGACTTGCCCGTGGTGGGCTGAAAGATGACCCCCAAAAGATATGTCCATCTGGAACCTCAGAATGTTACTTATATGGAATAAAGGTTTTTGTGTATTATTAATTCCTGGATTACAGTAGATCATCAACCCGGTGACAAATGTCCTAATAAGAAGCTGAAGGACAGAAAACAGCCACAGAGATACAGAAGGGGAGGCCATGTCAAGACAGACAGAGAGCAGAATGATGAGTCTCCAAGCCAAGGGGCACCAAGGGGTGCCAGGAGCCAGCAGGACCTGAGAGACAGGCGTGGAACAAATGCTCCCCCAGAGCCTCCAGAAGGACCCACCCCTGCTGACAGCTTGATTTCGGACTTCGGGCCTGCAGAACTATGAGAGAATAAATTTCTGTGACTTGCAATCACCACGTTGGCGGACCTAGAAAATGGATTTATTCCTCTCTGTGGGGAGCTACTTCAGGGCTGGCCTCGGCTGCAGGGGGCCACCCTGACTGCCGTCACACCCTTCCCAGGACAGCCCCACATCTGGAGACGGGGCACGTGGGGTACCTGTCTCCAAGACAACTCCGAGGGGCAGTGTTCACTTCAGAGCAGCCTGCTGGGGAGCCGTCACCAATTTCCTCTCATGCAGGCTCGCTTCCTCTTCCTTCTTTGCACGTGTATTGATCTTGAGAAAACATCCCGCTCCCCACGTTCTGTCTCAGCATCTGCTTCCAGAGAACTCAACCTGCTATGCAAAAGCAATGCACCCTTTTGACCCATCTCAGGTTTACTACCGTGCATTGCCTCAGAGTATTACAATTCCCTGGAGGACAATCAGACAACTCCAAGTATTGATGTTGATGTTGCTCTAACAAAAGAGTTTCTATTCCCATTTACTTATTTATATAAACCAGTTTTCTCAGCATTTATATCTATAAACTTCAAACATAAGAACAGGTTTGGTGCGGAACCTTACCTCATCTTAGGTAATATTCATCCGTGCATATGTGAAATAATTGGAAGAAATAAAATGCCATCTATCTCGTATAGGTAGGCGTTTTAAATAAAATTTTAATTTTATGATGAATATGATTCAGAAAAATTTACAAATATATTTAGGTTATTTTAATCAATTTTCCCAGAAGAAAAATATTTTAACTTCTATGGCCTGATGGTCACAGGAAATTATTTTAATTTGTATTTTTATTTATGTTGCAGAGAAGTATGGAGTGTGATGAATAAAACACTTTAAATCAAACATTATAGTTGAATAAAATTTTGTGGGGGAAGAGTAATTAAAATATGAATTCAGGGAGAAAAAGGAAGTAAAATTTCTGTTTTTCAAATAAGAACTTGTTTGTGTATTCTTTTTATGGTTGATGGTGGTTATCAAATTGGTGTGGGGTCTAAACTCTATTGGCGTGATGGAAATTATTTATTTTAAAGTGTTACCCTTTACAGTACACTACTAGTTACCTTTTAAGAAATAACTATTAAGCATATGATTAAAAATTTTAGATGTTAACCTAACAATCTGATAAGAGGTACATGGTTTTCCAAAAATTCGGGGCATGTTCATGACTACCACTGATTTGCTCTGCCTGCTGGCACCTGTAGGCAGTTTGGTCTCTTGACTCCTGCCTTCGCTAAAGAGCAGAACAACTCTGCTAAAGCCTGTGTTAGTCCCCAAGTACAGTTTCTGGGAGCATTAGCCCCACTCCCCTGCCCAGATCTCTGATGAACTGACATTTCTGCCAGGGAGGAAGGGATGAGATACAGAGGAGGGGTTGCTTTTTCTAATTCTCGTAAAAACTCTTTAAACGCAGGGGCTACCGAGGAGAATGGCCGATGGGCAACAGAGACTGATTTACAAATTCCCCCAAAGAAATTTAAGACAAGCTGCTCCTTCCAGGCTCTCTCCCCAAATCCCTCACCCGTGGGCTTCCTTTCTTTCCCTTCTCTACATAGATTCCATTCCAGGCAATGGAGAATGAGACATCTGAGGAAAATGTATTCACTTTGCACCATTGCTATTCCTTCCAAAATAATAACCACAACTATAATAATGACTGCCATTTATTGAGTGCTTACTATGTATCAGGTGGAAAAATGAATTATCTTAATAGTTGACATCAGATTCACTGCAGGAACAGAATTGCCTTTTGAGACTCTTCATCAGCCCTCTTAGGAACTGATTATAAAAGCCATCCAGAGATTCTTAATCGCAGGAAACAAACTGAGTGTTGTTGGAGTGGGGGGTGGGGTTGGAGGGATGGGGTGACTGGGTGATAGACATTGGGAAGGGTATGTGCTCTGGTAAGCGCTGTGAATTGTGCAAGACTGTTGAATCTCAAATCTGTACCTCTGAAACAAATAATGCAATATATGTTAAGGAAAAAAAAAGAAGAAGAAGAAGGTAGCGGGAGGGGAAGAATGAAGTGGGGGAAATCGGAGGGGTAGACGAACCATGAGAGACGATGGACTCTGAAAAACAAACAGGGTTCTAGAGGGGAGGGGGGTGGGAGGATGGGTTAGCCTGGTGGTGGGTATTGAGGAGGGCACGTTCTGCATGGAGCACTGGGTGTTATGCACAAACAATGAATCATGGAACACTTCATCTAAAACTAATGATGTAATGTATGGGGATTAACATAAGAATAAAAAAAAAAAAAAGCCATCCAGAGGATGCATAGGAAAGCAAGAAAATTTAGGGAGAAAAGTTATGACAAATAATAATAGCCAACACCTTTATAAATGCTAACTATATGTTAGATACTGCTCAACATTTTTGATATGTAGAAATTCATGAAATCCAAGGTACCTGGGTGGCTCAGTCAGTTAAGTGCCTGACTCTTGATCTTGGCTCAGGTCATGATCTCAGGGTCATGAGATGGAGCCCTGGGGCTCTGCACTGAGCATGGAGCCTGCTTAAAATTCTCACTCTCCCCCTCCCTGTGCCCCTCCATCTCCACGTCGCGCATGTGTGCGCATTCTCTCTCTCTCTCTAAAAAAGAAAAATTCATGAAATCCTCATAATCATCCTGTTATTATCCTCATTTCTAAAATGGGGAAACTGAGGAACAGAGATTAAGCAACTTGTCTCAGTACTAGTTAGCATTAAAGTGTCAACTGGCTCCAGAGTTTGTGCTCTTATCTATTACACTGTATTTATGCTCTTAACCACTGTACTATGTTTTATCAGGACTTTTTAAAAAATAAAACAATAATAATTAAGCCAATAGTGTCCCATGTCATCATAGAATAAGGAAATAGAATAAAGATCAGAAACAGACCCACATATAGAAAATTAACATATGATAATTAGGTATTTCAAATCAGTAGCAAAAATAAAAACAGATTTCCAATTTACACCTAAATCAAATTATATTCCAGATGGATCAAATGTATCAAATGTGTAGAAATGTAAATATACCAAAAAATTTAAGTTCTAGGAGAAAATATTGGAATATTTTTATAATGTTGGCATCTCCTTCTAGGCATATGAAGCACAGTGTCTATTTTAAAGAGGATTTGTACTTTTAGCTAAATATACAGTAAAAACTTCTATATGGAAAACAACACACTATAGTCTAAGTTGAAAGAAAAACAATACTCTGAGAAAATATTGCAAATATATGATAAACAAAGAGACAGAAACCATAATATATAAAGAGCTTCTATAAACCAACAAGGAAAAAAAAAACTACACATAAGGATGAGAAAAGAAAAAAATTCAACCGTGAATTCACAGAAAAATAAATGCAAATAGCTAGTAAACTTATAAATAGATGCACAATCATATCAAAAGCCAAAGATGCACAAAATTTTTTAAAAAGGATATCATTTTAAAGAAAAATATTAGGAAATATTAAAATGTTTGAAAATATGGCAGATGGAAAACTCTAAGATCCTGTTGGCATATTGGCAGTAGCTATTTCAACAGAAAATGCATATTCCCTTTGTTCTAGTAATTATAGGGGATGATTATCAGATCTCCAATGTTCAAGAACATAGAACGAATCCACATTTCCCTCCTGGATCAAGTTTCTGCATCTCACTCTGGTTTGCGAGGCCCTCCATAATCTGGACCCACCTACCCACTCAGTGCCACCCCCGCACACCAACCTGCCACCCCAAGCCTGACAGGTACCAAATAACACCACCTCCCCTATGCCTTTGCTTGTGCTGCTCCACCTTGAAGGCCCCTCCTTTTTTGCTTTCACCTCTCCCGACCCATTTCAAGGCCAAGCCTGAGCCTCATCTCCTTCATGAAGTCAGGTCCTTTGCACGGCCTCCCTTAAACATATACTCTCTCAGGTGACACCCTAATCCTTTTGGGTATGTTTTCTTTACAGTGAGGTTGGAATTTTCTGGAAGACCAGAAATGCTTTGGGCTTCCCATGTAAAGGCAGTATAGTCTACAGGGTTCTAATATAAGACAGACCTGGGTTCGACCTTGATCTGCCATTTTCTGCCCATGTTTCAAGTTATTTCACCTGTATGCACCAGGCCATAATACATGCTAAATCAATTGTTACCATAATGATTACGGTTGCTTACCTTCTCTCTGCATCATACTTGCCCCATCCCATCAATGCCAAAATAGAATCAAACCCATGGAAAGTAGTCAGCAAACTCTTCTTGCAAGTTGCTTAGCTAGAGGTCCAAATTGTAGTGTGTTCTATCAAATACATTCTAAGTGTCAACTTAGTATGTGTGTGCATGTGCTTTCATTCATTCATTCATTCATTCAATTATTCAATTGATTCAATTCAATTCACTCAATTCATTCAATTATCTAAGATGAACTCCTCTTAGTTTGCTTGTAAGTGAGCTAGTAACTATTCTCAGTTTAGAGCTAGCCAAGAATCAATCTTGACCTGGTTGCTAGGAAACTCTGTCTTTGGAGCAGAAGTTAAGAATCAATTTCCCCCTGCTTTAAAGAACTTATATTTAAGCAAATGACTTTCTCAGAAATATTGATTCGTTCCAAAAGCATTTAAATAATATAGAAAACAAGAGGAATTTTATGTGAAAGCTGCATCTTGACAGCAAAGTAGACATGCGCTTAAGAAAAACATATTTACACATATAATCTACATCTTGTTCAGAGAGAAAAGAAATTTAATGTAGTAATAGGACTATTTATGTAATGAACTCTCAGGGGTTGCTGCATAAATAATGATTCCTGAACTATATGAATGTTTTTATGTGAAAAGTGCCTTGCGAAATTTCAAAAAAATTTGGTTTTGTGATTACATCAAAGGCTGAATTCATATTAACAAATGAAGCTTTGTGAAGACATGAAGACATTTTCTAATGGAAACACCATAATTAGAAGCACATTTTCTCAATAGATGTCTCTGGAAGATGCTTGCGCCTCCTCATGGCCTCAGTGTCTTGCAAAGGATTCTCTTGGTCAGCCACTGGCTTCGCAAGCAATTCTCGGACCTCAGCGAGCCCTGCTCCAGGGAGGAATGCCAGCCAGCCTGTGAAATATTTCTGCAAGAACTTTTGGCTGCCTTAACTGCCTAAAGCAAATGTTTGTTTGCTGCAGTACGTGAATCAAATGCTTTTGTGTGAAAACACTTGCTAGAGAAACAAATGTTTGTTTTGGTAATCGACATTTGGACTGTTGGAACATTACCACTTAAGATATTGGTTTGAGAAATATACATTTAATTTGGAAAGCACCAGTTAGGATGTGACACAAATCTAGGCTGTAAGGAAATGAGGTTGAAATCGGACCCCAATATTTCACTTCCCCTTGTCAGATCTGACTAGGAAAATGGTGCCTTGTTTGACATGTTGCTGTATAATGTTACTGAGCAACAGCATAAAAGAAAAAAGTGATTTACTTCCTTCTAGAAGTGTATGACTTATAAATTATCAAAGATAGCAGCAAGAGTGTATTTATCTAGTATTAATATTTAAATGCCATCTTCCTATTGAATGTACCACATGCTCCATATTAATCTTTTAGATTAGACTTAGTACAAATTGATGTTTCCTAAATGGAAGATTTCTCCTTACAGTTCACTTTTGATTATCCATGCTAACTGGCAGGAGGAAAGGTACAGATACTCCAAAACAGCAGGTGATACAGAAATAAGCTTTGGCTTCAGAGAGCATTAAATTTTTTAGTAGCAGAAAGAAACTAATTACATTTTAAGGGAGAGAGATGTTCAGAAGGGAGTTTGATGGCAAGAAGTAGTTTTAATTTTAAATATATTTGGTCACAGAAAATCCATAAATAGAAAGTCAAATGATAGGATACTGAGCTCTAGTCTAAATACTAGAGTAAAAAATCTTAATTAAATATTTTATTTATTTCCCATACATTTTAAATCATATTTTTAGTTCTGACAAATGCAGGATTATATATAAATGTATTTGATTTTTTCCCCACTCTATTTGAGTTTTTCTATTTTGCGAAAGTAAACTACAGGACCCAGGTTCATCGGAAAATTTATGAGCTGAAACCTATAATCAAATCACTATGTACTTAATAATAAAATAAAATTATAGCCCACATTCTTTGCTGCTGGTCTTAGTCCTACTTGATCTTTAGCTGAAAAGAGAATCATATTTTTAAGTAGAAAAGGAAGCCAGTATCAGTTCAGAATAGCCAAATAGAAGGATTATTCACTAGAACATCAAGAAACACGACTTTGTATCCTGAATCTATCCATTGCTGTTTCCATTTGTAAATTTCATTCTACCATTGAGAAAGATAAGTGATATAATTCATATATATTTGAAATACTTTGAGCTCGCCAGAACTTAATAATTCAAAGTATTACAGTAAATTCCCATTTATTCTGAATCCAAACTACCAGAAAGCTGAAATAATGAGAATTTTTTTGTGTGCAATTTATAAAATGGTAATGTCCCTGGAGCATTAAAACATTCTAAATTCTTCTGAACAGTCATAGAAAGATTAAATTTTGTTCAGCATAATTTTGTGGTAAGATGTTTGATAGAGTTCTAGTTCTTTGAAGATAGTAATTAAACCATGCGTAGCCTATGGCAATTCTTCTTAACTTCAATATAGAAATAGTATCTTTGCATTTCCAGGAAACCTTGGCTTTGTCTTTCTAGTCTAATCATGCTCTAAAATGTAGCGCACATCATAAACTTTACAAAGTTTGATAACAGATCACATATGGCCTACTTTATTAGCTATAAATGATTCATGTGATTTCAAGTTAAGAGACAGCCACCCACTCAAGCTAGCTAAAGGAAAAGATATTCTTTATTTACTCTGATACTGGGCTCTTCCATGGAACCCACACTTGTGCTCAGGCACAAACAAAGCAAGGACTAGAGGTCTGTGGGAAACCTTGGGAATTTATATTTTTGCTTTGCCTCCCATCTCTATTCTCTTTGTTTATCTGTTTCATTCTCTTCTTAGTCTGCAAACCAATACCTGCTCTACTCCCTCCACTAGATGGAAAATTGGGCCTGATATGGTAACAGACATCATGTATTATGGGATCAGGCACTGGAGAGACACCAGAACTTTTTAGGTCCCACTTGAATTATAAGAGAATAAGATGGGTATCCACTCAGTACTCCACTTCCCAACCCTTCTCACCCCCAGGATACTGATGGGGAGGAGGGAAAGGATCACAGCCTAGGTAAATAATCACAACCCGTGGACAGAGGAAGGGGCAGTTATCAGAGAGGCAGGCTCAGTGTAAGCTGGGAGATATCACTACCAATCTCCTCTGAAGAATTTTAAGTATCAAGAAACTGTCACATTCATGGTGACAGATACAAGTTTTCTAAAATTCTAATTTTCACTTGAAAGCTTAAATTTTAGCATTGGCAAAAAGTACTGTCAATTGCATGACTGTGGTGACAAGCTGACTTCATTCATTTTTGAGAATATGTCTGCCAAATAACCAAGTCTAAATAACCATAATTTGTCTGTCAGTTATTCTTTTAAGTAAAAATGTTCCATTTAAAAAAGAGAGAGCGAGAGAGGCTAGTTGGGCTCACAACTCAAGCAACCACACTCCTGAAGGCAACCATCATACTTCGGTATACAGTGCTTTATACATACTTCCTATTTCATCAGATAGAATATTAAAAAATACATGTAATCAAGGGTCAATATTTAATACAAGTAATAATTTTTAACTGATCCATCAAGGGTGCTAAACAAAACTGTCTTCTTTTTCCCTCCACATGGTGGTTAAAAATATAATGACTATTAGCTGGTGTTCCTGCTAAGATGCCAGTTTTATCCTTTTTTTTTTTTTTTTTTTTTTTTAATTTACCATCAGTGCAAATGTCAATATAGTGAAGAAGGCAAATTATCTTTTTAGTGTTATTGTGAAAATTGCTTTGCTTTCTCATATTGCTGAAAGGGTCTCAGAGATATCCCCACTACCTCCAATAGCCAGGGATCTGTGGATCACACTTAGATAAACCTACTAAACATACATTCATATTAGCTGAAATCATTGAGCAAGAGAATCTTATTCTTCTGCTACAGTATTTTCTTGGCAACAAGAAAATGTACATCCATATTACATGGGACAATACCACATTTAAAAATTATAAACAAATTATAAGTTTTAGTAATCAATTTTGGGGAGAATTTTAAAAGACCAATAAAGTTGGTTGATAAAAACCACAGAAATGATGGAGTTCAACCTAACATCCAGTGGAAGAGTATTTAAAACAATAAATACCATGATTTTAGTTTGATGGATTACTTTCCAGGAACTGAGAATTTCATGCATGGAGACATGTGATACGACAATTTCCCAAATCATAAAATTAAAAATTCAAGGAAGTGCTGGAAGTCCTAGCCACAGCAATCAGACAGGAAAAAGGAATAAAAGGCATCCAAATTGGTAAGGAAGAAGTCAAACTTTCACTGTTTGCAGATGACATGATACTATATATACAAAATTCTAAAGACCACCAAAAAACTATTAGAACTAATAAATGAATTCAGTAAGGTCACATGATACAAAATCAATGTAGATAAATCCATTGCATTTCCATACACTAATAATGAAGCAGCAGAAAGAGAAATTAAAAAACCTTCCCATTTACAATTGCACCAAAAATAATAAAATGCCTAGGAATAAATTTAATCAAGGAAGCGAACGAACTGTACTCTGAAATCTATAAAACATTGATGAAAGAAATTGAAGTTGACACAAAGGGAAAAATATTCTATGCTCATGGATTGGAAGAACAAACATTGTTAAAATGTCCATACCACCCAAAGCAATCTATAGAGTTTTTTAAAGATTTTTATTTATTTATTTTAGAGAGACAGAGAGAGAGAGCACATGTGCACAAGCAGGGCGAGGGACAGAAAGAAAGGGAGAGGCAGAGAATCTAGCGACTCCATGTGTGCATGGAGCCTGATGCAGGCTTCTATCCCATGACCCTGAGATCATGACCTGAGCCAAAACCAAGAGTCGGACACTTAACTGCCTAAGCCACCCAGGTGCCCTACAATCTATAGATTTAATGCAATCCTTATCAAAATCCCAACAGCATTTTTCACAGAACTAAAACAAACAATCCTAAAATTTGTGTGGAACCACAAAAGACCCCAAATAGCCAAAGCAAACTTGAAAAAGAAAAACAAAGCTGGAGGTATCACAATTCCTGATTTCAAGTTATACTACAAAGCTGTAGTAACCAAAACAGTATGGTACTGGCACAAAAATAGATATATAGATCAAGGGAACAGAATAGAAAGCCCAGAAGGCAAGAATATCCAATGGGAAAAAGTCTCTTCAACAAATGGTCTTGGGAAAACCAGACAGCTACATGCAAAGAAACACCATACACAAAAATAAACTCAAAATGGACTAAGGACCTAAATGTAACACCTAGAACAGAGAACAGGCAATAATTCCTCTAACGTCAGCCATACAAACATTTTTCTAGATCTGTCTCCTGAGGCAAGGGAAACAAAAGCAAAAATAAACTATTAGGATTTCATCAAAACAAAAAGCTTCTGCACAAGGAAGGAAACAATCAGCAAAATGGAGAAGATATTTGCAAATGATATATCAGATAGAGGTTAGTATCCAAAATATATAAAAAAACTCCTGCAACTCACTACCTAAAAAAAAAATAATAATAATAATTCAGTTAAAAAATGGTCAGAAGACATGAACAGATATTTCTCCAAAGAAGACATCCAGATGGCCAACAGACACAGGAAAACATGCTCAACATCACTCATCATCAGGGAAATGCAAATCAAAACCACAATGAGCTATTTTTTCACACCTGTCAGAATGACTAAAATAAAAAACACAAGAAACAAGTGTTGGTGAGGATATACAAAATAAGGAACTCTTGCGCACTGTTGGTGGGAGTGTAAACTGGTGCAACCACAGTATGGAGGTTCCTCAAAAAATTAAAAATAGGACTACTGTATGATCCAGCAATCACACAACTGAGTATTTACCCAAAGAATATAAAAACACTAATTCAAAAGGATATATGCACTCCCGTGTTTATTGTAGCATTATTTAAAATAGCTAAATTATGGAAGCAGCCCAAGTGTCCACCGATAGATGAATAGGTAAAGAAGATGTAGCATATATAAAATGGAATATTACTCAGCCATAAAAAAGAATGAAATCTTGCCATTTGCAACCACATGGATAGATCTAGACAGTATAATGCTAAAAAAATAAGTTAGTCAGAGGTAGACAAATACCATATGATTTCACTCATATGTGGAGTTTAAGAAACAAAAGAAATGAACAAAGGGAAAAAAGAGACAAACCAAAAAACAGACTTTTAACTATAGAGAACAAACAGATGGTTACCAAAGGGGAGGTGGTTGGGGGGGATGGTGAAATAGGTAAAGGGGATTAAGGTAAGGGTACACTTACCTTGATGAGCACTTAATAATATATAGAATTGTTGAATCAGTATATTATACACCTGAAACAAATATAACACTGTATGTTAACTATACTGGAATTAAAATAAAATTAAAATAGAAATAATAAAAATAACTGCATAAATAATAAAACACATTATAACAACTTAATTATAACAAACATTAAAAAAATTCAAAGAAATCTTTGATGCTTAAAATACCATAAATAGGTTCGTGAGTTAAAATAATAACAAAACAACACAAAATAAAATTTCAAATGAAGCAGTTACCATGATTTGAGATCACTACTTTGAATTTACTAAGATTCAGAGAGCCAGGGTTAAGGAAAGAGTGGTTTAATTTACTAGCTGTGTAACCTTAAGCAAATGTCTGTGAAATTCTTAGGACTGTTTTCACAGTTTTGTTGTATTGTATGAGTAAATGTATTTAAAATGCTGAACACTATGGAACACATAGGAGACATCCAAAAATGTAATTTCTGTAAAAGTTTTAAGAGATAGGCATTATATAGCAGAGAAATCCCATTGCATATCTAAAAAGATGGTTTTTACTATGCAATCTAAAAGAATCACTAAAACAAGAGTTACAGCTCATAAATCAAAAAGCATAATAAAATGTAATAATTATTGTTATTATAATACTCAGTTAATCTAAAATAGGGCAAAAAAGAAGGAAGAGGGGAACAATGAACTAATGGAACAAATAGAAAAGAACAAATGGGGTTAAATGTACAAGGATGTAAAAGGCTAAAAAGAGATGTGTCATGCTAACATTAATCGAAAAAAGCCAGAGTGGCTATGTTAATATCAAATGAGGTAGATTTCAGAGCAAAAACAATGACAGGGACAAAGAAGTTCATTTCACAAAGCTAAAGGGATCAGTTCATCAGAAGGATATGAAAATACTAAACTTTTATGAATCTATTAACAGAATTTCAAAATATATGAGTAAAATTGATAAAACTACAAGGAGAAATCCACAACTATAGTTAGGGATTTCAATATCCATCTCTCCCTAATTGACTAAACAGGTAAATAAAAGGTAGATGACAGGTATATAGAAGACTTGAACAACACAATCAACCACTGGACTTAACTGACATGTAAAGAACATTCCATCCAATGACAGAGGATAGATGTTCTTTTCAAGTGCACACACGTGAAACATTAATCAAGAGTGACAACATTCTGGGCCACAAAGCAAATCTCAATACATTTAAAAGTATTCAAACTATACAATGTATGTTTGTTGACACAGTGGTATTAATTAGAAATCAATACCAAAAAGATCTATAGAAAATCTCCAAATGTTTAGGAAATTAAATAACACTTTTCTAAATAACTTATGATCAATGAAGGAATAAAACAGTAAATATAAAAGTATTTTGAACTGAATGAAATGAAAACACAGCATGTCAAAGTTTGTAAGATGCTGCTAAAGCCAGGCTTAGAGGGGAATTCGTGCACTAACTGCCTATAATAGAAAAGAAGAGCAGTCTCAAATTGGTGAACCCAGCTCCCACACTAGGAAACTAGAAAATCAAGGGCAAATGAAACTCAAAGTAAATAGAAGGGAAATAATAGAGAATTAAGTGGAAATCAATTATCCTAGAAACAAAAATCAATAAAGAAAATCAATAAAATAAAAGCTGGCTTTTTGAGAGCAATAAAATTAACAAAGCTCTAGCCAGATTAATCAGGAAAAAATCAGAGAAAAAACAAATAATCAATATCAGGAATGAGAAAAGTGACACTAATAGAGTCTACAGATATTAAAAAGATAAGGAAAGAATATTACAAACAATGTTATGTCAATAGATTTAACAATGTAGATTACATGCCTAAATTTTTTGAAGGACACAAACTGTGAAAGCTCTCAAGAAGAAATAGATAAGCTGAGTAGCCCTGTATTTATTAAAGGAATTAAGTTTTTCAAAGAAACTTTCAAGGGAAAAAAATCCAGGCCCAGAAGCTTTTATTAGTGAATTTTATGAAACATGTAAGGAAGAAATAATGCAAATTTTATACAAGTTCTTCCAGAAAACTGAAAAGGATGTAATACTTCCCAACCCATTGTCTGAGTCCTCAAATTAATCTATAGATTAAATGGAATCTCAATCAAAATGCCAGCAGGGATTTTGTAGAAACTAGCAAGCTGATTCTAAAACTCATATGGGATTGCAAAGGATCTCAAATAGTCAAAACAACCTGGAAAAAGAATAAAGCTGTAGGACTAACAATCTGATTTCAAGACTTATTACAAAGCTGGAGTGTGGCCTTGGTGTAAAGACAGAATAGATCATGGAACAAAATAGAGAGCATCCAAGTCAAAATGACTTACAAATGCATGGGCTGATTCTCTACAAATGTGCAAAGGCTGTTCAGTGGAGAGAGAGTAGTCATTTCAATAAATGGTGCTGGAATAACAGGAATATGCATATAGAAATGATATGTCACACTATATACAAAATAAATCATAATGGATCAGAGACCAAATGTGAAACCTAAAAACTATTAAGCTTTTAGAAGAAAACATAGGAGAAAACCTCAGTGATCTTGGGTTAGGCAGACTTTGTAAATATGACACCAAAAATATGATTCATAAAATTAAAAAAAAAACCTGATAAATAAACTGCATCAACACTTAAATCACTGTTCAGAGAATGAAGAGACAAAGCACAGACTGGGAGAAAATACTCGCAAACCAAATTATCTTGGGAAAGGCTGTATCCAGAGTATATGAAGAACTTTCAAAACATAAGAAGAAGAAAACAAACAATTCAGTTTTTTAAAAGGGCAAAAGACTTGAACAGATACATCACCAAAGAAGCTACACTGATGGCAAATGAGCACAGGAAAAGATGTTCAATATCTTTAATCATTAGGAAGATAGAAATTGAAACCTCATTAAGATACTACTACCTACTCATTACAATGATTAAAATTGAAAAGATGGGCTGCCACGATACACGTACACTGGAATTGAACAATTACGTTAATTGATGGTGGAGGTGGGAGCCAGGTTTCTCACTATTTGAGTGGGAGGTTACAAATAATCAAGGGGAAGTGGCTAGACTGATCTCTGAGGTAATGGTTTTGAGCTGGATATGTAAGTTTAAACTCAGGTTGAGCTTACTATAAATACATGATTACAGATAGAAATATTTATAGGTATGGATACATTCATGTGTTCCCATTTTCTTGCTCTGTCAGCAGAGAGATCTAGAAGCAAGAATACTCAGTAACAATGAGCAAAAGGAACCAGAGTTCTTTGAAGAAATGGCTGATTCTAGGACTAGGGCAGGAAATACACAGATAGCCTGGAGAATTCTGTAGTACCAGAAACTAAGAAAGCACTCATACAAAAACACAGGCACTGGGGTGTGTCAAAGAAACACAGGGGCCAAGGAAAAGAGCTCACATGGCTGAGGTAGAGTTTGTCAAGTCTCACAACTGTGAAGTTACTCTCTTTCCTCCTCTCCATACTGTTCTCTCTGGAAGAAAGTCACTCTGTGTAGCCTCAGCCTAAGGAGTGAAGGGTTATGCTCCATCTCCTGGAGAAGGAAGTATCTACATAAGTTGTATACATGTGTGTGTGTGTGTATAAATATATATATAAATAAATATATGTATCGCATAAATGAAGATATATTAGAATTCTTCTCTTGTTATTTATTTATTCAATCATTTATTGATAACAGTATGGATTCATGAATATTTATTTTATATTTTGTGTTATAATCTAATTCTACTTGGTTTTGTTGCTCACATGGTTCCAGCTTTGGCTGTTGGGACACTTCCATACTTTCTGGTGCAACAAGGTGTTCCAGACTCATCTTGTGCTGTCCCTATCCTAAACAATAGTGTCAGCCATTTCTACAAGGAACTCTGGTTTCTTTTAGTGGAGAAGAGTATTTAGAACCAAGAGCTGGGCACCAGGTATACTCACTGATACTGGTATGTCATGATATCCAGGCCTTCGCAGTGGATAGAACTAGGATATAGATACACATATGTAAGAAAAAGGAGTTAATTGTGATACTTCCAATTTCAATCCAACAATGCAGGGTATATTCTACTCTTCCCCTTCTCAGACTTGTAACCCAACAGTAGAAACCTGGATCCCATTATCCTCAGTATTTGTATAATTTGCTCAAGCCTAGAATGCATAAAAGATAGTTTCGAAATTGCTGGCTTCTTACTGCAATGGACCATAAGAGTGTAGCCCTTAAAGATAATGAGTTTGGTATCTGTGACAGAGGCAGTAGAGGAAGGAAGTTAAGAGTTCAAAGTCAACACTTTGGACAAGTTATGCTGCCTATTCAAGCCTCAATTTCCTCATGTATAAAATGGGAATAATGATGATGCCTACCTCACTGGGTTGTTGTGAGGATTAAATGGGCCATGGCTATAATAATATTCAGTACATGGAAGCTAAATGTTGTTTTAGACACATTCTGGGAACCCTCTTTTAATATACTGTGTAGAGGGAAAGCAAGTAACAAAATAAGGTGAATCTTAAGGGTTAACTTGTGCCTACACATTATTTTCTAGACCAATTACCAAGGGAACTGTTAGCAGAGGGATAAAACTGAGACTTGCTACCTTGTTTCAGGCATTATTGTAGGCAGTGCGGATACAGCAGTCAACAAAAACCAGTAAAAATCCTCGTCCTCACAGAACTTAACATTCTAGTAGGCATGTTTTGTACATCTACTGCTGTTTAATAAACTATCCCAAAACATGGTGTCATCAAACACAACTTTTTATTTCCTGAGTCAGGAATTCGGGGCCCAGACTGGCAGCTCTGTTCCAGATAGTGTTGGCCAGGGCATTCACTTGGCTCCATTCAGCTGATGACTATGATAGGCTAGGAAGGTCAAGAAGGCTTTATTTACATGTCTGGAGCCTTGATATTACCCATATGTGGCCTTGCAGCACTTGGCTAGCTTGAGCTTCCTTCGGGCTTGCTGGTCTGAGGGTAGTTGATCTTCTTACTTGTCTGTTGACTTCCAAAAGGAAGCACTCCAGACATCAAAAGCAGAAGCCCAGACCCGAGTGAGAGGAAGCAGACTCCATTTCTTGATGGGGAAGTGGCAATGTCACCTCAGAAAAGAGCATATGGGATGGCAGCTAATGTTGTAGTCATCTTTGGAAGCAATCTACCTCTGAGAGAGATAACAAAGATAAATCAGCGAAAATAAACTGTAGGAGAGAACTAAAGCAGGGAAGGGTGTAGTATGAGTTGCAATCGGGACTCATTGAGAAAGTTATGTTTACATTAAAACTTGAAGGAAATAGAGGAAACTGGGGCAAGAACATTCCAGGCAGAGGAAACAAGTGCAAAGGCCCCAAGGAGGAACATGCTTTGCATATTCAAGACAGCAAAAAGACTGATTTGTCTGAAGCAGAGGGATGAGGGGTCTCAAGAGTGGGAGGAGATAAAATCAGAGCGGTAAGGGGTCAGCAGTTCATATAGAGTCTTGTAGGCCATTGCAAGAAGTTTGGCTTTTACTATGAGTTAAATGGAGAGCCTTGGTTGTTTTTGAGTAGGGAAGAAATACATATTGTATGTTAAATTGTCTTTTCACAGGATCCCTCTTTCCACTACCTGAGCACACACAATAGGAAGCTAAAAGAAGTAGGGAGACCAGTTAGAAGACGATTGTAATAATTCAGACAAGAGATGATGGTGGCTTGAATGAGGGTAGAAGCACTGGAGAGGTGATAAGTGGTTGGATTCTGGACATATTTTGGACCTACATCCAACAAGGTTTACTGATGAACTGGACATGGAGTAGGGAGGAGCTAGAGAAGCCAAGGATGATCTCAAGATTCTTGACCCTCGCACCTAGGGGGATGGAGTTGGTATCCTCCAGATGAACTGAGAAGATCAGGACTGGGAGACAAGAGTAGAAGGTCATGTTAAGTTTGGAATGATTATTGGGCTTCCCAGTATAGCTATTTAATAAGAAGTGGGAGATGTAATTGATACATGCACCCACTTTTAGATACATAAGACATTTTTGGAAATATACATCAAAACAGTTAACAGCGGTTACCTCTGGGTAATAGGAATCTTCATAAATGGCACTGGGATATAAAAGGAGAGACTAACACATGTCTTTTGTTTGTTTTTAAATTTAATACCCTTCTATACCATGTATTACATGAATGTATGTATGCGTTACTGTGTCCTGTATTACTTTTATAACTAGAAAATCATACACAATTTGTGTGGTTGGTGAAATGAATCAAGTCATCACAAATAAATCTTATCAGAAAAGCCCACATTGGACCAGGGTCTTGGCAATGTCCGTTCAAGCTCTGACACTGATTTCTATGACTGGGAATTAACTGCTAATTCTTACCTTCTCTTCCTTCTCAGAGCTCTGTGAAATTTGGTGTGTAAACAGCCTCTCTAATTCACTTGCCTAATCTTGAAAACAGCACCAAGAGCTCTCAGCACTTACCTACCTCACAGGAAATTTGAGGTTGGATGAGATAAGGTGCTCAAATACTTTGAGTTACCACAAAGACAGGTGCTCATGTAGGAAGGTTATCATGAGTCCTGGAATATCAAGACATAGTAAAAAGAAGCTGTTTCTGCCCTTTGATCACACAGGCATTTTGATACTCTTGAACTATTACTCTTCATTTAGTCTGCCGTAGAATGAGTGTTTCTCCCCAAACAGTATTCATTTTAGCGTTTTTGTTCATGCCTTCTGTCAAACAAGATTTCCGCAGCCTTTGATTTTTATCAAGATTTACTTGACTTTATTCTTCAAAGCATTTAATTCAAAGTTCACTCTATCAGTGGGTGGATTAGTTGAGTAACTGAAATATCAGTGTTGAATGCCATAAGAGTTTGTTAAATTATTTCTCTTCACAAGAGATGTACTTACCAAAGTCATGTACTAATGAACAATGAAGTGACTGTCTAAATAGTAGACATCGTTAAAAGAAGTTACTGGTACACAGTGAATGAAAAATAATAAACAGTGACAGCTCTAACAAACGTTCATTCAATGCCCCTTAAGTATTCTTTTAAGGCCATTATGTGTCAGGTACTGTATTAGGTGCTATGAATACGAGAAGAAAACACATGTCTTTTCCCTCATGAAGCTTATATTCTGCCAGAGAATTGCCACATTGTGTTTTAAGTTTGGCGTCACCATTTTAATGAAGTATTTGAGATGCTATGTGAAGAGGAATTTGGAGGTTACAGGCTGTACCCGTTTCTGGAAATTGTGTAGTTGATTACTATTACTTTGAAAAAAAATCACCTTTAGTCCCACAAAGGTAAGGAGAAACCCAGAAAATCACCACCGAGCAGAATCACAAAGTACAGTCAGTGGAAAAAGTTGCAAGTCTCAGGAAAGATGAGCCATCTTTATATGTAAGACCTTTCTTAGAACTAGAACTTACAAGAAATTAGGCTGAATGTTCTAAAAACAATGTAAGATTAAAAAAAAAAAACACCCAAACAAAAACTTACGTCAAATACAGGCTAGAAATTCACAGATATTATGGACTCCTGGGAGTGGCTTCTGTCTCTGGAAGGTGGTTGAAATAGATTGCCTTTGAGATTCCTTCCTAGCTTGAAGGAACCTAAATAAGTACGATTGTGAAGTTGTATTTTCTCTAGAGAAAGATTTCTCAACAGCCAAATACACCCAAGATGCTAAGATCCTATTTATATTTTATAATTATTTAACAATGATCTCAAACCAGAGATGGAGCTAAAGAAAACAAACAGGCCTTGTTAATTACTGAAGAGAGTTAAATAAAAGTATAGATTTTACCAGATACTTTTTTGCCTTAAGTTCATTAGAAATCTTATCATTTGCGGGCCACATGTCTGTCAAATTTCATTGGTAAACCACCAAACTGGTCAACGATCAGTCCAGGGTCCCCTGCCACCACCAGCATCCCCAACTCCCCAGAAATCTTGCTAACGTCTTTCCCCTCGCTTTTGCCTCCTTGTTCTAATTAATTTTCCACCCACATTTCTGATTTCAGTGCCAACTTCAGATGACTCTTGTTTCATCTTAAAATTTAGCTTACCGTTCCTTGCTTCTATAATTATTCTTTAAAAAGACCTCCATAGTAAAAATAAAAACTCACATTTTTGATCGGCAGCTTCTCCAAGTTGACTGGCACTTAGGTGCACATCCTAAGCTAGTGAGCATTTGATTGCAACGGTTCCTCTGGCTCTGATTCAAAAAGGGCTCCTGGCAAAGCCATTGTCTCGCTTTCAAATGGTGGTGAGACATCAAAGGAGGAGTTCCTGCAGGAAGAGCCCGGGTTAACCGAACATGGGAATTCATGTTAACACAGTTAACGCATGACTACTGGCTCCTCACCTTGCAGCCGCCCCAAGCTGGGTTGTCTTCTAAGCCGTCTATCAGATGTTTCTTGTGTTTTGAACAACTTCAGGAGTTGGGACGGTAAGAATAGCCTTAGCAGCTAACATTTGTTGGACACGTACTATTTCCTTGGAACTTTGCAGATAGCTTTATGTGTAGTTTCCTCATTGAATCCTTGCAATGACCCTCTGAAGAAGGACCTATCATTACCCTTTTACAAGGTCTGCAGCTTAGCGGCCTTACGCTGACTGGCTTAAGGCCGGTGGGTGAAGGCAGCACCCCTCCCTGGGACTCAGTCCTCCGCTGGGTTCCTTCAGCACTGCGCTGGCCAGACTGTGGAGTGGGATTCCCTGTGGGAGGGAGCCGGGCCATCATGCCTTTGCTTTCTCTTCTCCGTGCCTGCCTCCCCTTCTAGGAGAGCTCATTCTTACCTTTTCTTGACTTGTACATTGTATCTTGTCCTTATTTTGTTTCACTTTGGGAAATCATCTATAATTCAGCTAAAGCTTGTACTTAATGCATGTAGATACTGTGAAGTTCCAAAAAGAGATCCCTTCTACGTATCTCAGTAAAGTTTTGTTAAAGAAGGACAAGTTAAGTGAGCAATTTACTAGAAACAGGATTGATGAAGGAACACTATTTTGATTTGAGGGGGACAAATACAGAGACCTTATGGCCATGGAGGAACAGAGCACACAGTGAACCTGTTGGCATCCTTCTGTCTCTTCACTGGGATGGGAGTTGGCACAACAGGGACTGTGGCTATCAGACCGTGAGGAAAGGACATGTGTCGTTTAATGACATATGTTCTCTCCTTAATTCATGGTCCCAGGAATCCGTTCAGGGCTCTTTTAAGCCCTTGGGAGACATGGAAGATTTGGGTGCCCCCTTCCCTCCACCGTATAGAATTCAAAAACAGGAGTACCATAAAACCCATTAAATTTAATCTTATATGGGTGCTGGAATTAATATAGTTTCTTTTTTTCTTATTGAAAAATCTGCCTCTCTCTCTCTCTCACTCTCTCGCGCGCGAGTGTGTGTGTGTGTGGGGGGGGGGTGTTGTTGGATTGAGATTTGCTGTTTTGTAAACTGAGTAATCCAGTACTGAGCAGTCCAAATGTAAGTTTCTAGAAGGTCCCAACTAACTGCAAAAAGGAGAAAGAGGAGTTAGTCTAAAGCTCATCAGTTTCTAATTTGAATGTCTAGCAGCACCTCACGAAGACTCAAGGAATGCATTAGACTAATGGTTTCCAAATTGCTGTGGGAAAGCCCAAGGTCCTAGAGAGCAGCTTCTGGGACTGCAAGAGTGGGATAGGTAGGAAGCAGGATGGGGAGGCCATGCGCTCCTTACTCCCTTTCCACTCCAGAGTAGTTGCACTGAGACCTGTTTTATTATTAAAAGACCCACATAAGATTTTGCTTGGAAATGGGGTCCCGCTGCTGCAACAAAAGCATAGTATTGTGTACTTGTCATTTTAATGCTGGTTAATGATCAGAAAAGTACTTGTGTTTTTTTCTGGCACTGGAACTAAACCCCATGAATCAATTCAAGTAATCTATAATCTCCTTGAGGACAGAGACTAGCCTTCATCCTCATCTTCCCCTGCCTGGGCAGCTAGCAGAGCCCTACATATGATGGGAACTACTAAAGTGTTGGCTGAATGCATGTCGTGTTTTCCCCATTACATTAATAATACAAGTCATCCGCTACTTCCCAAGAAGTTCACGGCAGAAAATTAAACAACAGAGTATTTTCACTGGTGTTGATCAGGTCTGTGGTACATTTAGTCCAACACTTTCTGGGCTCTCCACTCGAAGCATTTTATTTTAGTAATTGATTTGGGTTGAAATCAGTCTAAAGCGGCATCATAGCTCTGCATTTTTATTGAGTTTCATTTCTTGGGATGCTTTGCTGCATGAAATAGCAAAGGTGTGGAAGTATCCTGGGCACACCATTCTAATTTCCTGAAGAAACTTTGAATGACTCATTTGGGGATGATGTCAGCATTGCTCTCATAATTGACTATTTAAAAAGCACTTTTGGTATCACAAATTACAGAAAAAAAAAAAAAAGTACAGTTGCATTTCCCACAGAGGGGGGCAGGAATCATGAACTCCACTCAGAGGGCTTGGTATGGATGGACGCACGAGGCTTGCCCTGGGCCCGTGAACGTTTCCTGCCTTCAATCTGTTCATGGCTCTGGGTCCCTCTTCACAACCCTTCAGGCCTCTCCTTCCTCTTGCCTACTGAAAAGAGAATTTGATAAACTCAATCATGCTCAGATGTCGCAGAGAGAAGCAATTTAATGTGTCACCTTCTGCTTGTAAAGAGGCTGGTAGGTAAGAAGAATCAAGTCAATGGTGTCACGTTAGTGACCTGGATACATGTGAAAAGTTATTTTATCTTCTTAATTTTTTTTTTAATCAAGCCAGCGGAAGCTTGATCCTCTGAGCACCTTTGTATTGACAAAGCAAGACTCAAAACTAGCCCCTGCCATCCATGGACTTCACAGGTAACAGTGGCATGTACAGGCTACCGTTTTTCTTCTTCTAGAGACATGGCGAGCGTGCTCCCCCAATTCCAACTGTCACCACTCCTGCCCTCCTGCTCTAAAGAGAGTAGGTCACAGGTGATCTGGATGCCCTCAGCCCCCATGGCAGAGTTCTTCAGAAACTAAATGAAAGGCAAACACTTCAGTTCATCTGACATTCAAGGCAGTTCATCTGACCCCACTGCTTCATTCACCTTATTTCTCACTAATCCCCAGCCATGTGCAATTAAACCATTTCAGGCCCTTGGCATACCCTATATTTTCACGCTTTTTAAGGCCATCTATTGCTATGGAAACAAAGCCCCCAAAAGTTACTGGTTAAAACAAGCAGCATTGGGGCACCTGGGTGGCTCAGTCGTTAAGCGTCTGCTTTCGGCTCAGGTCATGGTCCCAGGGTCCTGGGATCAAGCCCCACATCGGGCTCCCTGCTCAGCGGGAAGCCTGCTTCTCCCTCTCCCACTCCCCCTGCTTGTGTTCCCTCTCTCGCTGTGTCTCTCTCTGTCAAATAAATAAAATCTTAAAAACAACAACAACAACAAGAGGCATTTATTATCTTACTATAAGTTTTTGTGGGTCAAGAATTTAGGAAGCACTTAGCTGATGGTTCTGGCTTGGAATTTCTCAGGAGGGTGGTCATGCCTGGGATCTGCTCCTGAGATGGCTCACTCAAAAGGTGGTGCTTATCACTGGGAGGAGGGCTCAGTTCCTCTTCAGCTGTGTCTCTTCCAGGACTGTCTGAGGTTAGCTGCTGGCTTTTCTCAAAGTGAGCGATCCAAGAGAGAGTGCTCAGGGGCAAGCTGTCCTTATAATGACTGAGCATCACAAGCTGCTGCACAGCATCACCTCCACATCGTCTGTTAACTAGGGCTGAATCATGAAGTCTACATTGAAGGGGAGGGGAATGAGGCTCCACCTTTGAAGAGAAGTGTCAAAGAATTTGTAGATGTATTTTAAACCACCATAATGCTCCTGCCCTACCATTTGCTCTGTTCCTTCTGCTCAGAATGCCCTTCCTATATAGGCAGGGCCCCAAAGGACATGACTTAATAGTTAGCAGCATCCTGGTCTCTTCCCAACAGATCTGAGTGGCACCCCAAATCCCAGCATGGCGATCAAAACTGTCTCCAAATATTGTCAAATGTTCCATGGTGAACACAAATGACCCCTGGTTTGGAACCACAGTTCTAGATGTTAAAAGTTCTGTGATTTATTTTTGTAACCCCGATACTAAACAGCTTTAATACGCTGATGTATTCACTACTCTAAAAGATGGTTCTAACAATCTAGAACGTGACTTTATTCTTTCAACTTTATGTTGCTGAGGACTCTGACTTGTCCTGTCCAACCATTTCCGGGCTTCCTTCACGCCTGACTCCAATAGCCTTTCAATAAATACCCCCACCTCCCCTGTTTTTTTCAAGGTCTGGCTCAAATACCATTTCTTCCAGTTCTCCCTGATTTCCTTAGATGGAATTTATCTTTTCTTCCCCTTCATATTTCTATTATAATGCTTTCCAGAGCTTAGTAGTCGATTCAAGTTTACACATACCCAAAGCAGGTCCCTCCTGAATGCCTCCTGGGGCCAAGCATCACGTCCAGAATAGTATATGCTGGATCTTATTGTGAATGAAATGGATTTTCATTTGGGGCTCTAATACAAAGGGATATACCCAGGGACCACATCACTAGGGGAGAAGTTTGGAAGCTAGTCTGGCAAAACTTGCCCTTAATGCTTTTTTGCTATTTCACATTTATTAGAGGCTGGGAGTACAATGAGGAAGTTGAGCACTCACTTTGGATCATGAATGATGACGTTCAAATCCTGTCTCACTCCCCATGAGACTTTAGGCAAGTTACTTAATTGTTCTGTGCCTTAAATCGCTCATTTGTAATATGGTGATTGTTATGATACCACCCTGAAGGGATAAAACGAGGCAGATCAACTTGGAGCTGCTCTAGCTGAATTAGCAGAGGGAGAACCAGAGGCTACTCTCTTGGCATCACTCTCTCTGGGTCTACCTCAAAGGTTATCAACTCAGGAGCCTAGGGCTCTCTAGATTAGTTTGAGATAAATACCATCAGCCATTCCAGTGGTTTTACTGATAGGAAAGTTGAACAGATGAATAAATAGCTTGCCCAGGCAACATGGCTAGTTAATGGTAAGCGAAGGACTAGAATCCAATTCTCCCAACTCATAAACTGAATACTCTTTCCACTAACTCTGCCAACTCTATTGCTGATGTCAACTATTCCTATTTCAGTTTGTCTTATTTTCCTGAACTGGCATTCAAGGTCCTGCACGTGGTCCAACATACCCTACCTTTCCCCTATTGCCAATTTTACTTTAGCCATGACAATCTTCACCATGTTCTGTGGATTCTTACCTTAAAAATAGTCTCACTGCCTTATCTAATCCATTCTTTTCCACAACTTTCATGACTACATTCCCCCCTTAAATTTGAATGCTGTAAAATTAAACTCCTCCAGGAACCTACTGGATAAACTGATTTCTATTTTACTTATTTCTCCTAGATTTGAAAAATCTTCCTATTACGACTTGCTCTCACATTGTCCCAAGATACTCATAGTACATAATTTTGCATTGCTTAACTCATTTTAGTAGTAAAAAGATACAAGGCATTTTGCACTTGTTGAAAAATTGCTTTGTAAAAGTTCTCATGCCTCTCTCTGATCTCTTATAACACTTAAAGTTAGATGTTTATGTTATACTGATACTCTTTTATATCGCCTATTGTTGTTTTATGTATTATCTTTTCAACTAATTTCTCAGGTACACTGGTGGTAGATAGGGATTGTTTTAAATGTCTGTGTACAGATATATTACTGTTAGATATGCAGAATGCAAATTCAAGCAGTAATTCACCTCAATATTCTCTAATATGGTTGATCCTACAAACTCTTACATGAACTTCTCAAAAATAAGTATTCTTTTTAATTTTGCAAACCCCAATGGTGCCTAACATAGGGCTCTAATATAGGGACAGTAAGTATTTGGATACATTTTTAGATATCTCTTAAAGTCCAATATTTTCACATGAAGTAAAAAAAAATGGGGCTGGGTTAAAATTCTTTTAAGAATATATGTATGTATGTGTATATATTAGCTAGATCTTCTCATTCCTTTCTTTATACATTTGTTATAATTTTATATGTCACACTATAGAGACAAGGTAAGAACTTATATGCCAGGCCCTGGGCTTTATGTTTGTTACCTGCATTATCTTAATAATCATGGCTATCGGGGCGCCTGGGTGGCTCAGTTGGTTAATAATCATGGCTATCCTATGAGGTAAATACTATTTTTACCTTAAAGATTAGAAAAACCCCAAATCCCAAATTTAGATAATGTTAAAAAAAAAAAAAAGTCCCAAATTACAGTGAGGTCGCACAGAGCTAGAACTAAATCCAGGTCTAATTCCAGAATCCACACTCCTAACTACCATGCAATTATGACCCCAGGCAATTCTTCTGTGTTTGCTTAGTGCGCTACTGAGTTAGTTCATATGCTTTGCACAATGCCCTACACATATTTACCCGATATTATTCCTCCATCAGCATTTTGCTGTGACAGGATTAAAAGGTCAATAAGACATGCTCCCTATCCTTGAAAAACCTAATTTGTGATAGGTAGAATTCTAAAATGGCACCCCAAGATGTCCTGCCCTATGAATATATCATGCCCATGATATTATATGCAAAAGAGATTTTTCCAGATGTAAGTAAGGTTACTAATCAGTGGATCTTGAACTAATGAAAAGGGAAATTATCCTGGTGGGCTACATCTACTCACATAATTCCTTTAAAAGTAGTTTTCCCCAGCTGGTAGTGGATGGAAAAGTCAGACAGATTTGAATTAGGTAGATTCAACTCCTCCATGAGGGGGATTTAATTCAGCAGACTTAATGAGTTGTTGCTATCTTTGAAGAGGGGGCCGTGTGCCAAAACTGGAGCGTGACCTCCAGTTGCTGAGAGTGACCCCTGCTCAATCCACAAGCACTAGGAACTGAATTCTGCCAACACCCGAATAACAGATAAGCCTAGAAGTGGATTTTCCCCAGAGGCTCCAGATTAGAGAGCCCAGGCTGTCCGGTACCTTCAATGTCGGCCTTGTGGGATCCCAAGCTGAGAGTCCACTGAGAGCCCATGCAGAATTCTGATCTAAAGAAATGTGAGATAATAAATGTATGTTGTTTTAAGTTGATAAGTTTATGGTAATTTGTTATACAGGGGACAAATTCACAAAACTAATATGTAAGGGAACACAAAACTATAAACAAGGGCTTGGGCTGTAGAAGTAGGAATAAAACACAAAGAAAGGAGTGTAATTATCCTGGTGGAGAGGTTGAAGAGGGCATGAAGTCTTGAGGAATTTAGAGGTGCTACCATTTTGAAGAACGAATAAAATTTGCTGGCTGTGGGCTGAGGGAAGAGTGCATGAAGAAGAGAGGGAGGAGAGATATTCTAGGCAGAGAGGAGAGCATAAGAAAATGACGAGCAAGCAGAAACTTGTTGCGGCCACGTCCAAGTGCTGAGAGCAGCAAGAGAAACGCGCCCAGCAGGGCGTGGCAAGTTGGAAGGGGGCTGTGAGGCTTTCCGTCAGCTGTGGAGAGGTCTGGACTTTTATCCTGCCGGCACTGGCAGCACTTACAAAAGAGTCCTTTAAAACTAATTGAAAATATCTGGATTGAAGACTTGATGGAGTATAGGTATGTGCCTACAATTTTATATTATATATATATAAACACATGGTTTAATGTTTGAGGTAAGTGGGTAGATAACTCTTCTTAATACTTTTTCTCCTCTTTAATATAAAACGAAAATTACCACAACTAAGTAAATTAAGATTTGTTTATTAAGATGGCTAAATTCAACAAAAATGTATCTACTCACAAAAACAGAAAGAAAATGGTTTTTGAGTAAACAAACATAAAAATACAACACTCAGAAAAGTACCCATTTTCAACAAAACCATCTGTTTAAAAAACACTTTTTTGAGTATAGTTGACACACAATGTTAATTAGTTTCTGGTGTACAACATAGTGATTCGACAAGTCTATAGGTTATGCTGTGCTCACCATCCAAGTGTGGCCACTGTCTGTCCCCATACAACACTATGGCAATTACCACTGACGATATTCTCCGTGCTGGGCCTTTATACTTATTCATTCCATAACTGGAAGCCTGTATCTCCCACTCTCCTTACCCATTTTGTCCATCCCCCCTGGCCCTCTCTCCAGTGGCAACCATCAGTTTGTCTTCTGTATTTACTGGTCTGATTCTGCTTTTTGTTTGAAACATTTTATTTTAATATCTTGAAACATGCTTATGACAGGGCATAATTATGTATATACAAGATCTTTTCAATCTCTCCTTCAGTAGTACATTAAGAGATTACCATATCTCTGAAGGCAAACTGCTGCGATTTAAAACACAATTTTCAGTAAGATTTGGAATGATTTTGCCTAGTTTTCTAATTATCAAACATGCCAGGACTGGTATTTTTCCTATATTCAGATAAACAAAAATATTTATGTAATAAATCTCCTCAGAGCATAGGAAGCTTTTTAAAAAAAAGAAATGTTAAATATTTCTGGTCATGTTTCAGACTCAGAAGTAAAATATTGAAATAATATAATTGAGCCAGGATTGTTCATTTCTCTCCCCCTCCCCTGAGGAGCTCCATGGGAATAAATTAAGCACTGAGGGAGGTACATTAGAATAAGGAGTCTTCTTGTGGCTAACAGCAACTGAGTATCCTAGGTCCCTAATTTATTATCAGAGTGACTTAAGCTCTGGGCAAATTCTGCATCAGTAACCTAAAACTAAGTTTATAACAGTGAATTTTTAAAAGAGTAGACTGTAAGAAAGATTATATGTAAACATTTTAACGATTATTAGTTATAGCAAGGTTATCTAATATTAGTCATAATAATTAGCAGCAGCTTTGGGTATGTCTTTCTCTGATTGAGCTGATTTCACAACAGTTTACTTCTATCAGTCTAGCACAGAAGAGGGTACCTAAAGAAAAAGCTAGCAAATGTCTTCATGAATCAGTTCCTTTAATGTATAGAAATTTTAATCACATGACATTGGCTTCCTTACCAATCTTTAAAAAATACATACCCATAATAGAATACTTTTTTTTTTTTTTTTTAGAGAGTGCCAACAGAGTCAGGGGGAGGGGTAGAGGGAGAGGGAGAATCTCAAGCAGGCACCATGCCCAGCATGGAGCCTGACGTGGGGCTCTATTCTCAGGACCTTTGCAATCATGACCAGAGCCGAAATCAGGAGTTGTACGCTTAGCCACCTGAGCCACCCAGGTGCCCCATGAATATGTTTTAATCCATATGCTTGACCTACATTTAATTAAAAAATAAAAATTACAAACAATGCCAATTATACAAGCATGTTATAAAAAATAACACCCCCTAGCGTATTTTCAAATGCAATCTTGTCTTTTAAAAATTCAAAGGTAACACCTTTTCTAGTGTTAACTAAAAATATGCATAATCCAAAATAAACTTTTTACATAGAACTATTATCAGCAGTGAAGCAGTTACATTAAACATGTAAACATTTAAAAATAGTGATGCCTTTAAAATGTAAGGGCACAAAGTCAACTCTCTTTACTTTATAGTTTAAGACTAACAGAACACTATACAAATGGTCATCAGTTAAAGTTTAATTACTGTTCAATAATTCATTCTTTAAAAAGACAAGGGCTTTGATAAATTCTGACCACAGGGACAGATATTTTCCCTGCCAAAGCACTATCTTCTTGTTCCTGGTAGTGTTCTGTCTGTATCTAGCACAGTTGTTCCTCATTCATGGTAACACAGGTGATTACATTCAAATGGCATTTACCATAAATTGAGCCAAACTGCCCTATAATTTCATTTTGGACTGAATTAATTAACTTCTCAGTAGGTGACTGAGGTGCTGAACACAAGCCTAAGGAAATACTTGACTGCTTAACCTACCTTATATGAATCTTCTCTAACACAAGGCAGCTTCCATTTTTAATAAACAGGACCAGAAAAATTTACTTAGTAGGATCTTAAAGGGTAAAGATAAGGCATTTATAATAAATGAAATTAGTTTTCCACATACATGCACATCCATTTAAAAGAAGTCAGGGGGCACTGCAGACAGTTAAGGAGGATTTAACCAAACTCCCCAAGAGTTGGCACACTTGATATTCTGAAAGACTGTGTTTACCTTAGGAGGTGTGTGTTTATAATAACAAAATGCCATCTTTGTCCTTGGAAAGATGTTTAAATAAAAAGCTCACCACTTTGTAGCAAGTAAAAATAATACTATCTTAATGCTGTTGTAAGTAATTTATGTCCCAGAGCTTGAAATGTAAATGTAATTTTCTAAGACATTATCTTCAGATCATCAGAATTATCATAATATAAAATATCTATTCTTTCTCTAATTATAATATTATTATCAAGATCTGACAGCTAACTCTTTGTTTTCGAGTTTATAGTCTTCATATATCAAGAAACAAATTAAAAGGACAAACAAGGAATGTGAAAAGGCAGCTCATAAAAAGCTGAAACATCTTTTATTACATGACATATTTTTATCTGTCATAAACTTCCGGTTTAGGAAATGAGAAAACAAATACTTCTTTTGACGAACTCCTTGACAAAGTGTTTAACTAAGTATTTTTAGATTTTTTTTAACTGTGGAAGGAAGGAAGGAAGGAAGGAAGGGAGTAAGAGGGAAAGAAGGAAGGGAGGGAGCCCTGACTTTGTATTATACCTTTTGGGGGAAGTGAGCTAACATTTAATGAACACCACGCTACAGGAAGTGAAGCTGAAGCCTTCAGCCTGATCCCAAAGTCTCTGTAGCATACAGCTAGATGGGCCCCCAGAAATAGCCTGAGTAACTGTGGTCCTTGGTCAGGCTTCACATAAATATTTCTAGGAGGAAGGACCTCAGCCTTGTTTTCAAAGTATCCCACTGAGGGCATGACTGCTAGGTAGTTTCTCTATGAATAAATTCTCTTTCCAGTACACCTTAAATCCTTCTTGATATAATATGCATGAGGAAATGACAAGAATATAATTTGGAAGTTTTAACACTGGTTGTTATAAGGAAGGCTTCAACTAAAAAAAAAAAAATGCTTAGATACCAGTTTCAGAAACAATTTTGCCTGCAGCATCTTCTAGCTCAATAATTTAGTGGCAATGACAGTCACAAACACTGTCAGAAACAGCAGTGAGGTTCAAAAAATAAACAGAAATTCAAACAATAATATCCTGTAGATTTTTAATACGTCATTTACTGAATTGGCAACCACAACAGAATTTATGAGAGCCTTCTCGTTAGAAAAACGAATTAATCCTACCTTTGCAGGTTTTCATGCATGTGATTGTCTCTACAATCCTCTAAGGCAGGCACATGGGGTTTCCTTCTCATCAAATACTATGTCTATCCTGGTGTCGCAGGTCACAAGAGACCTTTTGTGTCATTACTCCCTGGAGTTGCAATTCTTACTAGGAGTCCCCCGCAAACACAAAAGTAACCGGGCAGTTACATCATTCCATATAAATGAAGAAAGACTGCTATCTAAAAATAATGAAAGGCTCCATTTAAATTAATGTTACTTTTTTGTCAAGTGTTCATTTTACTTTGTAATAATGTAGTTCTGATCCAAATAGAGTTCTTGTGAGCTTTAAAAAGATCTCCAGAGATTAAACACAGGGCAGTAATTTAATTCTTAGATTTTTATTTCTTGCAATGACATTTAGGGTTCAGTGTGATTTCAGATTTTTTGTGCCGTTGCTGACACCTTATGGAAACTCTTTTATTTGGAAATTCTGATTTGATTTTTAAAACTGTTCAGCTCTTGTTTACAAGAAGTATTATTATTTAAAAAATGGATTTTTGTTCCTTTAAGGTATTCATCCTCTTGCTATTAATTCCTCACTTGATTTCATAATCCTGTTTGGGTCACTATGATTAGTTGCTATGGAAATTACCTCCTATGGAAATGATTCCGATGTCATTGTTGTAAGAATATGACTTTTAATGAATAATATCAATAGCAGACATCAACCCTTACTAGAAAAAGGAAATTTAATTAAAATGTTTTTAAAGGATTCATTCTGAAAATTATTATCATGGCTAACTTTTCTGATATTTTTGAATTGGCCATCTGCTTTTTAAATAAGTATTAAATGAACTTTAAGGTGTTAATCAGCTGCTCACTTCCCCAAATTCCAGTGTCACAATTGAAATTAGCACCATGCATAGAAAAATGGAAATAAAAGAACATTTCATTTACCTTTTCTCTAAACTAATAAATGTTAATGCTTCACTTACGAGAGTTGATGTCAACAGGATTTCAGGGCTCATCAAGGAAACAACTCTGAATAGCACATTATAAATTCCCTTTAAAGATGAAGGATTTAATATTCCAAAATTCATCTCAGGAATTTGAAAGGTCAGTGAGTTAACTAGTGAGTTAAACAACAGATGAGAGCCAGTGAACCATTAGATGAGAATTCCAGAATCCTAAGAAGAAATTTTCTTGGGTGGATTCTATAATTTGTGGTTTGTATAAAACTTTTGAAACATTCCATTACTATTAAAATTCTCACAATGAGAATATGGCTCATATTTAACACATTTTAAATTACTAGACAGTCTCTCCCCAAAGAAATTTTAATGCCTTCTTCTGCCTAGTGCTTGCTCACTGCTGGCACTAATTTAGGAATAAATTAACCCTTCCAACAAGTAGGATATTGTCTAGAAACTGCCTTTTGCACTCTACCAGGGAAATCACTTATATTCTGAAGATCAGAAGTAAAAGAGAAATCCATTTCTTCATTATAAAGCATTTTAATACCTAATAGCTTATTAATTATTGATGTAAATCACTATCATATTTACCAACATAATTACATATTACCACATCTCTAGTGCTTCTGAATTAAGCCCATTTGTTAAATGCTTTATACATTAAGGGTCTTCTATACTTGTGCCTGCAACCATGATCTAGGGTCCAAAATGTCTTTGATAGACTTCTGCCTTGGAGCTGGCACTGGCTTGGCTTCAAAATTGGTTTTAGTGTCTATGTGTTCACCATCATTTAAATGATTTTTCCTGGCAGGAAGAAGTTTTCGAGGAGCAGCCATCGGTTTCTGTAAGTGATGCATTAGGGTTGATAATTTGGTATCCAAAGGCGAGGTCCAAGACACACTTGTTTTCTCCCAGTTGTCCTTAACCAATTGATCTGTGTTGCTCTGGGTTTTTAAGCTGAATGGAGCTTTATCAGGAGGAGGAAGGGGAGCGCGTCTTTTTTTCCCTTTCCCATCATGTAACTGCTTGCTTGAAGGAGATAATACCTTTTTCTGGATAACCACTTGATGATTATCATCAAAGAGGCTGGCCCAAAGAGGTGGTGAGGATTCTTCATGCTGACTAATAAGAAACTGTCCATTTGTCTCTTCAAGTTTTTTTTGTATTGCATCAGTTAAACTTTCAAGTTTTACAGGTGAATCAATGCCTGTAATAATTTTGAGAAAAAATACATGGGGGAAAACTCAAAAGCTGTGTACATTTTGAGTTATTGTTTTCTAAACCAGTATCTGTAAGTCATCAAAAACACATTGGATAAGCAAGTGGTTTTGGTTTAAAAATAACCCTACCAACAGAACCAAAAAATAAGATCGTTCACTATGCACTGCACACACACACACACACACACAAATATATTCCAAATATTAAATGAGTAAAAGCCAGTTTTCAAAGGAGCGGAGTTACATCAGGTTTTTCAATCCTATCGATTAAATATTTATTAAATAACTTTTCTTGGATTTAAAATCTATTCTGGGGGCGCCTTCGTGGCTCAGTCGTTAAGCGTCTGCCTTCGGCTCAGGTCATGATCCTAGGGTCTTGGGATCGAGCCCCGCATCGGGCTCCCTGCTCGGCAGGAAGCCTGCTTCTCCCTCTCCCACTCCCCCTGCTTGTGTTCCCTCTCTCGCTGTGTCTCTCTGTCAAATAAAGAAATAAAATTTAAATAAATAAATAAATAAATAAAATAAAATAAAATCTATTCTGACTTCTAGGTAAGAGTGGATTCCCTTTTTATAAAAGCCTGATATGTAAACTTGGACAAGGGTAACTGGATTAGCATCCTTTCCTGTAGACTAGCAAAGTCTCTGTTAATAGGGGAAAATTCCAAAACCAGAAACCCAAGGAAACAGAGTGAAGCCCTGATACCAGTTTGGTGATAAGGATGCTGGATGAATTTTTCCTTGGGAGAAAATAAAAGAACAGAGATAAATGTCTATGAAATGAATTACCTGGTATTAAATGAATCACTGGTTGTATCATTTTTAATCTAACATTTTAAAGTGTGTATAAAGTACATGTTGTGGCAAAATAAAATAGAATTTAGTGTTGACCTGTGTTTGTTCACAGCACTGTTCACTCAGGCAATCCCACAGAGAAATAAATACCCTTCAAAGTGTGGGAAAATGGAATATTCATGAGTCTAGAAATTTAAAATTTTCCAAAGTGTTAAACTTAACCAGTTTTCTGACCAGAGATGAAAGCCTCCATTTATTAATACTCATTTATCAACATTCTTTAAAACAAATTTAATAAAATACAGAAAAAATTACAGAACATGATTATATTTTAGAATCTGCAAGTTTACATTTTCAGAATTTTCATCAGCTACTCAGCTAATATTTATTTTCAGTGCACCCTTATTCATTTTGAAGCCTTAACGTTTTGTTTGATCTGAAGCATTCAAACTATGAAAAATGTGTATTCATTAATTTTGTATTAATTCATCTATTAAACATGAGTTCCTTAGTCTATAATCATAGTCTTTTTTCATTCATTTTGACTGTGCCCTGAAAATTTTAGCATTTTAATGTCAATAGAATAAGCTGCTTGAGTATGGACAATGTTGTTTTTGTTACCCTGCAGCTTAGAAAAGACAAACCCCACTTACTCATATCATGGTAGACTGAGGTCGCCTCTTTTGTCAAGAACAAAGGTGGTTTCCGTGGTGACATAATCTCAATTTTCATAAGTTCTTCACAACAATGCTTCCATTGGCCTAAGAAAGACAGAAAAAGGCAGGCTAGTTTAAAACATAAATGTGAAGACATATACTTCATTTTCAATAGATATCAACATATTTTTTGCTGTGAAAAGTAAGAGTGAATTTATAAAGCATTGCCTTAAGGAAGCCACAAAAACCTAGTACTACCTATAATTTTAAAGTCCAAGTCTAAGCATAAGAGTAATCTATTTGGAAAATAAAGTTCTGTGCACAGATATAAGAAGCTAAGATCTCTAGGCTATTAAATACTATACTATTTCACTAAATGGTCCAGTAAATGAAATTTCTATTCATGGCAAAAATTTGTACAAGTTCTCCTCTTTTAAATATTAAATAAAAATATCCAGTACTTAAGACAGTTGAAAGGTAAAAATCAACTGAAATAGAGTTACCTAGAAGGAAACAGTGCTTCTCAAAAATGGTGTTAACTTTGAAAATTCTAATTAAGAAATAATAATTGTTTATTTAACAATTATTTCTTCAAATGATTATGCTTTTCAAAATTCGTATAACTAGAAAAATGCTGCATTTTCATTCAAGTAAAAGGTATATAAGAGCCTATTACACATCAGTCAAAATTCTAACTGAGTCTAATTTATTTTAAGAAGGACACTTTAATTAAAGCCATTAGTCATTTGGAATTAAAAAAATACTCTTAAATAAGTTGTTTTGATTTTTAAGTTAAAATTTGAGAGTGTGGACAACAATTAATTTTCTTTTAATTATGTTTTACTATTTTCATCTTAAAATGCTTAGGCTTTTTTCTTCTGAATGGATATAAAAACTTTAACCTTTCCATGTTTATTGTGCGCCTGTGTGCTGGATAACAACTGTGCCAGAGACTATGTGCCTCTATATCCATGTTATAAAAGTGGGTTATTGCACCTCACTATTCTTATACTCTATCTTACATCTGTAGAAAAGTAAATTTAATACACATGTGCCTTTTTGGAATGATTTAAAATCTATATTTCTCTTCCCTTTTATTATATTCTCAGTCTCCATAATCAATATCCAATTTAGTTATTTTCCATAGCTTAAAAATAAAAGACATTTCATGTTTGGTCAAGTTATCTATTCATTTTTGTTGTTTTAAATCTAATATACAGCCATGGTTATATGGTAATATGCATAAATTTTAAATCCATCACCTTAAATAGCTAAGAAACATAAAAAACCTTTTAGTATGTTTTATTACAATGCTAAGTATAGAATATGGTAAAAATTTCAAAATAGCCCACGTAGCATCTCATAAAGGGAATGAAATCTTGAGTTTGAGGCTTCAAAGGTTGCTCTGCAGAATTTAAATCTAGTAGGATCTGAGATCTGATAACTTATTCCTCCCCTCCACTTCCTTTTTTAGATAAATATATAAAAGCCAGCTTTTCCTTCTTGGGGGCAGAAAAAAAATAAGGTCTTATCTAATAGAAAAATAATGAAATACTTTGAACTGGCAAACATTTCTCCATCAAATCTTAGGCAAATTATGAAGTATAGTATTTTCTCTACATTGATAGATGAAAGCTTTGCATTGTTAAACTGGTAGCAGAATACTAATCATGTTGAAGACTGGAATATAAAGCCATATTATCCCATGCATTACTGAAGTCAGAGTCATGTGGTATGTTCACTGATCAGTTTTACAATGGAAACATTTATTTTATCAGTGAATAAATTAGTATGCGCTGTTATACCTGATACCAACATGCTAATGTAAAAATAAAGGCCCCGTATGAAATATTAAATGGCTATGTTGTGTTCACATAAAATCTGTACACTGAAGATGCTTACCACAATAATATTTGCTATAACGTTCCCAGTCAAAATGATCTGTTATGCTAAGCTGCTTATGTAACTCAATATTTATATTATTAAATACTTGGAAAAAATGTATCTTTGAGCCACCATTCCTAGCTCTACCCCTTTTGATCAACCAAAACAAGTGTCATTCCTCTTTTACATGTTCGTTAGCTCTCAAATATTAAAAATTAGCTATGACATCCCCCTTGCCTCCAACCTCCACCCCTCAGGTTGTTCTTTGCCAGGCTAAACAGACCTAGTACCATTAATGTTTTTTCTTGGTTTTTAATTTTCTCATTCTCCTGATTTTCTACTCTTAATCAGAGTCAAGTAATTGAAATTTGTTCTAAATATTAAATTACTCTGAGTTTATTCTAACCTAAATATCTATCCTCTACTTTGTTCTACACATCAGATTTCACCTAAGATCACAAGAGGCTACACTTACACTTACCACTTAAAAGTCAATCTTTAGGATAGTATAAACATTTCCATCTTTGCTTCATATCTTCATTCATGAATTCTAAAGTGCAAATCTAATAGAATTTATACTTTAAAGATTGGCAGATTTTATCCACAAATCATTAAATACTAAAGAATATGTAAGAACCTACTTGTCATCCCTTCCTTATTTTGGCAGTAATATCATGAGATTTGTATCCCTCCAACTCCCCCATTTTAGCATGATAAATTATTTTACCTAATCTGGCAAATAAAAACATAATACCGTCTAGTAGCAGTTGATATCCAGACCATAATATTCTGCATTTTTACCTCCTTTCACCCCTCGTTCCTGTTTTTATACACATAAAAAGTGTAAAATAGCAGAATCACTTCTAAAAATAATATAGTCTTTGTAAGACAGACTCTCTAGAGCAGAGCATTTAGGAAAGCAGTTAAAATTTCAGATGTGATCAGCAAACGAAAGGAAGTTGTTATCTTTTAAGTTACACATCTAAGATCAGCTGAAATTAAAAAAAAAATGTAGTGCATGCTGATAAGCATAGAACAAATATTTAAACATCTATTCAGTGCCTAGGGGGTAGTGCTTAAGGGAAACAAGTCCTAAAGAATTCCAGAAGGCTACGGAGGGAGTCCTCTGGTTTCCCGCAGTAAACCAGCAATCTCTTCAGGCCTCAATTTTCTCAACTTTAGAGCAGAGGGAAATCATTTCTGCCTTGCTGGGCTGTTGTGAGGAAAAAATGAAGCCATGTGGTATGTGGAAGGTAATCAATAAATTTAGTTCCCTTCTTTGCCCCCAACCCAAACATCACTATAATACTTGACCAGGCCATGGATCACAGTAGGCTTATAAAAATTAATCTTAGGACAGCAGGTATTAACTCTTTTATAAAGTTCCCCAAAACAGATCTTAAGAAGTCCTAAAATTTCTGTAGGATTATTTCTAGGAGTTGCAGAAACAACTTTGTATCGTTTGGAAATGGCTCTCTTTTGTAATTCTGTAAGAAAAGCATTCTGAAGACATAAAATACCAGTTGAATCTAATGGTGGGCTTAGTTTGACTAGAAATAGCCATTATCAATAGTCTACATTTTCAATATATGACTTCAATATTTTCTTGTTGATAAAATTCCTCCTTAAATTGAGGTATTAGGACCTCACATATTTTACATAGTAGAACTCTATTATTATATTACTATCACATTGTTTTTATAATCATGGGCTGTATTATTGAAACTGAAAAACCATATGTATGGTTTAAAAGAAATCTTTGGATGATGTCCAAGATGATAAAACAAATCTGGAATTAACAGAAGGTTACATGAATCTCTTGAGCATTTCAAATTTTAGGATCATCACTAACCTAGACAAGTTCTTCACTACTCAAATAGCTTCTTATCCCTTTGATCAAACACACTGCCTTAACTAGTTAAAACCCAATATTTTGAAAAAATGTGGTCTAATTATTTTAGGGACCAGAGAAACTTAAAAATAATAGGTAGGGATACGAGGAATTCAAAGGTATAATAAACTATAGTAAATCAGGCACTGGGGAAAGGTTGAGAGAAAAAGGCATCAACGCATTGATGATATATACTATCATTTTACTCAAGAGCATAAAAAAATCTTGATACAAACCATAAGATTATAATTTTAATATTTAGATTGCTTTGTGCATCCTTTCATGCTTCATGAATACATTACTAGCAAATCCAAACATCAACTTACTAAGATCAAAGAAATGTTGCCAGAAGGCTTCCATCCATTTCTGAAGATCTTCTCTATTGTCCACTGCAAAAATATGAGTTACAGCCTGTCCGGCAACAGGGTTGATGACAGAGAAATTATGAATTTTTTTCTTGGCATCCTTATCCATTGCCCGAATTCTGGTTTCCTAAAAATTAAGACAAAATTGGTGTTTTACAGGAGAGTATTTTTGTATGATCAAATAAATGTTTTACTGCTTAGCTACCATACTTACACCAGATGCAATTATAAATCTTATTGCTGATCATTTAAAATATGTAATTTTGAGAACTTTCAATATTCAGACTCAAATCGATAAAAAATGCTTTGTATGAAAAATACTGAGTAATGTTTCAAAGTATGCTATGTAGCGAACTTACTTTAAATTACATGAGATTAAAACATAACCTGTTTTGATCTGTTTAAGTAGGAGTTTGCTGTCTTTTATATACATCTTAAAATTTGCAATAAAACAAGTATAGCGTGTCATAACTGTAATGTGAATTATGTTAACTACATTTCCAACAGTAATAAAATAAAAGAATCTGTAAAGTATGTTTGTTATTCTAATATTCAGGCATTAGATACAGTGTTATCACTTAAAGCAGTAAAACCATAACTTAGTGTTTACTGCAGCAAAGCAGTTAGGTTTTCTCCATTAACATTTATTTCATATGTACCATTCATTTACAAAGCTCATAGCTAAAGATCCATGAAGTACTATAACCTTCGTGATAGTAACAATTATTTTTTTAAACGCTGAATGCACCGATCTACAACAAAGGCAATGGTTTCATTCATGTTGGTAGTTTAAACTTTTTCTGCATGGTACTAGGTATGACAGTGTGGTGCTTACTGTATCTACATGTAGAAAAGTCTTGTTCCCAAGTCATTCAAGCACCACCACACCGCATGACAAACTAGCATCTACATGCAGTTTCCAAGGAGTTTTGGGGAAAGATGTCTGGAATACAACTATCTATTTATGCAACAATAGGGATTTGGCTGCTTGGATAATGACTGATGTTATTCTAGAGCAGTGTTGCCCATTAGAAATATGTGAGCCACATATGTAATTTAAGAGTCTCTAGTAACCACATTAAGAAGGTAAAATGAAACTGGTGAAAATCATTATGTATTAATTATTACATTATTTTAAAATCATGTTTTTATGTAACCAACACATCCAAAATATTTTAACATGTGAGCAAAAAACATTTTTTGAGATATTTTACACTCTTTTTCATACTAAGTCTCCAAAATCCGGTCTCTATTTGAAACTTACAGCATATCTCCATTTGGACCAGGCACATTTTAGGTGCTTAACAGCCACTGGTGGCTAGTGGCTCCTGCACGGGGTTGAACAGCTCTAGACTCCTATGTGTAAACCTACTGTAGTGTGTGTAGAAGAGTAGTTAGCTGGCAGTTACAAAAGCTGATTAGGAGTGAGAAGAAATTCCTCACTTCTTTCAGTATTGAGTGAAGAGAGATTGTATGTATAGTCATACCCCAAAACCAACATACACATATAACGATGTCTATGTGGACTTACAGAAGTAGCAAAGAGTTACAAAGAAACGCTGTACGTTCCCTGAAGAATGGGTAACTACGGGCAGGTGAACACCATATACACCAGCTCCCCCTCATCCTCAGTTTGTGGCTTTCTGCAGTTTCAGTTGCCTCCAGTCAACTGCAGTCCAGAAGCAGATGATCCTCCTTCTGACATATGGTCCCCAGGTCAGTAGTAGCCTAACGCTACGTCACAGCGCCTACGTCATTCACCTCACTTTGTCTCATCACTCAGGCATTTTACCATCTCCCATCATCACAAGAAGTGTCAGTACAGTACAACAAGGTATTCTGAGAAAAAGACCACATTCACATAACCTTTATTATGTATATTGTCAGAATTATTCTATTCTACTATTAGTTACTGTTGTTAATATCTTACTATGCCCAATTGATAAGTTAAACTTTATCAGAACTATGTACGTATAGGAAAAAACAGCATAGCACAGGTTCAGTACTATCCACAGTATCAGGCCCCCACTAGGGGTCTTGGAACATATACCCTGCAGATAGGAAGGAACTACTGTATACTACAGAAGTTCTTTCCTGAAGGAAGGAATTCTTATTCAAGAATCACATGAGGAAAAAAATGTATGCTGCATGAAGTAGCAACATAACTTTGAAAGTTTTGAGCATCACAAAAGGTGAGGATTGCTAACCATCTTAGAGACAGTCTATCCTGTCAATTTTAAAATGTAGGAATGTGAATGTCTTCTGAGGGTTATAATGCACTTATGGTCAACATTGTAATTTAAAAGAACAGGGTCTTTTTACATTCCTATGCCATGGTAATTTGTGAATTAACTCTTTTAAGTAATTATTTATACAATATAAAAACAAAATGGTGCCCTAAATGGCATCCTTGGAGGCTGAAAATACATATAATCCATGTCTTTAAATAGAAAGCTTATTATCACTAGCAGAGAATGACTTAAGCTCTAGGAAGAATCTTTAATATGCTCTCAATAAGATTTATTGAAGGCTGACTCAGTGGGAGAGGAGGGCAAGAGAACCCTCCTTGCGGTTAGTATTAAAAACAAACAAACAAACAATGAAATATGAAGTATTCCTGTTGTTGAAATTGTGCTTCCCTCCATCCAAATCTATCTTTTTTTTTTTTTTAAAGATTTTATTTATTTATTTGAGAGAGAGAGAATGAGAGACAGAGAGCATGAGAGGGAGGAGGGTCAGAGGGAGAAGCAGACTCCCCACTGAGTAGGGAGCCCGATGTGGGACTCGATCCCGGGACTCCAGGATCATGACCTGAGCCGAAGGCAGTCGCTTAACCAACTGAGCCACCCAGGCACCCCATCCAAATCTATCTTAATGCAAATTTCTGACTACCTTTTGTATATAGGATTAAAATGGATTCAACTTTTAAATAAGGAAAGTGTGATTTTTACAGATGAATATGTACATTTTTAATAACACCAAGATATCATTTCAAATGAAAATAGCTATGTAGAAAATCTGATGAACTGGATCATTTATATCCTTCTAAGAGAATATAATGCAATAATATAAAAATACTATACATTATACACTCCATTAACTCTGAGAATCTTAAATACCACTAAATTTTTAAAACATGAGAAGCTATTAAAAGGTGCAAATGAAACACAAAATAGACCATTTGAATTAACTTACTATATTTTATCACCCAAAATAATTTAACTAATGGGAATTTTTTCAACCAAAAAACTCCATGTCAAAGAAAAAGTCATTAAACAAATAAAGTTTCTGATAATATCAGAAAGTCTATGCAAGTTGTTTTTCATTGTGGACAAAGTATCAATAAGAGTGCTTAAAACTGCACTTCTCAAACGAAGAATGAATTAGAAAACTCAAGGTGTGTTTTAGGGTATGAAAGCAAGAACCTTGGGTATTTTCGCTCCCCCTACTTCAGCCGCCTAAAATATTGTCTGTCACTCACTGTATTTGAAATATTTTTGAAGAATAAGTGAATGAGATAGGAGAACAACTCAGATAATGACAGTTGTAGGTTGACAGACTCCAATCCCAGAGATGATCCTAATCCTACTCTTTATAGATGAGGACACTGATGTTCCGAAATCAGTTTTCTATCCAAAGTCAGAGTTTTCTGCCCAAACCATCTAGTTGATTTGGGAGGGGTTTTTTTGTTTTTGTTTTTGTTTTTTAAGATTTCATTTATTTATTTGAGAGAGATCACAATTGGGGGGGCGGGGCAGAGGGAGAGGGAGAAGCAGGCTCCTGGCCGAACAGGGAGCCTGATACGGGGCTTGATCCCAGGACCCTGGGATCATGACGTGAGCCGAAGGCAGAAGCTTAACCAACTGAGCCACCCAGGCGCCCCTGATTTGGGAGGTTTTACAGTCAACTTTTATTGCTTTGTGGATAGATTTGAGACTATTCACTGTGAAATTTTAATCCTTGGCTGGATCTACTTTGTCAGTCAGCACATACCGAACTGCAACCTTCCACTGCGTGAGATGGTGGGTACTCAGAGAAGGCCAAGTGAAGTCAATAAAAATATAACCTGAGAAGTCAATTTTGTAACAAAATACAGTTAACTCTGAAATCAAAGGAAAGTTTCTTTTAGGTTGTTCATTATTTTGAATTAAGACTGTACTTCAACCTCTCAATTTCTGTGATAATGGAAAATTACTAAGCCAGGACTAGATTTATGAACTGTTTCTTACCTTACTTTTTGACTATATGATCTTTAAAAGACTACTATGTACCCAGATTATGGTTTCTAAATACTCTTTCCTGCTAAAAGGAATCAGATCTCTTTACAGAGATGCCTGATTCTCACCCTGGGCCAGGAAATGTACAGGATAATCCCAGAACATGTTCTCCTACCAGAAATCAAAGATTACTAGGGTTGTATCAAAAGGACTCAGGAGCCAAATTGAAGAGGCTTCCAGTAGCCAAAGATGGGACCATCTGATGTCAGTAACAATGGTAATGAATTGATGCAGGAAATGTCTTTAAATCTATAAATTCATAATGATATTTAAAAATGAACTCATTTGTCACTTTTTAAGGATTCTAAGGGAACTACCTCACTATTTTGGTAACTAGTTAAAGTCTTTATTCTGTCTTCCCTATAAGAATTGTACCTCAACCAAAGAGCTGATAAAGTAGAAGTTTCCCAGCTAATAAATAAAGAATATTAAAATATCACCAGTTTGCAATCCCTAATGAAATAAAGGATCTAAGCAATGCTCATCTGTGGATGTTAATATGAATAGAAGACTCAGACATATTAAATGCCTCCCAATATGGGATGCCTGGGTGGTTTAATTGGTTAAGCCTCAGACTCTTGGTGTCAGCTCAGGTCATGATCTTGTGGTGGTGAGATCAAGCCCCACGTCAGCCTCCACACTCAGTGCAGAGTCTGCTTCAGATTCTCTCTCCCTCCTCCAACTCATGCCCTCTCTCTCTTAAAAAAAAAAAAAAAATCTTTAAATGCCTCCCAATAAAAGTACAAAATATTTCCTAAGACATATTGTTACTAACCAACCAACCAACCTAAATCTGAGTCAAAAATAGAAGGGAAAAGGAAAAAGACAACTCAAAGATGCAAGCAACAAAATCCAGACTATGGAAAAACTCTGTAGGATAAATGACCTAATTTCTTCAATAAATTGTGTGTGTGAGAGTGTGTGGATGTGTATATGTGTGTCTGTGTGAGAGAGAGAGTGCTAGAGCATTCCAACAGATTTAGAGATTTAAATGACCAAATCAATTAACTGCAATATATAACCCTATTTCAAAATCCTGATTCAAAAACGAATTTAAAAATTACAAGACTGGGAAATTTGAATACTGAAATTTTGATGATTGACTATATATATGACTATATATTTTTCTAAAGTATGATAATTGTTATATTTACAAGTTAAATCATACAGTCTCCAAGATTTGCTTCAAAATAATTCTATGGTGGGGGCAATGTGTGAAGGCAGAGATAATTCTACCTTTCTCTTTATAGATTATCTTTAAATTTTTCCCCTCAAAAATTGAAAATAAAATACAAGTACAAAAAACTAAGTGCCTCCTTTCCTACCTATAACACAGAGATAACATTATTTCACTCACAGCTTCCTCATAAACATGTTGTAAGAATAAATGAGTTCTTTGAAAGGTGTTTGGTCTAAAGTCTTGTTAATCAGGAACAAAAACAAAATGTTGCTGGTCAAAAACAACCTTTAGACCTTATATATACTCTAATGACAAAGAAAGTATACCTTCACAATATGCAGCAAGGAATGCTTGAAATATGTAAACCATAACCATAAATTAAACCAAGCATTAGGAAGGATTAGTATTAGTGTGATATAATTATTTTCAATTTATGCCAATTAAATCAGATGTAAATTCCTAAAGGAAGAGGTTTGTTTAAATAATTATTTTTGCTATATTTAATAAAGGACAATCTAAATCATTGGTAGCATTGAGACATTAAAGGACTAACATAATCAGAAAAAAAAATCCCATGTGCTTCATAATAATCTGCTTGCTAGGGTCCATGACAAACATAATGATTAAAAGCAATTTCAAGACAATTTAACAAAGGCCTATAACACCAAGTAGTGATACTGATTTGTTTAGTACAACTTTTATTATTCATTAAATTGAAGTGATATGTAGTATTTAAATCAAGAAAAGACTTTTGATCACAAAGACCCACACCACTTTTCCATCCCACTCCCCACCCCACTGGCAATGAATAAAACTTTGGCTAATAAAATGTTTTCTGCAGTGTATAGAGGATTCAGTGGCTCTGTTAAGTACCCCTGATTGGGAATGTCTTGCTCAAGAACATTAATAGGGAAGTTTTTTGAAGTTGAAGCAATCACTTTGAAGTAAACCATCCTTTCAAATTTGGATTGAAAAGAGGAGGGGAATAGCTTAGGCTTTTCTTTCCTTCATGTGACTCTTTCCATAGATGGCTCCCTATGAAAATTAATAAACTGACTTAGCTTTATAGGAAATGCCATTTAGAAGAACAAAAATTATGGTTAGAGAACAGATCCTGTGATCAAAATAACAGAACTATTATTTATATATACCTTAGCAACTGCAAAATTTATGTTTTTACATAAAGTGGCATTAAACAAAATTATTATTTTCTAAATCATGAGAGAAGAAGAAAGACAACCAAAAGAAAAGAACTCTGATTTGTATTTAATACTTCACATTATTAAGCATAAAAAGATCTTAGAGCCCCAGCATTGAAAATATACTAAAAACTGAAACAAAAGCACTATTCTTTAAAAGTTTTATTTGGTGCTTACCTGCTCCAATACCAAGTCGGCATTTATCAAAGATCTTGTTTATTTGAGAATATACTAATATCATGTGTCCCTTAGAATATTTCCAAAGTAAGCCAAACAATGAAAACATCTACCTTATATTTAAAAATCAAGTAATTTAAAACACTGAATAAATAAAACTCTATGAGTTTATCATTGATACGGGGAGAACACAACAGACACAACACGCATTTGCTTCTTCTGGAGGGAGGAGCAACTGCTCCAGTACAGCCTGTCAATATCAGTACAAGACCAGTAGGAAATACCAACTCCTTACTCTGAAAACTGGTCGTTAAAACAATGAGCTTTCATCCTGTCTTTTCAGGAGTGACTGGGATTCATTCATTCCTACTTGACGAGAAAAAGTCCTTCTTTACAAAAGAATGCCAGCGAATCCACGTAGAATGAGGGATATTATGAGAACAACATATGCAGTCTCCAGTGTAATAACCAATTCAGACAAGGGCAATCAGGTCATAAAACCATTATGTGAAAGACTATTGGACGACAGATATTCACACAGTTGCAAACTATCACCTCACTGACTACTTGCTAATAGTAAAGAGGAAAACTTACCTTTATGCTGAAGAGAGCTAGTGGTCACCACCTTAACCAAGTCATTAAACGTGACATTGCCAATAATGAGACAACCTGACATCATGTGCCTCTGAACAGAATGCCCTATAGAGTATTTGTCATTATGCATGAAACATGGTGGTGAATGATGTTTAAGAGTGAATCTAATCAAGCCTCTAGACCTAATTTACAGTTTAGTAGAATGCATAATCCTTGAACATTCCTAGATTGAAAGCAAAAGCTAAAAGGATGTCTTAGGGAAAATGGGGAAATGGTGAATATGGGCCAGATTATTAGATGATATAAGAGAATTACTGTTCATTTGGTTAGCTGTGATAATGGTATTGTAATTTCATTCACACACACGCACACTTTTGTTTTAGTTTCCTATTTTTAAGAGTTGCACGTTGAAGTATTCGGGGATGAAGTGTCAATGTTGGAGACTTATGTTCAAACGGGTCAGCAAAAAATATAGATAAGAGGCTTTACAGACTCACAGCTATAAGATAAATAAGGTCTGAAAGTGACTATAGTTGATGACACTACTGTATAATTGAAATTTGTGAAGCTTAAAAAACCTATAATCCAATAATGATTGTAGTAATGATTACACAACTGTATATTATCTGTCAAAATTATCAAATTGTACACTTACAATTGGTGAATTTTATTTTATGTAAGCTATACCGTCATAAAACAAATTAAAAATGAAATACAAAGAGCTTCAACTCCCCCCCGCCCCCCGAAGAAGAACACTTAGAGAGAAAGCAAACTGGACAGCAACAGTAACTGCTGAATCTAGGTGGCATGAGTGTCACTCCAGTATTGCTTCAACTTCTTCATAAATCTGAATCATTGTCTAAGTTGAGAAAAAATAAGTAAAAATGACTTTAATATAAGATATAACTACATAGCAGCCAGGCTTACAGAAGTAACAAACAGACTTCTCGACCCAGATAGTCATATTTAAATAAGGTAACCAGGGTGTTTACTGCTAAAGAGCAGTTTTCAGGTGAATGGAAGGGCTCAAGGGAAACCTGAGGTAGGAGTAGGAACTGCCAACAGGAGAGCTGCTGTAGAGAGAGGGCAGGGATCAGCCCTGGAGAAAATAAAGAGAGCAACATCACAAAGCTAGAGAATGTTGCACCTTGGTATCAGTTCAATCTTTGAGATCAGCAACTAAATTCTATTAATCTTTTCAACCTAACCCTTACCTCATGGTTTAATCTTAAAATCCTCTTTTGTACTTGAGACAAAAGTCATGCACAATGACAGTTTATGTCATCAGTCCTCAGGGTCAAATATAGCCCATGGTTGTCCCCAAGTCTAAGGTCGAGTCCATACAAATTACTAGATTAATCATTTTCCTGTGAATTTGTAATGGTCAGTTGTGAAACCACCACTGGGATTTCTAAGTATGGTGACTTCAGGCATCTTAATAATGGAGCTGATTGACTACAGAATCACATCAGTCACCAGGCCATCAGCTTTTATTAACACAAGGAAAAATGAATCAATTGAAAAAAGGTCAATTCAGCTGGGCCATGTAAACACTGTTAACTGCTTTTCTGGAATTACACCCTTGTCATCAGACAAGAAAATACACATACCCTGGTTACAGTAACAGAGGGGTTCCACTATAACTGCCCTCTTACATTTAAATGCTAAAGATTCAACACATGTCTAAGCCATTGCCAAGAGGTAGAAACTGTGGCTTCAGGCTCACAACCTCATTTCAGAGATACTTCTTACTTTCAAAACTTATTCAGAGTGGGTATGGAGATAGGAAAAAGTCTAATTTTGTCTTCCAAATCTAGTCTAGCAGTATGTCTGTAAGGAAACAGAAAAACAGTGAGCCATATAATTTTACTTACTAGCTAGACAAGTTCTATCTGATCTGTGAGTCAGTTTCTTCACTTATAAAACAGAAATAACATACCTATAAAACAGGGCTGACTTACCGGCTCTGCCTGCCATAAAGGACTGATATGGTAAAATGAATACCTTGAAAACTGTTTTCAAATAAAACAAATGAATTTTAAAATATCCTTTGTCTAGATTACATTTTAATTTGTTTTAGGACTATCCATATTCTATTGTATAACATGTAAGAGAAAAATTGGTAGAATTCTATTTTTACTACCTAGGTACCTAGTGAAAAACAGTTTAGACAAAATCATCTATCCAGAACTCTTGTCAAAAGCATCTACCTGAATCCTAGTGAAACAATTAGTCAAAAACAGATGTGGGGACTGGCATGGACTTTTCCAAAATGTCAATATAATAAAAGACAAAAAAAGAAAAAGAGGCAGTGAGTGATGCGTCCAATTTAGAAAAAAAAGGAAACAATCAAAAGACATGGTGACCTGCTACAATTTATGATCCCTAATGGGGGTCTTGGATCAAACAATAAACAAACATTAGCAAGAACACTGTAGGGACAACTGGGATAATTTGCTCTATATATTAGGTATTATTATTTTATCAACAATAAATTTCTTGAGTGTGGTAATAATATTATGGTTATGAAGGAAATGTCCTTGTTTTTAGGAGAAACATGCTGAAATATTTTAGGAAGAAACGTTATGCTGTTTGCTATTTATTTTCAAATGGTTCTGAAAAAAATCTCAAACTACGTAAAGAGAAAGCAAATATGATAAAATATTAACGATAGCTGTTCATTATTCTATTCTTTCAACTCTTCTGCACATCTGAAATTTTCAAAAGGCTAAGGTGGGGAAAAGTGGACACTGCATAAACAAAACAAAACACTGGCAAGTAATGAAAAAATTATATCAATTTTCCAATAATAAAAATATACTTTCATAAACCTAATTATCTAAACCAAAATAAATTCACCGTGTTGTAACATTGAGGTTTATTATTTAAGAGCAGCACTAATCTTCCTGATGCACAAAACAGATAAATTAAGTGGACTTAATTTAAAAGGTCTCACTGAAGAAATTCCTTCAAGAAAAAGCAGTATAATTTCCAAAAGCAGGATAGAAACAGACCAAATGTTATTATTGGAAAAGATCAGAGAAATTAACTCAAGTCCTTATAGATTAGCAAACTAGTATCCATATGTTTCTCAGGACATACAACTTTTTTTTTTCAAAAGATAATTTAAAGTCAAGTAGAACATGCACAGTTAACAGATGTGATGGCTCATACTTTACCATTGCCTTCAATTCAATCACTCCACAAGCAAGCAAAGTAAAACAACTAGAAACAATTAAGTACAGTCTATGGAGAGAAAACATGATATTCTGCTCTAGAAATGCCATTAAAGTACTCCAGAGTAGGAATGCCAAAAAGGGGGGGGGAGGGGGAAGCACTAGGCTTGGATAACAGATGAAGATAAATTTAAGATGATGGTATAAGTGTGTGTGTGCGTGTGCATGCATGTATGTATGTGTATGTGTGCTTGTGTGTGCATGTGTGTGCACACGTGTGCATGGCAGGGGGGTGGGGTGGGGAGGGATCAGGCTTTCCTGTTCTGACACAAGGCTGGACAACTGCCCATCAATCACATAAGAAATCAGGAAGTAGTCTCAGGAATGTCTTTTTATGGGTTCATTTGAATATTAACTACAAAAAGCATCACTGTAATATGAACTAACGATTTATGTTTATATAATCTCTTAAATAAATTCATGAAAAATTTAAATATCATGTTAATGTGGAGTTACATTCTCTGCTTTAAAACCTATTTACTGGTATAGATTTCCAATTACTATGTTTTCTTAGGAAATTTACAGTATTTCCTTTACTGGATAAGCTCTGTAATGGAGGAAAAATAAGAAGATCAATTTATCTTTATGAACTATTTTTAACTTTTTATTTTTTGTTTTTATTTTTTTAAGATTTTACTTATTTAGTTAGAAGAGAGAGACAGAAATAGCGAGAGAGAGCATGAGGAGGAAGGAGAGAGAGAAGCACACTCGCCGCTAAGCAGGGAGCCCGACTCAGGGCTCGATTCCAGGACCCTGGGATCATGACTTGAGCTGAAGGTAGATGCTTAACCAACTGAGCCACCCAGGCACCCCTGAACTAACCTATTTTTAGCAGTCCTTCCCTTTTGTCCATAAATGGTAACAATGTGAATTGTATAGAAAAGAACAAACTTTATAAAATGTTATATCTTTATTTTTAAAATAGCATTTTATTTACCTTGTTAATGGACACTACCAAAGCTGGTTCCACTTTAGCTTCAATTTCTTCTGGAGTGTAAAAACAATAAAGTTTACCCCCTCTTAAAACACAATACAACCTTCTCCAACTAATCAGGCTTTCTTCCATTTGCTGAAAAAAAATTCAAGAAACCATCAACCTTAATCATTATTTATCATCATTAAATTCAACAAAATACTTCAATTATCAAAGTTACATTAGTTAAAAAAATTTTTAAATGTGATAGAGTTACCCATTAATTTAGTGTGCAATAAGTCAACAGTCCAAAATCAGAGTAAGTTAATATCACAGAAGAAAGGTTTGGAATTCTCAAAAGCATTAAGCAAAATGGAGGTAAAGATTACCACATAACTTTTACACACATAAAATCATAAATCAATGCAGTTTCAGAAATGCTAGTCTATTCAAAATTAGTGCTTTAAATTCCACAGCAATCCATCTAATGACTCAAAAAAATTATAAAAATAACTCAATACTCAAAATGTAATTTCCCCTTACTGTTCTCAGAACACTGGAAAATGTTGACTACCCTGTAGGAATGCAAAATTTCTTTCCTCTTAATGGAATCTTTTTTTAAAAAGTTATTGATTCATTGAAGCCCATAATTAATTATTTACTGAATATAAATAACTCTGGTTATAAATAAATCAGGAGTAGGTGGCACAGAGGCAGCCCTGGAAGCCCAGAGGCCTAAACTGTGCCAAAAGCTGTCTGCCAGAAAGGCCCTTCTATGAAAGGTGTGGAGCAGTCGTCACCCGCTTCCACAAGGAGTCCTCCGCTGCTGACTATCCGGTTCCTGCGCTTCTGAAGCAGAGGAACCTGGAGAGGTAGCTCCTTAGCCATCAAAACTGCATCAGACCCCATGCTTCCCCCCTTCTCACCCCCAACCCCGTCACCCATCATTCTATGTCTAACATGGAGGAAACTGTCATTTAAAAGAAGACTTTAAAAAATACTTATTATCAGAAGGCAAAACAACTGCCAGTATATTAAGATCTAGATTGTAGCTATAATTGTAGGATATTTAAAGTCCTCCAACCTGCTGATTAAGAAATCCTGCAAATGCATCCTCAGCCATACAAGCTGGCTGGGCGACTAGGCGGCAGCACATGTTGCCATATAAGGGAAGCCAAAATGAAGACTCCTCTATTTAAACAAGATAGAAAAAAAAAAAAAATCAAGTTACAAACATGTTTATTTAAGGTCATTATACATTTTTATGTTTTTTCTTTTTGCAACTTTTTTTGCTTTATATAAGAACGTTCATATGTAAAGGTTCATCCTACTCATATACAAGTGCCATAGTTAATGACAAAATCAAATATGAGAAAGTAGATAGGATAAGATGATATTAAACTGTTAGTTTATAAAATCTTTCCCTAGAATAGACATAGAACTTTTAGTTTCTTGATCTCTCATTTGATCTTAAAGTATTTAATCAATGGAAGTAGTTCAGGGCATATAAAGAAGCTCATCTAATATAAAAAACATCTAATAAAATGATTTTCATACATCAAATTCTACTTTTTGCTCTGATTTTCATTATAATAGCTAGCAAAGTGATCCTCTAAATAAAACACTTCAGAGCACCATTTCATGATAATACTTTAATAAGCCTTTTGGCTCTTCTTCTTCCCCTTTCCTTACTGAACATTAGGAGAAGCCCTCCAACATGGGCATCTGCGCCAGGGGTTGTGGGGGGAGCTGTGGTGCGCCAGAGCAAGGTGCTACAGCAAGGCAGGATGGGGAGGGTGAGTAGGAGAGCTGCCAGGCACGAGGTGCCAGAGCCTGAATGGGCTGGGGAAGATGGGTGACGTGGGGGAATCTTTCTTCAGGGAGTAGCCTGGCGTGGGGGGTCAAGGCCCAAGCAGAGTGAGGAGTGTCTACATGGTGTGGCTGCCCAATGCGAGGTATCAGAAGCCAAAGAGTAAGGAGAGTGCACACATTCAGCAGGTGACTCAGCCATGGGAGTCAGAGTCCGAGAGCTGTGAGGACACAATCCATACATTCAGTGACCCAGAACAGTGTGTCAGAGCCCGGTGACAAGGGCATCTGAGAACAGGCACTGGGAATGGGGTATCAGAGCACAGGCAGGCTGAGGGGGGTGTCCACATGGCGTTAAGGGAAAGGGCAGCCAAGCATGGGAACTGAAAGCCTGAGGACAGTAGGCCTATGTGGGCTGTGTAAGCCTCAGCAAGGTAAGGAGTGGCCACATGGGGCAAGGGACAGCCTAGAATGAGTGAGAGCTCCAGCAAGGAGGAGAGAGCATCCATCTGGGGGAGATCGAAAAATGGCTGCCTTTAGGAAGACTGATCAAAGAAAATGCGTTTTTAAAGGTAATAGAAGACGGTTTTCTCTGTCAGAAAAAGGAGTTACAAATGTGTAGAATGAACTCTGCACTGTTGGGATTAGAATTGGATGCACTGGTGTGGACTCATGGTTTCCAGCATATAGAGATTAAGAAATACAAGACCGCATATGTGCATATGTGTTGCTGTGCCCGCTGAGAGGGCCTGGGGAAAGCAGCACCGTAATGGTGGTGCTCTCATAGCAGGGAGTGTACCTAGAGCCCAGACCATGTCTTCTAAGTATTACTTCCATTAAAAAGAACTGGCATTCCTTGGAGAAATGACTGGTTCCAAGGCTGGGGCACAGAAAGTACCTGATGAGATTGAAATATCTTGTTATGCCATAAAGCAAGGAAACTACTCAATGAATGATGAGAACACTGTCAAAAAGACAACAGAACCCATCTTGAATGTGCTCCCCGTGGCCAAACTGGAGACAACCTGAACCTTAAAATAAGCAATATTAACCGATTTTGATGCACTGAATAAAATAGGAAAACATGAGTCCATATTGATATAAATAAATCAATGAGTAAATTGGAAGACTAATAAGAAATACACCTACATAGTTTCAAGACACTCCCCTCCTCCACACAAAATATGTATTAATTGCAAAGGGGAAACAAGAATGACTGTACAGTCGAGAAGGTGGGCAGACACCACACTAATCAAGTGATCAAAGTGAAAATCATTAGTAATGGGATGAATCGAAATTATATGCCATTTGACAGAATGCAATGAGAACTTAGCATCACTTCCGTGATATTTCTGCCAAAGATGCATATCCTCAATCTTATCCCAAGAAAACATCAGACAAACCCAAATTTAGGGACCTTCTACAAAATAACAGACGATGATGTTTAAAAATGTCAAGGTTAAAAATGCCAAAAAAAAAAAAAAAAGAAGAAGAACTGGTCCAGTTTGAAAGAAACTGAAAGAAGCATGATAATTAAATGCAATGCAGGATTCTGCACTGGATCCTTTTGTCATGAAAGACATTATTGGGACAATAAGCAACAGTTTAATAGAGTCTGATGATTAAAGGTGGTAATGTATTAATATTCATTTCCTGACTTGGATAGTGGTAGTGATGTAGCCCATGTCCTATAGTAGGAAATACATACTAACATATTTGGGGCTAATGGAGAATCATGTAAACAACTTGCTCTCATGTATTTTCGTGGGGGGGGGGGAGATCTTGACATTTAACTTGTAATTTTTCTGTAAGTTTGCAATTGTTTAAAAAAGTTCTTTCAAAAAACATTAAGATATTCCTTTAATGTAGTGTGTAGGTGGGCATGGAGCTTTCACATTTGCACAATTCTCTGTATTAGGGTATAAATAAAAACCCAATATATGGCCTTTTGCCCACACTCGACCACACAAAAATGATTTTCAAAGTTTTTACTGCATCCCTGTTGGTTGACTATAAAATGGCTAGCCATCGGCTTTTACTATTATTGACCCAAAAGTCTTAATAATTCTGGAAAATAAAACATTTTTAGGTAAAAATACAATTATATTATATATAGATGCCATGCCAAGGTTTGGTACATCAGTTATATGAAAAAGACCAGCCGAAATGAAGTATATAAAGTAAAACAAAAAAGTTTTTAACAACCAGCTTGCTCATCATTCTACTATAGAATGGAGCACAATAAATTGCCTGGGACTATTAAAATCTTTTTTATTAATACCTTGGTAAAGCTGCTATCTTTCAGAAATAAAGGGTTTGACCTGGGAGAAATAAATGCATAAATACAATAAAGGCAATGATTCTAAAACACAGACATGAATAAATAAATATGTGAGAATCTCTTTTCCTAAAATAGACAGGAAATGAAATAAAAATTGCATAAAAGCAGGCATCTAAGTAATACATCTGAAATCAACTTTGTGAGTTACAAATTTAAAGTTTAAAAGCAAATTTCTTTATATAGCAATCCCAGATTTATGAACGGCTTATGTTCTAAATATCTGTAAGCTAGTTGTATTTAAGTTAAGATGCACTTTCTAAAAAAATAGAATCATAAATTATGATTAGTTTTTCAGATGAGTTCATAAAGTTTCTCCAATCAATAATGTATCTGGAACCTAAATACCATATGTAACAATGGGCTTCTCTGGTAAAATAAGTTTAGATTTCATAGCATGCAGAGAAAAATAATTTCTTTCTGATTGCAGTCCTTAAAAAGGGATATTGGATGTAGAATTCCTTTTTCTCCAGACCCCTTGCCACATACTCTGCAATCACCTGTCCCTTTTAACCTAGGTTTCTTTACAGCTCAGGACCCCTGTGGAATGAAGTGTAGAGTCACAGCTGCTTCTCTTGACTTCTGACAAGAAATATGGCATCTAGGCTAGTCACTTCAGCTACCTGAGTATCAAGTCTTCATTTTTAAAAATACTACCTTCTTAGGTAGGAGGGTTGTTGTGAAAATCAAGTAAGATAAAGTGTAAATGGCATCTATCATTGTGTCTGGCACACAGTAGCTGCTTCTCATAATTTCATATCCAGGGCAGTCTCACTCTCAAAACTACACCCTTTCCATTTTCAGAGCTGTCTCCATCCTTGTGCAACATATCTAATCAAAATACTTAATTCTTCTTTTCTAACCAAGGGCGGCATTAGGACAAGATGAAACAGGAAGTGAAAAAGCAATTTGACTTTTCACTACTTAAAGATTTTATCTAATTCATTTGTAGTTTCAAATGGGGAACAAAATGGTGTTTAAAAATGACAGCAACAACAAAAACAAAACACAGGCAAGGGAAAGAATCCAGATAACATCTCAGTTCCGTGTGAGTCAATCTTCACAATGTGGTTTCATTGTTTTATAAAAAGCATAAAAATTTCTTGATGACAAAGATATCATTTTAGCTTTTCCTTTCAATTATCAAGAATAATAAAACTGAGTTACAAATTTTTTAAATTCTAGTATTTCCTCTTGATTTTATAGACATATTTAGGAAAACCCACTGTATTAACGTAGATTTATATTAATGAATAAATTTGAGGATGGCTTTTTGCTGTATAAAATTGTTTCCTTTAAATTACAATATTTCTTATTTTTCAAAATATGACTGATTTCCAGGATTTTAATTTACCCACACTCCTAGGAATATACATACGTATTACATAAAGAGTTAGACACATACGTTATTATTTCTTAAAATTTTTTCTGTGGAGGCTAAAAGTTCCAAAGTCAATAGTTTTTGGGTGTTATTATTTTAGGCAATCTTTACATCACAATCTTTAATATGTTAGTCTGGACTGTGTTTCTCTAAAACAGAGCCATACCAAACAGTTCCCATGCTGATCTACCCATGAGCATTTTATTAAATAAGAATCTAGTACTATCTTACAAAACACTGAAGACAACTGAGGAATCACTGCTAAATTAATGCTTCCTTTATGAATTGTATTCCTTTCTTTTTTTTTTTTTTTAAGATTTTTTTATTTATTTGACAGAGAGATACATAGCAAGAGGGGAACACAAGCGGGGGAGTGGGAGAGGGAGAAGCAGGCTTCCCACCGAGCAGGGAGCCCGATGTGGGGCTTGATCCCAGGACCCTGGGATCAGGACCTGAGCCGAAGGCAGACGCTTAACGACTGAGCCACCCAGGCACCCCAAGAATTGTATTCCTTTCCACAACTTTTCAGATGATCTGGTTGAAAGAATGGACCCTTTCATCATCAATTCCATTATTCACACATCGATAGTATTTTGAGTCTTTAGGTGCTTTAGCAGTCATCATCCCTGACCAGAAAGCATAGCAGAAAGAGCACAGCCTGTCCTGGATTATTTAAAGTCTGGCTCACCCACTTCCTAGCTACATGATCTAGCATGTTATTTTCTCTAGGCTGCAATTCACCCATCTGTAAAATGTAAATGACAATAAAATGAGGAACTTGTGAAGGTCACAGAGCTAGCCAGTGGTAGAACTAGAATAGGAGTCCAAGGCTGATGGCTCCACAGTCCAGACTATTAATCACTTCATTGTAACATATCTTTATAGATATATCTCACAGATACTAGGAATGAAAACTGCTACAAAGTATTTATTTATTTACATTTGTTGTGGTAAGAACACCTAACAGGAGATCTATCCTCTTACCAGATTTTTAAGTGCACAATACAGTACTGTTAACAATAGTGCATTATGCAGATCTCTAGAACTTATCCACCTTGCATACCTAAAATTTTATACCCGTTATTTAGCAACTCCTTCTTTCCCCTGGCAACTGCCATTCTATGCCTGCTTCTTTGAATCTGACTATTTCAGTTACCTCATATAAGTGAAATCAGGCAGTATTTGTCCTTCTGTGACTATTTCAGTTAGCATGATGTCCTCAAGGTGCATTCATGTTGCCACATATGGCAGAATTTTTTTCCTTTTTAAGGCTGAATAATATTTCACAGAACAGTGTCTGACGCATAATAGACACTCAACATATGATGGTAATTTTGATAATTTGCAGAGAACTGACACAAATGAAATGACAATAAACTCCATCTGCCAGATTTTCTGATGAAACTGATAATGCTAATACTATTACAGACTTCAAGTTTTGGGTGATGGAAGTCTAGATTGTTCAGACCAAACTTCCCACTGAAAACTACTGAAAATGCTGAATCAATATATTTAAAATTTTTTCCCAGAGCAACAAAGAGGTAACAAGACTATAAGAAATTACCAGTACAAATTTGATAGATAAGAACCAGTGAGTTAAGTGAGCACAGAAGCTGTGTTTGTCCTGAGAGCATTTGCCAATCCCAGCAAGTCTGAATTTATGATTTAATGATCCTGCAAAATGAGGAAGCAGAAATCAAAGTCTAGGACCTGAACAATGTAACTAGTTTAATGGGAGATCCTCCTCATGCTAGGCTGATATCCCGAAGGAATCACCAACAGGGTAGTGGTGAACTAGAAATAATCCAAGCCCAGGATTCTTAATGCCTAGAGGCGGGGGGATAGGAGGGGCCAAGAGAAACTCAGACATGATCTTTGGATAAAGCGGGCCTAGATTGATAGTCCCCCCCGCAGGTGCCTGCCAGAAGCAAACAGAAACATTAAGCGTCAATTTATTCCTGTATGTAAACTTTTGATTATGATAACAAGTATATGAAGACATTCAAGGAATTGAAACATCATGAGAACCACTAGAAAAAGACAACAGAAATAGACCCAGAAAGACATTATATATCTGAATTATTAGTCATAGACTATAAAAGAGCCTTTTTACTAAAAACCTAAAAGATAACATTGACAATGCATGCAGGAAATACAAAGTTCCAGAGCAAATCTGAAAAAGTCAAATAGAACTTCCAGAGCCAAGAAATACAAGAACAGAGATGAAGAACTCTTGGGAGGCTGGGTGATAGACATTGGGGAGGGTATGTGCTATGGTGAGCGCTGTGAATTCTGTAAGACTGTTGAATCACAGACCTGTACCTCTGAAACAAATAATACATTATATGTTAAAAAAAAAAAAAAAAGAAGAAGAAGATAGCAGGAGGGGAAGAATGAAGGGGGGAATCGGAGGGGGAGATGAACCATGAGAGACTATGGACTCTGAAAAACAAACTGAGGGTTCTAGAGGGGAGGGGGGTGGGAGGTTGGGTTAGCCTGGTGATGGGTATTGAGGAGGGCACGTTCTGCATGGAGCACTGGGTGTTATATGCAAACAAGGAATCATGGAACACTACATCAAAAACTTATGATGTAATGTATGGTGATTAACATAACAAAAAAAAAAGAAATGAAGAACTCTTCGTATATAGGTTTAACAGCAGATCAGATGGAGCTGCAGAGAGAATAAAGGAAATAGAACATAGTTCATAAAGCAATCCAGAAAAGCATTAAAGACAGACAAAAAGATGAAAAATACATCATAAAGGGTAAGAAACATAGAGGATAAAGCCAGAAAGACGGACACAGGTTTAACAGGAATGCTAGGAGAAAAGTAAGAGAATGGAACAGAGGCTCTCTGAGTAGAAAAGTGAGATTTTTGTTCAGAACTAATGAAAGACACCAATCAGTAATTTTAAGAAGTTAAAGGAGTTCCAAAAGCAGCATAAATGAAATTATATTCTACACCTATATCATAATGAAACTTCAGAAAACCAAAGACAAAGAGAAAATAAAGTTACCTTCCCGGAAGCGACACACTGACAAATGATTTTCAATAGCTAGTAAAAGAAGCCAGAAGAAAGTGCAATTATGTCTTTAATATTCAAAAAGAAAAAAAATTGAAACTGCCAAAATCCTATATCCTATAAAAGATACCTTTCAAGAATGAATCAAAATAGAGTCATCTTCAGACAAACACAAGAACAAAGTAGTATGGTACCAGTGGAACACACTAAATGAAATTCTAAGGATTATACTTCGAGCATAAGGAAAGTAATCCCAAATGTGAGATATAAGGTACAAATAGTACACAGAAACTTACAGGTAAATCTTAGTAAATATAAAATGTATAAAACATCTTGTGAACTTTAAAAATCAAATAGAATTATAATATATAACAATAGCACACCGGTCAGAGAAATGGAGTTTAACTGTTCGAAAGTCCTTGCATTGTCTAAGAAAACAGTAAAACCATCTTTTAATTTTAGACTTTAATAAGTATGATTAATGACATTTCTAGAAGTAATTTCTGAAAGATGAGAAAAAGAATTATAACTTTACTTAGAACAAGGAAAAAGTGAAATGATAAGATTATCCATCCTTAAAAAGGCAAGACAGAACAGAAAAACACATGATATGTGTAAGATCAATAGCAAACACAGGATATAAAGGGAGATTTAAGCCCAAATATTTAATATCATATAATATGGCTTATAAACTATTTGGTATTAAATGTAAAATGACTAAATTCTCCATTAAAAAACACAAAGATTAGGGGCGCCTGGGTGGCTCAGTCGGTTGAGCGACTGCCTTCGGCTCAGGTCATGATCCTGGGGTCCTGGGATCGAGCCCCACATCGGGCTCCCTGCTCCGCCGGAAGCCTGCTTCTCCCTCTCCCGCTCCCCCTGCTTGTGTTCCCTCTCTCGCTGTCTCTGTCAAATAAATAAATAAAATCTTTAAAAAAAAAAACACAAAGATTGTCAAATTGGATAAAAATTAAAATCCAGTATATAATCCTGTTTGAAGAGGCATATCTACAATATAAAAATAAGCACAGTTCAAGATAAAAGAGTGGAAGAAAATGCACAATTTAAAAATTGTGCATCAGGGGCTCCTGGGTGGTTCAGTCAGTTACGTGTCCAACTCTTGATCTCAGAGTTGAGTTCAAGCCTCACATTGGGCTCCAGTGTGGCATCCCCTTAAGAAAACATTGTGTGCATCAAATAGCAAAGGCTCAAATAATATAAAGCAAAAATAGATGTAACTGTGGGAACTAGGAAAATCTACAATCACAGCAGATTTTATCACACCTCTCATAGTAATACAGAGTATATAGTCTACAATAATTACTTCTAACAAATAATTAGAATATATAAAACAGACAGCTGAATAAAAACACCGACAAGCCTACTGCAAGAATGATAATAAAAAGACAAGAGAACATACAAAAAGCCAGTATCAAATAGAAAGGAGGAACATCACTATAGATGCTGGGGAAATTCAATAAAACTATCATTAAGAAGTTAATGCTTATGAACCTCAAACTTTATTTTATTTAATTATTGTTTTATTTTTTGAGAGAGCATGCACGTGTGCAAGTGGTGGGGGGGAGGGGGAGAGGGAGAGAGAGAATCTTAAGTAGGCTCCACTCTCAGCAAGGAGCCCAACACGGGTACAATCTCACAACCCTGAGATGACCTGAGCCGAAATCAAGAGTTGGATGCTTAACCGACTGAGCCATCCAGGTGCCCCAATGAACCTCAAATTTTAGATAAAATAGACGCATATATATATATATATATATATATATATATATATATAAAACTTACTAAACCTGACTCAAGAAAGAGTAAACCTAAAGAACCCTATAACTATTAAAAATAATTGAATAGTGATATAGTGATATAACCATACAATGAAATACTATAAGCAATATAATACTGAAAGAACAAAAACCAAGTTGCTAAAAAGACATAATGTGATTTTATCCATATAAAGTTCAAACCAGATAAAACTAAATTGTATTATTTAGAGAAGCACACATAGGTGGTAAAACCAAAAATAAATGCAAGGAAGTGAATACCATAAAAACTGGGATACATTTACACCTAGAATAATTAAGAAGTAATGTTGGCAATGTTCTTTCTTGATATGAAGGTAGTTATGCATATATTCATCTCATAATTATTTGTTACACTGTACATTTACGTTTTAAGAACGTTTCTGTATTTTTAATGTAATTTTTAGTGCAAAATCTAAAAAATATTGTTGTAAAATCATCTATTTCATCAGTATGGAGTCACCCATCTTTACAACAATAAGTATAAGTAAGGTTGTACATAATTTTATATATTCTGCTTCAGAAAATGGACAAGAATAACCCAAGTTATATTTCTAAACTACTTTGCCATCACCACTCTGTATTTTTCCTCATAGGTAAAATAATCTGGGAGAATGGACAATACTCTTGTTAAATTTTACAAATCTTTCTAATCACTTAGCTCCCTTCTTCAATTTGTTATATTATTTTTTTAGATAAACTACAACTACCAGTATCATCCAGAGAGAAAAGGGTTCAGATTAATTCAGCCCTACCTTCTCCTATATTCTCTGTTTCTACCAACAGGAGGGTTGGCTTCCTCAATTTCAACATCAAAAATAAGACAGGTCTTTGATTGCCAACTAGAAGGGTGGTAAAGTAATCAATTTCAAGTCAAAGACAAAGATTCAGAATACACAAAACCTTTCTATCCTCACTAAGCTAGCCTCACAAACAAATCTCTGGCAAATGGCATGGAAAAAGGAAAACAATTTTTTTTTCTCTTTAGGGGAAAAGGGATAGACATATTAGAAAGAACCCACAGATAAACGCATGCCTATGCTATTTAAGCCAACATCCGCTTCAGAGGAGCATATTAAAATTAGAAGTTATTACTGTCACCACATTATCTATTAACACAACATATGTAATAAGTAAAATATAGACTATACTCACCATTTCCATTAATAGACAGATTATGGGTCTTGAAGCTATCCTCAGCACTTTCCAAGGTCAGAGTAGCATGAGCCAGCAAATTATACTTTGCACCACTAGTAATAGGGAGAAATAAGACATACTTTGAGTATTTTAGTATATTTTCTACTACATAAAATATTTAGATGTTCAATAACAGAAAATAAACAACCTGATTAAAAAACAGGCTAAGGTCTTTAATAGACATTTCTCGAAAGAAGATCTACAAATGGCCAATAAAAACATGAAAAATGCTCAAGATCACGAATCATTAGAAAATGCAAATCAAAACCACAATTTGTGGGGCGCCTGGGTGGCTCAGTCAGTTGAATATCTGACTCTCAGTTTCAGCTCAGGTCATTATCTCGGGGTTGTTAGATTGAGCCCCGCATCCAGCTCTGTGTTCAGCACAAAGTCTGCTTGAGATTCTCTGGCTCTCCCTCTGCCCCGCCCCATGTTACATACAAGTGCGTGTGCTCTTTCTCTCTCTCTCAAATAAATAAATATTTTAATATTAAAATAAAAACAACAAGACACCACTTCACATCCATTAGGATAGCTTTTATTAAAAAAAAAACCAAACAGAAAATAATTGTTGGCTAGGATATGGACAAATTGGAACCTTTGTGCATTGCTGATGAAAAAGTAAAATGCTGCAGCCACTATGGAAAATGTATGCTGGTTCCTCAAAAAATTAGAAATAGAATTACCATATGATTCAGCAATTCCACTTCTGGGTATATACCCAGAAGAATTTAAAGTAGTGACTCAACTGGATATGTGTACACACCTGTAAAAATAGCAGCATTACTCACAAGAGCCAAACAGTAGAAGAAGGTCAATTGTCCATTCAAAGGATGAAAGGATAAATAGTGGTACATACATACAGTGGAATATTATTCAGCCTTAAAAGGGAAGGAAATTCTGACACATGCTACAACATGAATTAACCTTAAAGACCTTACACTAAATGAAATAAGCCAATCACGAAAGGACAAATACTGCTTGATTCCATATGTAAAGTCCCTGGAGTGGTCTAATTCATAGAAACAAAAAGTCGATTTGGAGGGGGGAACAGGGTGTTATTTTTTACTGGGTAGAGAATTTCAGCTTGGAAAGATTAAGAAGTTCTGGGGATGGTTGCACAACACTAGTGGTGAATGCACTTAATGCCATTGAACTATACACTTAAAAATGGTTAAAATGGTAAATTTTATATTATATATTTAACCATAATAAAAAATGAAGAAAAGCCACATTTAGATGTTATAGATGACAGATTATAAACATAAATGAATTATCAACTTAGTATGTTTATCTCTTTATGCTATTTTATCATAAGAAAATCTGCAAGTTATTTGGTTTAACTCACAAATGTTTCTCTGAAAGATCTCCATTCATTCAAAAATATTAACTGAACACCTAAAATGTGCCAAGTCCTATGCAAGGTGATGGGCATTTTGGTAAACAAGACTCAGTATTATATTCTGATGCAAGGGGGAGGGGGAAAAAAGTAAGCAGAGGGATAAATAAAATAATGGCATTTGTAAGTTATAATGCAACCTTTTCTATAAAACAAAGGGGATAAGAAAACTGAGGACCTGTTAAGCAGGAGAAACAGGAAAGGACTCTCTAAGGGGTAATGGTGATGATCTCATAAGAGGATGGAACCAAGCAAAGAATGCGGGAAAACATTCCAAGCAGAGAGGACTGAAAGAAGAGCAGTGTGGCTAGAGCATAGGGAGCAAGTGGGAACCGCCACCTTAGGACACAAGGTCAAAGATAATGGCAGGGATTAGATCCCTCAGACTTTGCTGGGAGCTTTGGAGAAGAGTGGATTTGATTCCAAGTGTAACAGGAAGTCATTGGAGAAAGTTAATAAGAAGATAGTGATGGGATCTGATTCATATTTACTTCCTGGGAGTAAGAATGAATCTTCTTCTGATTTACCAACTTCAAAGATTTGGGGTTTTCATCCATCATATGGGAAAATGGAGGACGTCATTACTAATTCCACTTTTTTTCATGATAGTCCCCCTTTATGCTACTTGGGTTAAAATAGCACTCTTGCCAAAGTATCTAAAAATTCTGATGCTAAATTTAATATCCTGCTACTTTGTGGTGATAAAAAGTGAATTTTCATTCAATAATAATTCTATTTTCTGTGCTAGTAATCTTAATTTTATTTCAAGACTTTTTCTTGGTTTTATTATTTATTTTCCAATTAGTAAGACCTCAACATCCAAAACATCAGAAAGCATGTTAAAATGAGACAGACAGACAGACAGTAATATAGACAAACTTTGGAGAAGAGAGAAGTATGGTGGGAATTTTTATTAATTGTGCCAAGTGATATGTTTCATAAACTTTCTTTTCCTCATACTAAATCCTTAATAGAATCTCTACTACAAAGAAAAAGTATGTATACATGTAGTAGGTGTGTAATGCATACTTCACAGAACGTTACTCCCTTGGAGAACACCTGTTGGTTTGTTTTCTTCTCCAGTTTTATTGAGAAATAATGGAAATACTTTATAAGTACAGCATGATGGTCTGATTTACCTTGGTTTTTAATATACAACCACCATAAACTAGAGAGATCTCTCAATACCCAATGTCTTTTGTCACTGTTTATATAGGGAAATTTATGTTTCTGTCTCTAAAACTCAACAATGCATGACTAAAATTTCAAGCTACAGTCTGAATAAAATTGGTATAATGTCAACTACTATGCAGACTTCTGGAAAAATTCACTAAGCACCAACAAATCTCCACTGTTGCAAGAGCTAAAAGGCACCAGCCTCACACTCAGTGTGGGCCATTCTCTGCTACTACTCACTTATCCTGGGTTTCTATAGTACCTTCCATAGTTAGCTCCTACTTTTCCCTAGCATTACACAATGAGTCCCCCCACAAAAGTTGAGAAAGTATGAATGAAAACTATGGAGAAAAAAGTCAAAGCAATTGAGAACAGCAGTTACAATGGAAGAGCAAATATGAATACATACAAAGTGCCTACTAATAATCACTAACTGTCTGGTGATCAGGGCCCAATATGTTAAGCATTATCTCAACATGATAATTTGTCCCTGACATATAAGTTTTACAGAACTACATTATAATTTCTCCCACTTAGAATAAAGGGGATTAGACTCCCTACCGGCATTTTAATGCAGCATGTTATCTTCAGGAACAGCTGATTGTCAATAAGCAGGGAAGTGGTGCGAGAGAAAGATGCTAGCTAGATGTATGTGACAAACCACAAGCCTGGTGTGGCTGGAGTACGATGAAGGAGAAGGAGAGATGTCCCAAAGGTAAGTAGGGGGCAGACACTGTACATGGCAGTGCTTTGTGGGGCATACTAAGGACACTGGATTTTCTTCTGAGTGAGATGGGAACAAATGGTAGGTTGTGAGCAGAGGCATGTACTATGATGTGACTTGTATTTCTAAATGATCCCTCTGTCTGCCATGTGCAGAACAGACAACAGGGGCCAAGAGTGAAAATGGACACCAATTAGAAAGCTTCTGCAGTTGACCTGACTGGAGGTCAAAAAAGCTGATGCAGGACTGGAATAGGGTGTTAGCTGGTGAGCTGGTGAGAAGTGGCAAGATTCTTGATCTATTCTTAAAATCGACCCAATGTGGACATGGGAGGTGAAAAAGAAAAGAGCTGAAAACAACTCCAAAGCTTTTGGCCTGAGCAACCAGAAAAATGGAATTGTTATTACACTGCAGTAAGGCTGACTAAGAGAAGAATAGATATGGGAAATATGAATTTAGTTGTGGATGAGTCAAGTTTAAAATTGTTTTAGATATCTAGATGGGTTGTAGGGTAGGCAGCTGGACATATCAGTCTGGAGTTAGGAGAAAAAAACATGGAAGAATTAAATTTGGGAGTTACCAGTAAATAAAATGAAATTTAATTAAAGTTAGAAAGTCAAGTGAAGTCCAAGGACTGAAAAATGAGACACACTTCATCATTTCAGATCAAGATGAAGAGCAATGAACAATGGAGGCAGGTGAGGAACACAGTCAGAGGTAGAAGAAAAAACAGGGAAGTGGATCCTAGAAGGCAAGTTAACAGAAATTGTCCAAGAGAGAGTAAGAAGAGAGGAAGTAGAGGTAGGGAATATAGAAAACTTTTCTGTAAAGGGTAGCTGTCAAATGGGGCAGTACAAATGGGAGATATTTCAGCATGTATTGTGTTGGTAGCAATGATGCAGTAAAAAAAAAAATTGATGATGTAGGGGAGTGGGGGACATGCGCAGGAGCTTACTTCTGAGTAGTTCAGAAAATGGGATCCAGTGCACAAGAAGGTGGCCTTAGATGAGGCAGAGTTCCCAAAGAGGGAAAGCAGCAAATAAAGATACAGATGCGGACAGGCTGACAGATTTGGCAGAAGGAAGATATGCATGTTCTCTCCTGACTGCTTCAGTAGTATTAGTGATAGGTGAAACAAAGTCATCAGCTTTGAATAAGGAGTAGAGAGGAGGGGGAATCGGAGTCTTCAGAGGAGACAGTAATATGATGTGACATGCTTTCCCTGAAGAGAGGTAAAGTGTAAGGCTATGGAAACTTAGTAGGATTGCTGTCACACTGAGAACTCACTTAAGGTTAGTGATCATGGGTCTAAAGGGAGACCAGTCATTATGACTGTTTTTCTCCAGCTTCCTCATCTATTTCTCATGAGTGCAGGTGCAGAGGAACTCAAAGGAGGATTTAACCAAGGTTGGAGTTTTTTCCAAGGTAAGTATGACATGAGAAAAATGCTAGGAAAGAATAAGTGGTAAATCATGGAGTCCAGGCTAATTTTGAGTCAGAGTACTGAAGGGAGCAAGCTGGAAATGTGGGAGGTGGTAGATAGAGTGGGATACTTGCTATAAAGATGGTAGAGGGTGTGAAATTATTCATAACAACAAAGTCTAGGGCACAATAATAGGTTGGAGGACTGAAATAGGCAGAAGGACAAGATCACTGGAGGCAGGGGGTCACAAAACTGATAGGTCAAGGTATTAGATGGATAGACTACATGTTTTTCTAAGCCATCAAGAAAAATATCTGAAATAGTGGGAGGCCAGGAGAGGGAGAGAAAGAGAATGAAGATACTTTTTATTTTTTGGAGTGACACTGTAATTTATTCTTACTAACCACTAAAAACATTTGACTATTCTTCACTTCAGGAATAGCATCATTTCAATACATAATATAATATAAAATACTGCTATTAGTGTGCACAGGACACAGCTGGTTATAGGCTGTGCATTTGCACCAAGTGCACTGGGGAGGCGGCATGTTCAGAAAGCAACTTCTGTGGCAGAACAGGCTAACATTATGTGATGAGCGAGGTATATGTTCGAATTTTTTTTCAGACCTTAAGAAATAATTGTGTAAGACTGATGAATCACAGACCTGTACCTCTGAAACAAATAATACATTATATGTTAAAAAAAAAAAAAAAGAAGACAGTAGGAAGTGAAAAATGAAGGGGGAAAATCAGAAGGGGAGATGAACCATGAGAGACTAAAGAAATAATTGTGACTAAGACATCTTTTCCTCAGCTACTTTCAGGTAAACACGGAGCATATTTGCCTCTATTTTCAATAAATAACACATCTGAAAATAACAATCTGAAGAAAGTTATTGATAACTTCTAAGAATGGTTAAATAAACTATGATAGAGCCAAATGATAGATAATGTGGTCATTAAAATGATTATGTGACGACTCTAATAACTCCAGAAAAAAAGCTGAATGTGTAGATAACTATGAATATCTAACTATCCCCCCAAGCTAGGTACTTAAAAACCTGAAAAAAAGTCAGTCCATATATAAAAAGTATTTGAATTAGAATGAAGTATGAATAACTGTTTTTTTTCTCTTCTAGATTCTATTTGATAATTTTTGTAATCAAATAATGTGGTGAAGCAGTAGTATGATGGAACTCTCCCGTAAAAATCAGAGACAGGTAACGCATTATAATACCACATATGTACAGTCTAAGGCATTTTGACAAGCAATATCTTTTTAAAGATTCACAATAACTACTTGAGGTAGGCAGAGCAGATAGTTTGGTCCATGTTTTCAGAGGAAGAAACTGAAGTTCAGAGAATATAATTGACTTGCCTCTGCTAGGCAAGTAGTATATTGGAAAGAAAACCCCACTATACTTACTACCTTTATACTTCATTAAGAAATAGTTTAAAATTATGGTACTTTTTTCTGTTAAAACAGATACAAGGGACCATATTTTACCACCGCAAGAATTTTGAGTTCAGGGAGCATGACTTATTAACCTTGGAATCCAATGTGCCATATGATATAACTGCTGAATAATCCTTTCTAAGATGATTAAATGAATGAATAATGAAACTACACCCAATGGCTGAGGAGCTCCTTAGTTACATGTGAACTCTGCATCATCTTTCACACAATCAAAACAGTAACTTCATTGTCCTCAAAACATAAATAATCCATTTATGCTGGACAAGTATTAAGATACTTGTTTTATAACTTCAATCTAATTTAAAATGCAGTATAGTCGCTTATTTTTTTAAAAAAATTAATATACCTTTTTTGTCTAATAATCACTCTCAATTTTACCAGTTTTCTTGAAATGATTGTTTAAAATGATGTATACTTACACAGTGATGAATAATGTACTAAATAAATAGTTCTCAAGAAGCATAAAATAGGGAACTCAGCTATTAGAGACACTGGAAAAATCTGACTAAAGGAATTTCAGTAAGTGAAATTCCACGAATAAAATGAATAAAGGAATCACATCAGGGAGCATGCTAAAAATTACCAAAAATGTTCACTGTCTTCTTTTGGATCAAACAATACTTTATGATGATATTTCAAGTTACTTCATTTTTAAACCATGACTAATTACAATGCCAATGCTTCCAAAACCAACAATGATCTCACTTTTAAAACATTCTTGTCAGGATAACATTTTCTTACTAAAACATTACACTCATTCCTTTTAGCCAACCCTAATATTGAGTTCCCAACAGTTTAATCAGCTACATTTTTTTAATCAAATAGGCCAATTGTTATAACATTGTGTGGGGGGGTGGATATTGGTCCAAAAATGTTATGAAAAAATAAATGACTACTTTAAATGGTAGTCTAAAAAACGCACTCTTTTGTCAGAAAGAACAGCTATATTTGGTCACATGCCATATTACTAGAGAAGATATATACAGCCCAAGTTTGATCTGTTATGACCATTTTGGTTGAAAATTAAAAGCTGTATTGGGAATCTTCTCATTGAACTAGATCACTATTAAAGAAACAAAACTGATCCCCTTATGCATTCTGATCACTAGTGCTATTCTCAAACTCCTATCATGGTGCTGAAGCAGTCAGTTAAGGAATTACTAGTTAAGAGTCGTCCTGGGCTATGAATTTAACCTAGAATATGCTGAATTCACACCTGAAGCTCAGCAGAATATAGGTATTAGCAGAACATGATTCAGTGAAATGTAAAAGATTTTACTCTTCCTTTGACCAACTTTAATTGGTATAAATAAGCAAATGACAGGCAAGTTGCATGGGGAATGTTCATAAAGAAAATTAGTGTTTGGATTCAGGTATAAACCAAGTAGAACAACAAATCTAAATAGAATGAACACTTCAAGACAAATAAGTCAGTTGTTATTTAAAAGAACTTAATACTGGGGTGCCTGGGTGGCTCAGTTGGTTAAGCATCTACCTTTGGCTCAAGTCATGATCCCAGGGTCCTAGGATGGAACCCCACATCAGGCTCCCTGCTCAGCGGGGAGTCTGCTTCTCCCTTTGGCCCTCTCCCCCACTCCCCGCTAGTGCTCTCTCTCTCTCACTCCCAAATATCTAAAAAAAAGGAACTTAATACCAACAATATTATGCTCAAAAATTCCTCCAGGCTTCAAAAAGAATATAGGTTAAATGTAAGTTCTAACATCACTTAGATTATGTTCTATGAAATTATAAGTAATGGTTTTAAATTTTAAAGTATCTGTCTGTATTTTATAATCCTATGTTGTTTTTAAATTGCAATGCTTTAGCATGAGTTTGAAAAAAAGTTAAGGAAAAGCACTAGTCTCAGAACAGTAAAAATAGCAACAATAATGGAAAGAGCTACAATTATTAAATTCCCACTATATTTTTATTTTTTTCAATTATTAATTTTTGAGGAAACCCCCATACTGTTTTCCAGTGGTTGCACCAATTTACATTCCCACCAACAGTGCACAAGGGTTCTCCCTTTCTCCACATGCTCACCAACATTTATTTCTTATTTTTTTAATAACAGTCACTGTAACAGGTATGAGGTGGTATCTTACTGTGGTTTTGATTTGCATTTCCCTGATGATTTTTGATGTTGACCATCTTTTCGTGTTTCTGTTGGCCATCTGTATGTCTTCTTTGGAGTAATGTCTATTCAGATCATCTGCCTCTATTCTAATTGGATTTTTTTTTTCCACTATTAAATCCTAAGAATCCTTTATGTATATGGATACTAACCCCTTAACAGATATATGATTTGAAAATATCTCATATCATTCAGTAGGCTGCCTGTTCATTTTGTTGATGGTTTCCTTCACTGTACAAAAGCTTTTTAGTTTGATGTAACAATTCCACTACTGGTATTTATACAAAGAAAATGAAAACACTAATTCAAAAAGGTGTATGCATCCCTATGTTCACTGTAGCACTATTTATGATAACCAAGATATGGAAACAACCTAAGTACCCACCAATGGATGAATAGATAAAGAAGATGTGGTATATTTATACAATGGATGACTACTCAGCCATAAGAAAGAATGAAATCTTGCCTTTTGCAACAACATGGATGGACCTTGAGGATATTATGCCAAGTGAAATAAGTCAGACAAAAAAGACAAATACCATATGATTTCACTTATATGTGGAATTAAAAAACAAAACAAATAAAACGAAACTAATAAATATAGAGAACAGACTGGTGCCTGTCAGAGGGGAGGTGTGTTGGGGGGTTGGCAAAATAGGTGAAGGGAGTCAAGAGGTATAAACTTCCAGTTATAAAATAAATAAGTCATGAAAATGTAATTTATAGCATGGTGACTACAGTCAATCATATTGTATTAAATATTTGAAAGTGTAAATCTTAAAAATCCTCATCACAAGAAAAAAAATCTTTAACTTGGAATGGTGAACTAGTTACTAGGCAGTAACTGGACTTATTGTAGTGATCATTTCTCAGTGTATACAAAATTGAATCATTATTTTGTACACCTGAAGCTAATATGTTAAATGCAAAATAACCTGCCCTGGGTCACACAAATAATACATGACAGAACAAAAAATTAAGTATTCACTGCCAAACAATAAGGTTTTAAAATGAGGCTTGAGGCCCTCCTTTTTTTTTTTAACACAAGCTTTAAGGTGTATGAAACCCTAGAAATGTCTCTAAGGAGGCTCCTAATAAATGATTGTGTCTAAACATCCTTACCTTTCATATGAGAAAACTGAGACCCAGGGAATAATGTAACTTCTCCAGGACATTACTGGTCCTTTCGTTGTTTTGAATAAAGCAAAATAAATTTTGCTGCTTAAAAAAGTTTTAAAAACTACTGAACTCAATGGAAAATTTTTGACATATCTTAATCTAGAAAAGTTTTAAGAAGGCCTTAATTCTAAAGGAAGAAAATTAAAGGGTCCTTTACCTACTTTTCAATGATATTTATATGAGAAAAGACTTAACATCTTCTATGACTATTTTTCAGTGGAAAATGGGGGGGGGGGAACCCATCCAATGGATCGTGACCTCAACCTATGACTCATAAACTGCATTTTTAAAAACTAAAAATAGGGCGCCTGGGTGGCTCAGTTGGTTAAGCAGCTGCCTTCAGCTCAGGTCATGATCCCAGGGTCCGGGGATCGAGCCCCACGTCGGGCTCCCTGCTCAGCGGGAAGCCTGCTTCTCTCTCTCCCTCTGACTGCCACTCTGCCTACTTGTGCTCTCTATCTCTCTGTCAAATAAATAAAAACCTTTAAAATAAAAAAATAACTAAAAATAGAATAAAAAAGTCTGATACGTGTATTATAAATAGCTAGCGCCAAGTATTGCTTCATGAAATCTATGTTGCTTATGCTGCTGTACACTCAGTAATGATGTAAAATGTATTTCTTAGCATAGGCCTCAATCAAAACAGACTGAAAGCTACAATGCTAGAATCCCAAGACATTTTCCATATGTAATGTATCTGACATGAAAAGAGTTATATAATTATGTTGTGATGATTGACATTTCCAGGGTCTATATACCTGAAATATTTTGCTTTTTGTAATCATAGTAAAGTTATTGACATGCTGAAGAGCCAAATCTATCAGAACATGCAAAGAAATTCTAAGAATATAGACTGATCAACAGTTTTCCCAAGAAACATAAACATAAAACTTTGTGAAGGAACAACACAATGTTTAAAGAAAGTATCTGAAAGAAACCATGGCTCCTTGAAGAAATGGTTACTCCAAGTCTGGGTAGAAAAATACAAGATAAATGTGGAACATCTTGTGTCAGAAAGCAAAGAAGCTATCAGAGATTAGGTTATGTCAAAAGCTGCAGGAGTCAGCTAAAAAGCTTCCCCCTGATCATAGATGGGACAACTTGGCTTCAAAGAGAATAATAACTGTAACAGATTGAAACACAAACATATACAAAAATTCAAGAGTTCAAGTAAAAGAGTACACTGATTACCTCCATGGTTGCTGGGATATCAACTCATTATTCTAAAATTGGGTAAATAAAAGAATCCAGCCTTTTTTCTCCCTTTCCTCCAATTTTTTTTTTCATTTATATCCACAGTTCATGAAGGAAAGTTCCTCTTTGAGAAAATTCAAAGTTTAAAAAAAAATGCATGACAGGGGCGCCTGGGTGGCTCAGTCATTAAGCATCTGCCTTCGGCTCAGGTCATGATCCCAGGGTCCTGGGATCGAGCCCCGCGTCAGGCTCCCTGCTCCTCGGGAAGCCTGCTTCTCCCTCTCCCACTCCCCCTGCTTGGGTTCCCTCTCACTCTGTCCCTCTCTCTCTGTCAAATAAATAAATAAAATCTTTAAAAAAAAATGCATGACAAATTTAGAAAGTCACCAAACTATAATCCCTAATGAAATAATTATCAGTAATAGCTGTTAAAACCATTAGATAAAACATTGATAGGGAATGTTATAATGGATGAATTAGGCTGGCAACACCTGAACACACTGATCAATTTTAACATAACTGTAAGTGGGACAAGGCCTCCTAATGGGAGACAGTAGGAAGTACCCATAACCAATGTGAAGCATTACTGCCTAAAAAAGAACCTGAATCAAATCAGGCCTCTAGATTTACCAATTGTAGGAAACGGGGGATAGAAAAAGATGTTTAAAAAAACAAAGATGCAATTAGCTAAATTAAAAATATAGGAAATTCTACAAGATCTGATTTCTTCAATAAACAATGGCAAGAAAAAAGTAGACAGGAAATGATTAAAGATTAAAAGAAACTTAAAAGATTCACTTAAATGCAACACTGTAGACCTTATTTGGATCCTGATTTGCATAAACAAATTACAAGAGGACATTTTCATAATTGGGGCAATTTGAATACAGACTGGATACCAGATGATATTAAGGGCTTATTTTTTATTTTGTTAGACATGATAAAGGTACGGAGGTTTTGTTATACAGAGATAAAATATTTTTTAAAATCTGTAAGAATAACGCATGACATATATAGAAATCCAGTTAGTAGGCTGACAGGCAGCAAACACTTTGACAAATAGTTCCTTTTCAAGAACATTTCAGCTTTGTGGTAGGTACTGGAATTCCAAATCGCTAAAACACACTTCCTACTTTCAAAGGAAGGTATTAAGGATACCTCAACTGGGTAAATGTCAGTTTTGTTTCTGCTTCAGGATGTGTCTTCCATTTAAAATGTAAACTTATACTCTACATACAATACTTTAAAATGTCACAAATACATAGTAATACTATGTCACTATAAATGCTGTATTAAAAAACTTACAAAATAGCAGAACTGTAAGACGAGCATGTTTCATGATCTTCTTGAATCACCAAATTTATTTTCTTCCCTGTAGCTTTACTTATAGATGTCTTCAGTTTCTTAGCTAGTTTTTTTGGTGTGTTGGTTATAGAAGATTCTTCTATACAGCAGCTATATACCTCCACCTTTATCTGAAAGTCTGGCTCTGCTTCATTACTAAAATCAAGAGCATTCATAACGTTAGAAACTTAACTCAGTAGAAAATAAAACTGGAACATCCTTTGGTGTTTTCAGAACATTTAAAATCACAATTTGAAACAGGCTTATGTTAATATATGTTAATGAGACAGAATCTCCCTGTGTTTATTTAGTATCTAAATGACCTCAGAGAGTCAGTGTAACTTCCAGAGCTACCAGCTTCTAAAGTAGGGCCAAATTAACACAATGCGATCAATATACGTAGGCACAGTCCTAAAGAAAAATGATAATATGCCCTGGTCATCTTGTTGCCAATGCTATTTTCCTGATGTCATGTCTTCAGTTATACCTTTTTGTAAGGCATTTACATAATATGTGTGATTTCCTGAAATAACTATTCCTCCAAAAGGAAAAGACTTATAAAACGAAAGAAAAGGTTTTTTCTGCTGAAAACTTCAGTGTTCATTTCTTTTTCATAAAGATTCACAGTCCAATCACTACCATGCCCTCCCCACCCCACCTTTGTACCCAATAACTCTAAAATAATGCTGCACTGTTTGGTTATCTAGGGGAAAACAAACACACAAGCAAGAAGCGATACAAAGAGCTATATACTACAAGGCAGGAACTCCTTGAGGGAGAGTGCTGCCTTGGTAATCTCTGTATTCTTAACCTTGCATAAAAGGTCCTCAATACACTATTACACTCATATGCAAAAATTTTGCACTTTTAGCAAATGCTAAGTTTGGCTTTGCACTTTTTCAGACACAATGAACTACCTTTACCATAAAAGACTGTGGTGGTATTACTAACAAAATTTACTTAAAACCGCAAGAGATCCATCAGCAGTAGATGTTGCCTTACATGGAAGATCCATCAGTCTCAGAGATTTTAAATGGCCAATCTATACTTTGGATAAATCCAAGGAATAACTCCCAGATATTTTTATAATTTACTTGGCAACCTTTAAACATACAGTATTACTGGTAATGACTAACAAATGTCAATATTTAGAGAAAAACCAGAGATTCATAAATATTGAATACTTATTAAAAACAATCATAACAAAAGCACATTTTTAAACATTTAGAACATTTGTCAGCAGTTATTTTTGGAACAATTTAAAATATTTACAGAATTTTTTAAAAATTATAAATCATGTGGTGTCTTCCAAAGTAACTTGCATTGTTCTCTCAATGAAAAAAAATTATGATTTTGTCTTTGTGGTAAAAGCAAAGAATAGCAAAGTGATGTGAAGAAAAGAGCCCATTAACAGGACAGTTTTGGTAGAAAAAAATGTACTAGCAAAAGTTGATTATGGAAATAAAAGTAGTTAGATAACCAAGGAAAATTATTCTTTTAGTCTCAATTACATAAGCATTTGGTGATATTTTGAGGATCCTAAATAAATTCCTTTGGTTCAATAGTTTGTAAGAAGGCCTGAACAACTGCTAATAACTCAGAACAATGTGTTTTATTTTTCTGTGCTACACAATTATTTATGGCATACTGGACAGAAGCCACAAAACATGGTTTGCAATAGTTTTTCTAATGTTATGTGAGTGGCAAAACTACTCTCCAATCTCTACTGTTTAGCTCATAACTGAAAATGGCAAAAACCATGTACATTCAGTTTTATTTTAATAGTTAAGTAGCTATTAATATTGAGATACAAAGACAGTGTTTTTGAAACCCTGAAAGAAATACAAATCACACACTGATTTAGGACAATAGAACCTGTGAAAGAGGCCAGGAAAAACTTATGTTGGTTAAAAGTGATTTCTATGGCTACCTGAGGAGTTCCTTCTGGTTCTGTATTATGACCACAATAAAATGAGCCTGTAAAAGAGCAGGGGCAATAAAAACAGCCCTAAGGATCACCCAATTTTTTATTGTTTTGGAGTACATGAAAGAAGTACACCGTAAGAAAAAGAACATCTCGAAATTTTACCAAAGTGCTTTCCCTATGGTACATATTTCAGGACAATCTTATAAATAAAGTTGTTATAACTATTTTAGCATTTCTGTAACTAAATATCCTCTATGAGATGTAAGAACCTGTTTTATGCTCAAATTCACTTTATATAAAATAATGTTATAATGAGATTCCATTGTATTCACAGCTTGGTTAATAATGAAACTATCCATGTTTAAAGAAACTAATAAAAATTTATCATATCCAATGAGTCAAATATTTACTACTAATATTACATGATTTCCACTTTATTTTACATTGAAAAATTTCAAATGCAAAAGTGGGCTTCTTCTGAATAAAGTAATTTTCAAAATCAATTTAAACATTTAAAGATCTTAATGCTTCAAAAATAATCCAAAAACCCAATAATTTTGCCTTCCTTTAAAGGTAGAATTTTAAATTGTTCTCATTCTCTAAAGATTTAAACATACTTACAATATAGTTACATTTTCAAAACATAGATCTGTGACTGTTTTATCCACAATCACCATGTCAGTATCAAAAACTTGAGCTCCCATTTTGAATAAACAGAAAATGGCATACTGCTGTGATCCTAGGGAAAAAAGAGTGCTCCATGAGATGAATCATGCCTATATCATGTTAAAATCTACTTGAAAATGACAAATTAGCTCTAATATTTGTTAAAAGATTCTTATTTTTATATATGTTTTACACTGTAATCGTTAACTTTTTATAGGGATTGCTCTGTCAGTCTATGTTAACACCTTTCCCAACCAGAACAAAGCAATTAAACCAAGGAATATCAAAAAATAAAGCTGAAAATACAGGCCTCTCAGCAGCCTAAAGCAAGCATCACATTCATAAATTTTATTCCTAGAAACTCTTTAGACTTTCATTAATAGCAAATTTATTATTGTATATATACTATTACCACTGTCATTTTGGTTTCCAAGTCTATTTAAGAAGAAGTTTTCTATTATAAGAGGTTGGGGGCAGGCACGTTAACAACAGCAAAACATTTTCCACCAAACTGAGAGCAAGGGAGGAAACCACAAAAACAATAAAAAGTAGGCATGTGAACACAAAAAACATAGCTGCTGAGCCTTTTAATTTGGTGATGTTTTTTAGAAGTATTGGGTGATTAAAGGGCTAAAACCTCATTATTGAGAAAATGTAGCTCTTCAGAAAAACTTATTCTCTATAGTAATCAGAAAGATACGCTTAATCCCCACATGTATTCCTTTGTAAAGTAAATTATATTTCCTAATTGAATAACAAATATACTAACCTGACTTTGGATTCTTCATATAAAACTAATTATGCTCAATATGATTCAGTTTTTTAAACTATGAGGAACAAAGCTTTCACAATAGACAAGAAAGATAAAGGATTATCATAGCTTTTCCACTTTGCCTCTAGAAATCATTTGAGGTTAATTTCTATGACCTAAGCAATACACGGATTTGTGAAAATACATGGATTTGTAAATGCTGAAGGGGGAAAATCAGATCAAGCTAAAAATCTTTCCCTCTTACATCCTGTTAAATAATCTGAAGTAACAAAACAAGGCAGAAAAGATCTCCCAGATTCCGGTCAAAAAGAAATGCTGCCTTTACCTTTACTCCTTAAACATTTTCTTTTGTTGTACCTTCCCTTCCACACAACCTGTTACAGTCCTTGCATGGGTTCCAATGAACAACTAAAAGTACATTAGGTAGGTATTATCTTAATTAATATCAAGCAATTACAACATATTTGTACTAAAAATAGGAAAAAACACAGTTCAGCAAAATACAGCTTATTCTGCCAAATGACATCAATTTATTTCATGTGGAAGCAGCTTTTTCTCCCAATAGTCACAAATTTACTATACCCTAAAGAAAACATTTCAAATATAAATTAAAATCGTACATACGTTCCTTATTGCTGAAGTGATCAGAGTCTTTCCACATTAGTGGTATACGAATATCTATGAAGGAGGGGAAAAAGAAATGACAAGTAATAATCTTGATAAATTCCATTTCTTAGCGTGAAATGAACCTCTGAATTCCATAATGGATTCTGACCATTAAAGCCAATATAAAATTTATTATTTAAATATTCTAACACAGGCAATATTTTCTCAAAAATAGCTTAGACTAGGAATATAAAATCTCTTATAGTTATTTAAATAATATACTAAAAAACCCTACCAACTATTACTCAAGAAATTATTAAGTAAGGTCTGTAATAAGCTTATGCCATAACATTTTCATTTTGTGATTTATTGTTTTTGCAATAGATGAAATAGTTGAATTTCTATTTTGGGTAAGCGGGAGCAACAAATGTAGTTAAATACATTTCAAAATCATAAAATAGTAGGTAGAAAGGATGTCAGGACTTCCACTATGCAAAAGATGAAGAAAATTAAGTGACTTGTCTAAGATCATTGTTCATGACAAACAGATCCAAACTTTTTCATTAAGAAGATTTAACTTGTCTATGAAAGAATTTGCAGCTCTTTGTATATTCATGTTACAAACTATGGCATTTCCCTTAAGAAATAAAACTAAAAAAAGTAATGCATTCCTTCTTCAAGACCAAGGAAAGGGCATATGTTCTAAAAGTGATCAAAATGTATTTTCTCTCATTCACACATTCTTCAAACCTTAAAGTAATTATGTTAATGATCCTTACTCCAGATGTTAATCTAGACCTTCGACACAGTCAAAATTCTTCCTTCCTAGTTACCTCCATTCTTCCCTTTACTTTTTTTTTTTTTTTAAAGATTCTATTTATTTGACAGAAAGAGACACAGCGAGAGAGGGAACACAAGCAGGGGGAGTGGGAGAGGGAGAAGCAGGCCTCCCGCAGAGCAGGGAGCCCGATGCGGGGCTCGATCCCAGGACCCTGGGATCACCACCCGAGCCGAAGGCAGATGCCCAACGACTGAGCCATCCAGGCGCCCCCCCTTTACTTTTAATACTAGATTAACAATTTTCCTCTGACATTCTAACAGTATCTATATATTTTCAAAGAGAATCAAAGTTCTACCAAGTAGATTAAGATGTATGAATTACAGCATAACACAGCACAGTAGAAAGCTCAATGATAAAGTGAAATTAGTTTTAATTACTCAGAGTATAAATACCTCAAACTTTTGTGGAAAATTGCTCTGTTTAAGACACTTCCCTATTACACTTAGGGAAGTGTAATATGCATATTTTCATACCTATTAATTATGCCACTTTCAAATAATTACAAATCTTTATGAACATAAGCTGCTTGGCTACATTTATGTTGTGCTTCACTGTAAGTCCTATGATTCTTTGTCTACATATTCATTTGTTTAGAATCCTTTATGAGGTTCTTAATGCCTATTTCTAATTTCCTTTCTAGACAAGCTTTATAATACGCCTTCACCCTTACCCGTGCAACCAGGTATGTGTGCATGAGTGTCCTGCCACTGCTGCCTTAGCAGTTGTGGTAAAAAAATATTACTTACTGGGCTCTCTCCATGTGCCCAGCTAAACACCTTATATATATATCTCATCTAACCATAATTTTTAAAATATATTTACTAATTTAACAGACAATTGACAAATTTAGATTTGCATTTTTTTAATTAACAAGAAAAATGTTAGTACATTTATCAGCCAGTTCAGTGAATGTTTGTATCCATGACCCACTTTTCTTTTTTTTAACATACTGTTTATGCTTTGTACTTTTAAAAGTTAACTATTTAATCTATGTGAGAATTTGGGGGTATATGAGGTAAAATATTCTTCTTATAAAAATAATTGCTCCAGCTCCATTTATATATCTAATAGGCATTCCCTTCCTCACTGATTTAATGATTCGATGGATCTTTATCATATATGCCATTCTGAGTATCTGTCCTTTGGCTACATGCTTTACAGATCTAATTGAATCATTTAACAGTTACTGTCTATCCTAATAGCAATACCATACTATTATAACTGCTGGATCTTTATAGTATACTTTACCGTTTGCTAGAAATATAGCCTTCCAAAACATCTTATTCTCAATTGCTAATTTCTTTATGTGAATTTTAGAAATATATTGTCCAAATTCCCCCTCTAATGTATGGTGATTAACATAACATAATAAAATATAAATAAATAAATAAATAAATAAATAAATAAATAAAATATTTTATTAGAATTCTATTATCCAAATTAATTTGAGAACTGGTAACTTTATAATATTCTGTCAATATATATTCAGTAGCACTATACAGTTACCCTTATCTTTTTATTAAGGTTATTCTTGGGCTATTTAATATTTTTGTTTTTTGTTGTTTTTATTGTAAAAGAGATCTTTCTGCCATATTTTCTAACTAGATATTATTGGTTTTGAGAACAGCTTACCACTTTTTGTATATTTACCTTGAATCTAGCCACTTCTACTGATTTTTTTATTAGTTCAAATAGTGTTTGAGTAAATTTCCTTAGATATTCTAGGTCTGCAATCTATTACTTTAAAATAGTATTCAGTTTCTCTATTTCTTTTCAGCAGTTTCATCTTTCATTCTTGCTATTTTAGCTGCAATTTCTTAAATTGTGTCAAAATTATATTGATAATAATAGACATTTTTACTTTGTCCTTGATTTTAATGGGACTGCCTTTATTGTTTTATAATTATTACTTGGCTGATACCCTGTCAAAGAGCCTGCTTCTTGCTTGGCCACAGTTGCTGACTCATTTCATTTCACAACTGTTCTTGTTCACAGCTGTTCTTGTCCTATTAGGGTGGTATTAACTATTTACACTACCTTGGGAGGAATATGAACCCTGACTTCCTCTGCTATATACCAATAGCCTATGGGTCAGTCTTGCCTTTTCCCATGCCTACCTACGTCAAATTCTCAAGAGAAGGCACACATTTCTTATCTATTTCCCAGGTGGTCAGGTACTGTTCAGATGACAAAAGATGTGTAACCTACCAACTGTGATTTTTAATTCAGCTTCAAATAGAAATTCCTTCCAGATGCTTGCAAATGGTTGACTCAGTTTTAGCTGACAGTGCTCTTACCTTTGTCTCTTTTTATGTCTTCATTGACACTTTTATGATAAACTGAAAGAGACATACATAACACAATGGCTAACTTGATGCTGTCAACTCCTAAAAGTCTTTCTATCATTTTCAAAAGTAAAAACCGAGGCACTTTATGAACTGATTTGGCTTTAGATATTGAATAAGCAGAGACAATTGCCACAATGCAATTATTTGATATTTAGTAAGAACGATCAGGATATATCTGACTTATCTTTTTATTTTTATAAGGATCTGGCCATGAGTGGTGAAACTGGAAATGGAAAACCCAGGTATTGCCTGGTAATCAATGTAATCTCAGAACATTAGGAACCTTTGTTGCAAATACTCATTTTGATCAAAAGTCATCCCAATGTCAAAAGAAAATGTATTTATAAATGTGAATTAGTTTTTAATTTTCTTTGTTTTTATTTCTTACAAATAAAGGGACATGATATAATTAAGTTGAAGCAAAGTTGAAGAGAAATTACATATGTATTCCATTTTCTGAGGCTTCCAGTTCCTTAATTTAAAATTATCTCTTGGAAAGAAGGAACACATGCAGAAATAAGTTTAATTTCTGCACTTGAGTATTTGTGGTCAGGAAAATAGTTTTTTTCTCTTACTTTAAATGTTTTTACTTAAGTACTCTTCTAAATGTGCAGTAAATGTTAATATCATGAATTGCTGTAGCAAATAAACTATTATGTCAATAGGTGTTAGCTCTATCATGTCATTTTAGTCTTCAACAGCAATTTAACATATCTTACTCGTGTACTTAGTGGCACTAAATCAGAAGCAAGAAATGGAGGATTATGTTTAAGTATTTTTAGAAAATCTCCCTTAAAGATCTCAAATATTTTATTTATTCACATTGAAATGTATCGAACATAGTGCACAACTACTACGTAAAAGTACTGTGTTTGGCATCAGAAGCATATAAGGAGGAATAAAACAAGTTTTATTCCAGTCTTATAATTGGAAATATGAAGACATGAATATAAATAACTATAAAACAAGCAACAGATTTTATATAGTTCAGTTACTTTCCTGAAGAATTTTTTGCTGAGGGCAATTCTTATGATTTAGGACAATTACATCCTGTAAAATTCAGATCTATTCTTCCTGCATGAGAATTTTGTTTATCCATAAAGACATTTCTAAAAACAGTTCCTTGGGCAAGAGAGCTGAAATGCAGCCGCATGTTCCCTGGAGCTAAGAGAACAAGGCTTCCGGCCAATGAAACAAGCTAGTTATGACTTAAGGGCTGATGGAGGTCGGTTGTTCCCAAAATGTACCGATGAGATAATATTTGTAAAAGGTACATTATCTGGCTAGTGTACACGAGTCAGCCTGTGTTCACTTCAATCTGTGGCAACTCCAAGCCACTGTCTAGTTTCCTTAACACTTTGGAGAAACTGAGACAGCACAGCATAAGTGCCATCTAGTGGTAAAGGGTCTCCCATCTGGATTAGGAATTCAAAGAAAGAAAACATTTCCAGCTGGAATGGTAACAGGGAAGGTTCTATAGATGAGCAAACAGATCCTGAAGATAATATAGTTATTTCAAGAGCTAATTTGGTGTCAGAAGTAGGCAGTGTATTGACAGAAAAGGGAGAGAAATGTCTGGCTAAGCAGACACTTTATGTACAGGAGTAGAAGATATGGCTAGAAAAATAGTTGGGTCAGAATGGAAAACTCTTGAGGCGGGAAGTTTGGTTTTTATCCTATGGAAAACAAGAAGCAGTCATCCATCCAATCAATATCCAAGGAGCAATTACTATGTGTAAGCACTGTTTTGGCTTCAGGGTATACAGTGATGAACAAAACATAGTTCCAACCCTCATGGAACTCTAGCCTGGACAAACATAGAAATGCTATTGAAACTTCTGAGCAGAAAAGGAATGGAGTCAAAGATTTGAGTCTGTAGCCCAGCCCAACCACTTACAGGAAGTCTGAGTCTAGAAAAAGAGAACTATCCTACCTATTTCACAAAACTTCACTGAAGAGAAAACTGCATAATATATATAATACATATGAAACAGCTTTCTCAAACTGTAAAATCTTACATAAATGTACAGCAGAGTGATGAAAACAGTGTTTTAGAACAACTATAGATAGAGGCATGCAAAATAAAATGAAGGAAAAAAAAATGGATGCAGGGAGTTAAAAGCCCACGAATTCTAAGAAGGCACTTAATAGAATTTATTCAGCAATATAAAAACAATCCATCTATAGCATACCTGATATGGCAATCTTTCCTTTACATGCTGTCCGTTCTTTACTGTCAAAATTCACATCACTGTCAAAAGGAAAAAACCTAATGAAGAAAAGATCTTTTCTAATAAGCAATGTTTTAACAATCTTTCACAAATGCCTAAATATTAAAAACAGACACCTATCCGAACATAATAATGACTTCCAGTTAACATAAACTACTTCACTCAAACTTCACCGTGTTTAGTCAACAGCTAGCTGCCTTTGAGAGAAATATATAGAGACATTCTCTTTCATTTTTCATATAAGCTTTACATTCCCTGAAGATTATATACTGGCTTACCCTACAATGAAAGCCTTCTGTGAACACTTATTTATAAGCAAGATGTGCAGTATTTGTCCAGGTCCTAGGAAGTGTAATACCTTGGATCACCTTTCATAAATTACATTTCTAGCTTACCAGATTATAGTTGCCTGAAAAAGCTAAAGAGCTTCCCAACCATGAATTTGCTGCTCAGTAGTACTTTATCCTTATAAAAATCTAACAAATATCAAAAAATTTATCTCTGCTATATATTTATATGCAGTAATATATATCATTCCTTTGAAATTCAAAAAACTATATACTAAAACAATAAATTAACTCAGACACTAAAGGAAGGGAGTGGCTCTGCAGAGAATAAAATATGGAGTAAAACATTGTCATGACAACAGAAAAAGTCTCAAGTAAAATTTTTGGTATATAAGACACTCCCAGATCTGACTTTAGAATATACTATTACCATAAAAAAAATTCAAAATAGTTATCTCCTGGTAAATCAAATCAATCCCACCCTTGAATATTTTTCCAGTATCTTATTTCCTAATATCCCACATTTAGAAATTTGCATTGCCATTTCTAGAGCAATATTTCCCAGAGTATTCTGCTTTGCACTTTCTTGGGGGTGAGGATGGGTCTCGACTTAATTTGGCTAGCTAATTAACTACTGGCTAATTTAATTAGGTACTTCAAATAATGTTATAAGATTAAAACTTTTCATCTGAATACACTGTTGGATTCTTTTTTTTTATTATGTTATGTTAGTCACCATACAGTACATCATTAGTTTTTGATGCAGTGTTCCATGATTCATTGTTTGCATATAACACCCAGTGCTCCATGCAAAACATGCCCTCCTTAATACCCATCACCGGGCTAACCCATCCCCCCAATCCCCTCCCCTCTAAAACCCTCAGTTTGTTTCCTGAAGTCCATTGTCTCTCATGGTTTTTCTCCCCCTCAGATTCCCCGCCTTCATTTTTCCCTTCCTTCTCCTAATGTCCTCCATGCTATTCCTTATGTTCCACAAATAAGTGAAACCATATGATAATTGACTTTCTCTGCTTGACTTATTTTACTTAGCATAACCTCCTCCAGTCCCATCCATGTTGATGCAAAAGTTAGGTATTCATCCTTTCTCATGGCTGAGTAATATTCCATTGTATATATGGACCACATCTTTATCCATTCATCTGTTGAAGGGCATCCCAGCTCTTTCCACAATTTGGCTACTGTGGACATTGAGCTGCTATGAACATTGGGGTGCATATGGCCCTTCTTTTCACTACATCTGTGAAAAGGTAAATCTTTGGGGTAAATAACCAGTAGTGCAATTGCTGGGTCATAGGGAGCTCTATTTTTAATTTTTTGAGGAACCTCCATACCGTTTTCCAAAGTGGCTGTACCAACTTGCGTTCCCACCAACAGTGTAAGAGGGTTCCCTTTTCTCTACAACCTCTCCAATATTTGTTGCTTCTTGCCTTGTCCATTTTTGCCATCCTAACTGGTGTAAGGTGGTATCTCAATGTGGTTTTGATTTGAATTTCCCTGATGGCTAATGATGATGAACATTTTTTCATGTGTCTGTTAGCCATTTGTATGTCTTCTTCAGAGAAGTGTCTTTTCACGTCTTCTGCCCATTTTTTGACTTGTTTTTTGGGTGTTGAGTTTGAGAAGTCCTTTATAGATCTTGGAAATCAGCGCTTTGTCTGTAGTGTCATTTGCAAATATCTTCTCCCATTCTGTGGGTTGCCTCTCTGTTTTGTTTTTGTTGACTGTTTCCTTTGCTGTGTAGAAGCTTTTTATCTTGATGAAGTCCCAAAAGTTCATTTTTGCTTTTGTTTCCCTTGCCTTTGGAGACGTGTTTTGAAAGAAGTTGCTGTGACCGATGTCGAAAATGCTACTGCCTGTGTTCTCCTCCAGGATTTTGATGGATTCCTGTCTCACATTGAGGTCTTTCATCCATTTTGAGTTTATCTTCGTTATGGTGTTAGAGAATGGTCGAGTTTCATTCTTCTGTAAATAGCTGTCCAATTTTCCCAGCACCATTTATTGAAGAGACTTTTTTCCGTTGCATATTTTTTCCTGCTTTGTCAAAGATTATTTGACCATAGAGTTGAGGGTCCATATCTGGGTTCTCTATTCTGTTCCATTGGTCTGTATGTCTGTTTTTGTGCTAGTATCACACTGTCTTGGTGATCACTGCTTTGTAATATAGCTTGAAATCCGGCAACGTGATGCCCCCAGCTTTTTCTTTTTCAACATTTCCTTGGCAATTCAGGGTCTTTTCTGATTTCATACAAATTTTAGGATTGTTTGTTCCAGCACTTTGAAAAATGCTGTTGGTATTTTGATTGGGATGGCGTTGAATGTATAGACAGCTCTGGGCAGCATAGACATTTTAGCAATGTTTGATTCTAAGAGAGCTTTTGGAGAAAGATTGGATGGGATTCTGAAGTGTAACTAATTTTCAGAAGAGTATGACACCATCTCATCGCATTTCAGTAGGCATGTTAAAATGATTGCATAGATATTCTTTATTATACATCAAGATTTGAAGACAATATATCAGTCTACTTCTCTTACTCTTACTGGATTAAGCACATAAGCACTTTAGGGAAATATAGTCCATATGAGCTGAAATAATATACTGATATACTTAAGTTGATAAACTTACATAAGACATGTATATAGTATTTATAGAACTACATGTGAGGTATAACTGAAGTAATGTAGTAGACTTAAAACCATAAATTTCTCAGGGCACCTGGGTGGCTCAGATGGTTGAGCGTCTGCCTTCGGCTCAGGTCATGATCGAGTCCCACATCGGGCTCCCTGATCCTTAGGAGCCTGCTTCTCCCTCTGCCTCTCTCTCTCTCTGTCTCTCATGAATAAATAAATAAATAAAGTCTTTAAAAAAAAACAAACCATAAATTTCTCAAGATCCTATCTAATTTCTTTGTGGTCACATTAGTATTTAAGTTAAAACAGGGAATTCACTAAGTAAAAATAAAAGTACTCATTGATTACTTAAAAATAATATTTCATTGAATCATAAATTTTAAGTCAAGTTCAATATTTTATACTCAAGTTTAGTTGGAGAACTGAACTTGTCATGTTGAAGAACATTAGCTTGCTTATTAGTTCATCACAGAGTGAAAATTTCAATTGACTAGCCTACTCTAAGGCACACTAGAAATCAAACACAAATCTCAATTTCCTCAAATTGGTATAAGAAATACAATATATATACAGTTGGCTGGCACTTGTAAGTAATATTTCTAAAAACACCTTCTATATGAGCAATGCATAATATAAATTCCTAAAATACTTATTTCAATGAAGAAACACAAGAAAGCTCTAATATGGTGAGTAACTTGAGTATTATGGAATAGGTCATAGATTATGCTAAAGTTGAGATCCATTAGGTATTACTAAATTGGATTAAATGTGATGCTTTTGCAGGTAAGTGAAATTCTGAAATATAAGAACCACCAAAAGCAAACTTGCTGAAAATTTACCACAAAAAAAAAAAAAAAAAAAAAAAATCCCCCCAAATGATTTAACCACACGGCAGAGTACATACGGCTTTCTTCTCTGTAATCATAATATACTTGCATAGGCATTTCCAGGGCCAGCCAACAAACTTATTATACATAAATATTATCAAACTATAATTTAAATCCATTTAATCATATAATCTTACAGAATAATTAAATCTGTTTTTTTTTTTAAATGAGAGACACACTGAACTAATTCAGCCTCATTTTGCTGAAGCCTGAATTATTTTCAATTCAAATAACTCCTCAAACTGTTATTTAGGGTGCTAAAATGTGATGTTTTCCTAATTAATCCAAATTGACAATAAAATTGTTAAACATTCTGTTTAATAATGTGCTACTGTAGCTAATAGTTTGCTACAGTTAAATAAATACTTGTTTGAAAATCTGCAATGTTAATGCCAATTCTAAACGCTACAATTAGAGAGCCAGCCTGAGGAAAAAGCAAATAACCACAAAATTATCCAAATAGAGGCACAGCTAAATAGTAGTGTACCTTATTCTTATAAACCCAGTTTAGAGTATTATTTTGGTGAGACTTATAAATGTTAATTTAAAAGATAATGATAAAAATATTAAAGACAAACTTTTAATTTTGCTTTTTACTTAATTTCTGCCTGTAGGTAAATAAAGTGACCAACAGAGGGTGCCAATCAACCACTTTGTTGCTCAAAAATCTGTATTAAAATTGACTAAGTACAGATTATCCTATTTTATATTATTCAATATGGGAATTTAAAATAGCATTTATTTGCCAAAATTAACAAGGTATAATTAGAAATTAAACAACTATGGAAGTATTTTATATTTTCTTAATGAAGTACTAAGAGAATTCTAACTGGGATTCTATTATTTGGAAGCAGGTTATAAAATCCTTCACCTCTTATGCAAATATGTGAAAACTATGACATTCGGAAGTGCTTAATGTGGAATTTAAAACATCTTAAATTATGTGGTATAAAATTAATAACTTTCTAAGTATCTTAAATTGGGAAGATGAGGTTTCTATTTCAAACCTTGACATAACAAACTCAATCGACACAAAATAATATAAAGTTTAAAAAATAAAGTCAGCAATGTTTTTAATATACCATGTTTTATTGTAGAAATACCAGGAGTACACAATTTTCACTTGCCATCTATACTTTTTCTTTTTTCAGTTTATTAGTGTTTAAGCAATATATTAGGCAACTGGATTATAAGAAACTGGTTAGTGTGGCATTATTAAAATCACAATTACATTGAATGATATGCATAATTAGGTGCTACAAATGACTTTGACTAATAGTATTTTTATAAAACCAAATAAAGTATTTCAGAAGTTAAGACAAGAGATATATTTGCAGGATGGGATAGGAGAGAATATTATTGCTAGAATGTAAGCTCTGTAAGGATTTCTTTCATCTATTTTGTTCACTGCTGAATCACCAGTACCTGGTATACAGCTTAGTACCTTCTAAGACAATAAATGTTTAGTGAATACTGAATGAAGTGAAATATATGTGGCCATTTTGATGGATGAGGGAGTATTTAGTAGATTCAGTCTGAATCTTTGGTCTGATTCTTACCATCAGTAACTAGTTATGCTAAAGAGTTGCTGTTAACCTCTTAGCCTCAGCATCGTCATCTGTAAAATAGGAGAAATATCTACTTACCTCATAGGTACTGAATGAAATAATATTTTAAATGTATTCTATGTCATTCTTAGATATGTTACACAAATATAAGGATTACTTTGTATTTGTATTTTTGGCCTCAGTATTTAACTTGGAGCTCATGTGGAAAAGGCACTAAAACATTTGTTAGGGTGAGCAGAGTATGGGGACACCTGGGTGGCTCAATCGGTTAATCGTCTGCCTTTGGCTCCGGTCATGATCCTGGGGTCCTGGGATCAAGTCCCACATCGGGCTCCTTGCTCAGCTGGGAACCTGCTTCTCCCTCTGCCTGCTCTGCCTGCCGCCCCCTCTGCTTGTGCTCTCTCTCTGACAAATCAACAGATCAACAAGGAAAGCAAATAAAATCACCTGTGGCCCATACTTTACAGCATAACTACAAAACAGAGACTAAACAAACTACAATTTACATATACGTGGGGAAATTGACAACTGAAACCGTCAAAGCCAGCTCCTGGAGGTCAGGTACCCATTGCAAAACACAATATCAACTTATGATCTCTCCTAGAAGAAAAGACAATGGATATAAGACCTGATGGATACCGTAGCCCTGGCTCCTAGAGAGTTGAAAGGGACTCCAAAAGAATTCTGGTTCAGAAATTATTAGTCTTATGGAGAAGAAAGACACACAGTGAAACAGGTATCCTTTAAAGGTTTGGCCATGAAAAAAAAGAAGAAGAAGAAGAAAAAGAAGAAGAAAGCAATCGAAGTTAAAAGCCTTAAAAAACAAAATACTATAAAAAAAATCAGGAAACCAACTAACCAACATCTCAAAGGCATCATTTATTAAAGAGACTGCTCTCACTTGGCCATAAATCATCACTTGGCCCAGGAAAACTCTACATCCTGCATATTTAACTAGGGACGAAAAAAAAAAAAGGACCCAAACATCCATAGAAAGCTACCACAAAATGAAAACAGGAGGAGTCAAAATGCTTCAGCTGATAAAAATACTCCATCAACCACTCTCCAAAAAATATAAAGTAACAAAAACATGATATTCCAAAATGAATTAAGTGCAATTTAATAAGCTATTATAAATATGAGGAAGTGAGGAATCTGAAATCTTTATATCTCATACTAATAAAGGATAAACAATAGGTAAATATGCAAAAAAAAAAAATGAGAGTAAGAACAGGAAAGAAATTGGAAAAAGGAAAATAAAATCATTTCTGAAATGAAGAGTAAAATACCAAGTGCCCAAGGATGAAGACATAAAACTGAAAGTACATTAAGGGACATAGTGGATGAGAATGAAAAGAGCCAAAAGACAAAAATGAGATAAAGATTTTTAAAAACATCAAAGAGAAAGTGATAGACATAGAAGACAGGCAAAGAAGATCCAACTTATGTGTAATTGGAGTCTTTGAATAATAAAAACAAAATAATGAGACAATTAATGCTTTATTCTAGAGGCTTTAACTCTAGGAAAACTGAAAATAAAAGAACTGAATCTACATACTGAAAGAGTCCTAAGCGAGCCAAAATGCTCAGCCTTTAAACATACCCCAATAAAATTATCTGACTTTAAGACAGTGAAAAGTATTTTCAGCCTCTAGACAAAAAGACCAAGTCATTTACAAAGGAAAGAAAATTAGACATTAGATTTCCTGATAAGACAACAGAGGAGTGTGGTTTTTAAGAAAAAATGCTTCTTTCAGGAAAGAAGCATTGGCCAAGTATTTTGTATACAGCCAAGCTGTGCTTTTAAGTTCAAACACTAAAGAAAAGCACTTTAAACATAAAAGAATGTGAAGAAAGCTATGCTCACATTGAAAAATCTACTAGATCATAACCTTTCTCCAAATAAGAGATGATTTTGGAAAGTACAAAAGGACAGGTAGTGAATGTTATACATATTTAAGAGTAGATCAGAGACTAAAAAAAAGGTGAGAGACAAGTACAAGATTAGCATGTGAATAGTATCTACTCAACCAAAGGAGAAGACAGCCTAGAAAATAATAATAATAAACCAAAATAAAATAGAAAGATAGAGAAGGAAATAAATGGGAAAATAAGTTCACTGATCTCCCCACAGATGATAAGTGAAAACAAAATGATATCTTTTAAAGTAAAAAACAAAATAGTAAAAGCCTAAGTCAGGGGGAATTATATAATTTTTTTTTTTTAATATGAAGTTCCAGTAACTACTATAACCAGTAAAACTCTTCTTAAATTAAAAAAAATTAAAAAGAGCAGAACAAACCAAATACTAAAAGACAAACCACAATTATAATACACATAAGTTAACATAACATAAAAGAATATGACAAAGCTAAAATCAAGTATATCAGTAATATAAATGTAAATAGGCTTAAACCCCCTAGTTAAAGGATTTTCAGATACGCTCATAATGTAAAACCCAACTCTGGGATGAACACAGGAAACACACCTCCAACAAAGTGATTCATAAAGGCTAACATAAAGAGATGGGCAAAGATAAACCAAACAAACGCAAACACTAAGAATGCTTGCCGTTATGATCTTCTTGTTAAAAGGCAACCCCAGAGTTCAAGTCTAAAAAAGCACTATGAGACAACAGCAACAAAAGGACACTTTATAATACTAAAGGCTGCAATTGACAATATGTATGTAACAAGTGCAAAGATACCAAATGTTTCATAAAACAGAAAGTATCAAATATAAAAGGCGTAAGACAGAAAAACCTTAATAACAAAAATCTCAACCTATCTTTCAGTCCAAGATAGTTCAAGTGGTCAAAAAATAAGACTATAGAAGACTTTATTTTTTTTTAAGATTTTATTTATTTGAGAGAGAGAGAGCACAGCTGGGGGAGAGGCAGAGGGAGAGAGAGAGAAGCAGGCTCCCTGAGATCAAGGAGCCCTATGCAGGGCTCGATCCCAGGACCCTGGTATCATGACCTAAGCCGAAGGCAGACGCTTAACCAACTGAACCACTCAGGTGCCCCTATAGAAGACTTTAAAAACAATCAATAACATAGATCTTTTGAACATTAAACTTTGTATCATGGTAAAAAGAAATATAACTTTAAAAGCCCATGCAAGTTATGAAAATTGACTATATTAAGTCAGAAAGAAAATTACAAAATATTCCTTAAAGTAGAATTAAAAAAAATCTGTTTGATCAAGATATAAAATGAATTCCTCTTTGGTAATGTCCAAGTACCTCATATTAGAAAAACTCTACCTCTCCCTCTTCTGTTTCCCATAGAAAACAACATAAAATCCAGAAAAACTACTTAAAAAACAACTAACTGAAAGGATTGGCAAGCAACCAAAAGTAAGAAATTGGAGAAGAGTCAACACTACAAAGGAGTGGCACCATGGTATAGTCATACAATGGAATACTACTTATCAATAAAGAGGAGCAAATCACTAGTTACATAATGAATCTTAAAAGTATGATGCTGAAGGAAAAACGAGTATATACTAGACAATTCCATTTATATTAAGCTCTAGAACAGGCAAAACCTATGGTGGAAAAAAAAATCAGTTAACAATGCTTGCCTCTTAGAGTGAGGGGCAGAGGTAGGTACTACTAATTCAGAGTTGGAGAAAAAGAAACAGGACGTATCCAAGAAGTATCATTTATTCCAAGGGTAAAAAAAAAAAAAAGGCAAATTCAAATTGAAACAATAGATGACTCTGTTTATGAAACTGTTAACATAACCATTCAGAAAGAAAAAGATATTTTTTTTATTCTTATGTTAATCCCCATACATTACATCATTAGTTTTAGATGAAGTGTTCCATGATTCATTGTTTGTGCATAGAAAAAGATAATTTTTAAGTAACTTTTAATCATGGTCTCCTGCCTGTCCACAGGAATGTACACATGTTTGCCTGTACATAGACACACACACACACACACAATGAACTTTCTTTGAATTACATCACAAAAAATAAGGTGAATTGATGGATTAACAGAAGGATGAATTTAGAATAAAGCAAATATAGTTAAAATATTAATTGTAGAATCTAGGTGGTGGGTATATGAGTCTTCATTGTACAATTCTTTTAACCTTTTTGTATGTTGGAAAATTTCATAATTTCTATATGTTGGGAAAGAACTGCAAAGAAATCCTGAACTTGTCTATGCCTATGATTACTGTCAGTAATCATATTAATACTAAAATTATGAAACTACTTTACATAATTATATAGTTAAACAAATAAGGAAAAAGATTACTGTTACTAGGACTTAAGGTTTTCAGAATAAGTAAAAAGATAAATATAAAATAATTCAAGAAAACAAAAACCTACAAATATCAATTTAAACTCACAATTTTTAAAAAAATCTCTCCCATAGCTATGTCTACTAAAAAGGTTTAAAATCAATGATCCCCAGTAACAATGGGCACACCCAGTGCCCAGATCTTGATTTCAAAATACCATTTGCCAGTGAAGGGAACCAGGACCCATTAGATAAATGGCTGATTCTAGGTGTGAGGCACAGAAAATACAAGGCAAGCCTAGGTCATCTTTTTGTGCTAGAAAGTAAGAAAGTTCTTAAGGACTAATAAAGGCAAGTCAAAAGAATAAAAATGTCAGTCTGAAGGAACTTCCATCAAACAAATTTGAGACAATTTATCTGTCAAAAGACTAATGACTATAAATGATAACACACTGAATAACAATCCATGAATCTATGGAGAGAGAAAGGAGAGCAATGCCCTTCCTTAAAGAAGATTAACTGCAAAGTGTAGAAAAAATAATAGGGTTAGATAATCACTATTTGCAAACCCCATTATAATAATGTAGGTGAGGATCATAAATGTATATAACCACTAAGTGAAAGCTAGTTAGATAACAGAATATTCTCCTAGTCCCAATATAATGTCCCAAAGATTACTTAGGAATTGCAAAGGAAAAACCATTATATTACAAAGGAGAAATCAAGCAACTGCCATCCAAACCAAGGGATCAAACTGCAGCACACAGAGTGGTAAATCCCATCACATTCACATCGACAGCACAGATCCTACCCAACCTCCCCTCAAAAGATTCTAGCCAAAAAAATATTTAACCTGAGTCTTATGAATAAGCCTTTAAACCCAAATTCCAGATACAGCAAAAACAGAAAATAGGAGAAAAGTTTCAATGATACTACAAAGAGCTAATTAAATAAATAGAAAATGCAGGATATTTTTAAAGGATATTTTTTTAAAGTGTAGACTCTGCAAAGCATTAATGGCAAGAAGTCTTTATAAAAAATAAAATGATTAAAAGAAAATAAAGAGTCATAACCAAATGTACTACATGAACTTTGATTGAGTTCTGGTTTGGGAAAAACAACTATAAAGGATTTTCTTTTAACAACTAGCTGAAAGTGAATTCAGACTGAATATTAGATGATTACTATGGAATTATTGTTAATATTTTACATATGATAATCATATTTTGGCTATGTAGCAGAATGCTTGTTTTTAGAACCATTGAGATGTACATGCCATGTTGTCTGCAAATTATTTTCAAATGGATCAATACAAAAAAAGAAAAATGTATGTGTGTGCATGTGTATGTGTGTACATCTAATACAAAGACAGAAGGGAGAGCAGATGAACCTATACACTATTAACTGGTCCATCTAGGTAGAGAATATATTATTCTTAAAATTTTTATCATACTATTCTTACTATTTTTTTTACATATGAAAATTCCATAATAAAAAGTTGACTAAAAAACTGAACAAAGTAGGGAATAATACTTGACAACATTTAACACAGCAAGCGTAGAGGACAACAAAAGTCAGAACTTAAGAATACGCATGAAGGTGACAAAAAGAATGCTGGGAAGTTTAAGAAGAGGTTTATATCTCTCAGTTTATAATGTGACATTTGCAAACACCTTAGCACAATTATCTGGCACCTAGAAGGCTGTCCGTTAACCCCCATTAACTTCCTCCAGGGTGAGGAGTCCTCAGGCTTTTGGGTCATCTGGGTTCATGTCCTAGCCACGTAGTCACTGTGTGTCCTTTGAAACAGTTATCTAATATTGCAAAGTCCCATTTGCCAAGTCTTTAATAGAGGTTTATGCCTCTCTCAGTTTATAACGTGATATTTGTGCACACCTTAACATAGTATCTGGCACCTGGAAATCTGTCAGTTAACTGTTCACTTGCCAGCTAGCCTTCTAAACTTTCCTGAATCTTGCTTCCCCCTTGCTTTTCAACTTTTGGCTTCATCTTGAGCCTCAACAAAACACAGCTCATCACTGCTCTTAAATAATCCATGGTCATCTTTCACCCTGAGCTTTTATTTTGCTATTTTTCTTTCTTGAAATGCTGCTTCTCTCTCCGCCTGCCACTCCCCCTGCTTGTGTTCCCTCTCTCACTGTGTCTCTCTCTGTCAAATAAATAAATAAAATCTTTAAAAAAAAAATTACAATTTCCAGTTACATTTGATCAGTGCAGATCATATCTGCACATGACAAAATGCAATTGTAAACAAAAGAATTCATAGGGAATATTCAGATTTCTTTAAAGAAATAATTTTATAATTAAGGGAGACAATTTTTTATAGGAATTATGAACAAATATATGTTAGTGCAAAGCTATTTTCATCTAATGAAGATAATCCCTAAAGAAACTGAAAATCATACACATTTCCAGTTGAGAGTCCCAAATATTTTTTCCTATCTTTTTTCTATCAATCCAATAAGGATTAAGTTTATTTAACATTTTTATAAATCAGTAACTTTAGAAAAGTCATACTACCAAATTAGGAAAACGGTCAATTCACAATTCACTAAAAATATGTAAAGAACATACATGTGGAGAACAGATAGGATTCCCAGAGGAGTATTTCATGTAACTGGGAGAGATGATGTAATAGCAAGGTTTTAGTCCCACCCTGTACTTTAACCAGGGCTTCTCAAACTCTTCCACTGAAACAGCCCCCTCCTGACAAAATGTCCTTAAAAAGGATGGAGAGGGGAGAACATATATCTTTGTGCGTAGAATAATTCAAATTATACCACAGTTCCAAATTTCTCATGTTTTACCCTAAAAATTCATGGTTATAAAGAAGATATGCCATATTTATCATGGCTTTTTGTATCTCCTGACACATAATCACGTACTCTCAGTGATATATGTGACCCAGTTTGAGAGGCACGGACTTAAACCAAGGTATGTCCATCTGAAAAAATATTTTCCTAAATTACGACACAAGAATAATTTCATTTTATAATGTCAGGGATAAATAATAATGAAAATTATTTGACATTTGTTGAATAACAATTATGTAAAAAGTATTAGATTAGGTTTTTAATATAATCTTAGTTTTAGAAAGATTTTTTTTTTTTTTTAAGATTTTATTTATTTATTTGAGACAGAGAGAATGAGAGAGACAGAGAGCACATGAGAGGGGGGAGGGTCAGAGGGAGAAGCAGGCTCCCTGCCGAGCAGGGAGCCCGATGCGGGACTCGATCCTGGGACTCCAGGATCATGACCTGAGCCGAAGGCGGTCGCTTAACCAACTGAGCCACCCAGGCGCCCAATATAATCTTAGTTTTAAAAATGTAAATATTATCTTGCCAACCGTAATGAAGGAACTGAGGCCAAAGAGATTAAATAGCTATCCAAAAGCAGTACAGTGAATAAATATTAGTTACTTCGTACACAAGTCTTTATTATATCACAATCTCATCAACATTTTATTTTTACAAATATCTTTTTCTGGGGCGCCTGGGTGGCTCAGTTGGTTAAGCGACTGCCTTCGGCTCAGGTCATGATCCTGGAGTCCCGGGATCGAGTCCCGCATCGGGCTCCCTGCTCGGCAGGGAGTCTGCTTCTCCCTCTGACCCTCCTCCCTCTCATGCTCTCTGTCTCTCATTCTCTCTGTCTCAAATAAATAAATAAAATCTTTAAAAACAAAAACAAAACAAAAATCTTTTTCTGTAACCTGTGTTTTTATCTTATGTATCTATTTAGTGGAGGTGTACTGTGAACAGCACAACGGCCACTAAGATATAAAAAGAAATTCTTCACTAGTGCTAGAGCTTTAAGACTAATCAACAATGGGTGATGTAAGACCATTTATATTAGAAAAGAGACCAACAAAGTTGAGTCAATTCTTAGGTTCAAGAAGACTTGGCATTATGAAGCACTGGGTGTTACATGCAAACAATGAATCATGGAACACTACATCAAAAAAAATAAAATAAAATAAAAATAAAAAATAATAAAAGTCAAAAAAATTTAAGAAAGAAAAAAGGGGATAGATGGATCAGTACAGCAAAATATTGAAAATTATTTAACCTAAGGATGGATATATGGGTGTTAATTACTCAACAGTCTCTTCTTTTGCGCATGTTTGAAAACTTTGATGATAAAAAGTTGAAGTAAAAAAAAAGACTTGGCATTGTAAATGGGATAGGATGTAAATTTTATTTACAAATAAATCCTAGACCTGATCCAAAATGGCAGCACAGAGTAACCGAGAGAACAAGGACCAGAAGGTACTCAGCAAATCCTAAGCAACCTCTCGTTAGCATGTCACTAGCCAGTGACATGTCCTTGAGTAAGTTGCTTGCCTCTCTAGGACTTATGTTCACCATATGAAAGGAGTGTGCATTTCAATTTCTACACTTAAGTTTCCATTACTCTCAGCTAGCACCTCTTTATTAGCATTTTTAAGCAATTTTTTTAATTCACATTTCTATATACTCAACTATCAGTCTTGGTCCTTTTTTTTTTTTTGAAGATTTATTTATTTACCATTTGAGAGAGAGAGAGTGAGCTTGTGGGGAGAGGAGCAGACCGAGAGGGAGAGAATCTCAAGCAGACTCCCACTGAGTGTGGATCCCGAGACGATGCTCACTCTCACAACCTTGAGATCCTAACCTGAACTGAAATCAAGAGTCAGAGGCTTAACCGACTAAGCCACCCAGGGGCCGTAGTCTTGGTCCTTTTTAAAATATTCCCTCAATTCTTGCTTCTTAACCATCTTATAATCTGGAACACAACAAAACTGCCTAGTGAAAACTGCTAATAATATTAAGTTTACTCTGAGTTCTACTGCCAAAATGTTTATAATATCAGAGACTACTTTGGTATATTTATTTTTTAAAAGCTTTTGTGACTTGATAATTGACATTAAAATTAAATTATATTGTGTTCTTATTCAAACACTTGAGTGCATTAAAAGCCATAAGAAAACTATGCTACTAACCATCTTCCAGTTTGATTTGCAACCTGTTCTTCTAATTTCTGTAGCTCCGATGTGTAAGCCATTATTCGAGCATTGCATACCATGAGATTCTTAACTGCGTGCAAGATCTGGTCTTTCTGAGTGCTCAGAGAAAGGAGCTTCCATATTCCTTCTCGCATTCGAATTTCTAAATCTATTTTTTCTTGAATGCTGCAATCCTTAAAAAAAAGGAGAGAAAATATTCTTAAAAGATAGCAAAAATTCAAAATTATAACATTTATTTTTACCCCAATAGATGGAAAAGGTACTAGACATCATTTTAATGTTATAACATATTGAGAGAGTAACAAAGTTTTAATGTATAATAGCACAAAAGATATAGCTATTTGAAAATGCTCTTTGCAAACCTTAATTTCTTATTTTATTAGGAAGTCTTTACAATCTAGTGGAGAAACAGAACAGAAACAAGGGTGAGAAACATTACATATTCTTAGCATAATTTCACGAGGTTGGATAATGTCCCCCAAATATTCCTGTCCTCCCAGAACTGCAGAATGTGACCTTATTCGAATATAGGGTTTTGCAGATATAATTAGCTAAAATGAGGTCATACTGTAGTATGGGCCCAAACCCATTGGCTGGTGTCCTTATAGGAAAGCACATGAAGAAAGAGACACACACAGAGAGAACTACATGCAAAGACTAAAACAGAGATGGGAGTAATGAGTCTACAAGCCAACGACCACCAAGCAACCACCGGAAGCTGCAAAAGGCAAGGGAAGATTTCTTCCCACAGCCCTTAGCAGGAATATGGGCCTGCCAGTAGGTACCTTGATTTCATACTTCTGGATCCCAGAACAATGAGAGAATAAACTTCTACTGTCTAAAGTCACCCAGTTTTGGTAATTTGTTATAGGACAACCTCAGGAAACTAATACAATAATATAGTAACTAATGTAAACAATATAGCACATGCATATATTATATAGTTGTATTGTGGAATGGCAAGATGTGGTTGATGATTAACCAAGGGAAAATTTTCTAAAGGAGAAGATGCTGGAAAAGGGACTAAGGTTTAGCGGCTGTGGTAAGCAATGTAAATAAAATCTCAAAAGCAAGAGTGAAAACACTGTGCCCAGAAAATGTCAGAAGCTTTAGCTATCAGATGGAACAGAGATTCAGAATACATTTTGGATATGTTTACTTTAGTTTTAAGAGTCATCATGAAACTACTAAATCACTTTAGTACTGAAAGTCTTTTATTCCATACAATGATCTTGTAATGGCCTGGTTCTATATACAAGTTACACATGTAACATTAAAATTCTATAAACTGTATTGCTTTAATTCACAGTGGCTTTTTAAAAAATTAAAAATCATTGGATACTCTTTACTATACTACAAACATAATAATGCTCCAGTATGTCTATTTCTAAAAGTAAAGTGACCATCCTGGCTTCTGTGGTAAAAAATGAATGTTATAATTTACCTTTTAATTAGATCAAAATCTGTATCAAAAAATGTAAACGGAATCTAATAACAGAAGTTCCAGATATTAAAAAGACGATCTTTTCAAAAGGAAAACCTAAAAGTTAGGAGGGCAAGTCTATGAAAATAACCCTAAAAGAGAAGTTGCAGTAGATGATTTAACTTGACTATCCAAATCAATCAAATGCACTATTCATAAGCAGAAAAACAGATCTGTTTAATGACCTTCTGTAATTACATCATGTAATTACCACAAAAAAACCTTCTTTAGTAGTAGAACTCAAAACTGGTATACTATATAAATGTAGTTGTTTGCTTGTTTCCTTCTTTACACAAGGCTGAATTTCAACAATTCTGTTTCATCTTTTTATGACTTTGTCAGTCCCAAAGTAAATTCTTCTTTAATGTAATTAATAATTAATTATAAGAATTGTCCATGGGACCCATATGTGTATAGAAATAAGCTCTGGCAGACTGGTTAGTATTGGAGAGTGCATGCAGAGAACAATGTGAAACCAGGATGAATAGCTTTATCCCACAACTCAAATATAAACAAATACCATCTGCTGCCATTAAATTCAATTTTGCTTTTTAAATGTTACTGTGAGGCAGCCAGTTCAACCAGCGCAGCGGTTCTTAAAGCTGGCTGCACATTAGAATGTGGGGAAGGGCCTTATAAAAGTACCTAAGTTAAGACTCACCCCAAAACAATTAGACTCTCGGGAGGTGGAGCCTGAGTTTTTGTTTTTGTTTTGTTTTGTTTTTTTAAAGATTTTATTTATTCATTTGAGACACAGAGATACAGAGACAGAGAGAGAGCATGAGCAGGGAGAAAGGCAGAGGGAGAGGGAGAAGCAGGCTCCTCGCTGAGCCGGGAGCCCGATGTGGGGCTCGATCCCAGGACTCTGGGATCATGACCTGAGCCGAAGGCAGACGCTTAACCGACTGAGCCACCCAGGCGCCCGAGCCTGAGTTTTTGTTGGTGCTGTTTTTTTTAAGTTCCTCTGGTGATTCAATGTACAGCCAGGGTAGAGATCCACTGCTGTAGTACTTGAAATTCCATAGCAATCTGGAAAGTTGCAACAACCTCAAGGAACCAGCAGGTGGCCACAAACACATTAAAGAATCAGTTTGGGCTTCTAAGGTTTCCCTCTTATAAATGAAGATTATCTTCTTTTCATCACTTATTGATAGACTATAAAACTATAGAGGCTTGGGAAATAGTGCAGAAATGAAATGCAAAGTTAGGGCTTCTTTTTTTAAATCCCCTTATTTGTAAGGTTAAATATTCATTAAGGATATATGATAATGAGATATATCTAACATATTAACATTAGAATTCTATCCTTTAGAGCAGGGATTAGCAAACTATAGCCCAGTCAATGCTTGTCTTTTTGTAAATAAACTTGTACTGGGGCACAGTCACACCCATTTGTATTATCTAAGGCTACTTTCAAACTACATTGGCAGAGGTGAGTGATTTCAAATAAGACCACGTGGCCCACAAAGCTGAAAATATTTACCTACCTGTTCTTTTACAGAAAGAGTTCGCTGATCCCTAACCCAGCCAAATTAACATTCATAGTAAACTAGCTTACCTCTCCTATTCTACAGTGAGCAGATGTGGATCTGGGAGGGCTGACGTGAGTGGCATGAATTGTTAAGTGTATGTATGCTTTCGCATGTACTGCGGTGTAAAAAAAAAGAGAGAGAGAGAGCTGTGGTGTTAGCTAGTTTTGTGTTCCCCATGCAACTTTAGTACACATCTATACTTCACACACAGAGAAAAACCTCTCTAGTCAAGTGCTATTACTCCAGCCAAGAAAGTCTTTATGGAGTCAAAGAAGTTAATTTTAGTTAGTAAGGGGTGCAAAGTGCTCCTGCGGTAAGAGTTGATGTGCTATCCACAGTGAGAACAATGATCCTGTAATGAGAGCACAGACTGAGTGCTCAAGGATGATGCTTACTCAACCTCAAAGTGGAACAGGAGGAAGTTAAAATCCCTACTGCCGCTGCCTCAATCATAATGGCAGAGTTGAGACTGAGTAGGACCCCAGACAAAAGCATATACCCATATGAAAGCAAGTCTCCAGAAAGCAAAGAATGGGGGGAAAACCCCCCTCTTGCCATTTCTTCTTCAATTTTCTAAATGAGAGCTTCCTTGTAATCAAGTCAAATGAAGCTCATGACACTGTCCTGATCATGTAGGTATCTAAAGTCAGGCTAATAAAAATATACAGGGCAAGGCTAAAAATGAAATAGGGAAAGGACTTAAAAGTGCAATTGTAAATTATGTAGAAAACAGAAAGATACTGGGTTTGAAGAGCTAGAATGGGACAAAGGAAGTGCAAAGAAAATGGCCTTAGTTTTGAAACTAAGCACGGACTTTAAAAAAAAAAATGAAGTTGGGCTGCTAGTAAGACAACTGTAGTAATCCAGATAGAAACTATCACCCACACAATGGATATAGTTAAACCATGTTTGCTAAGTGACCATGATGAAAAAGACTGCAAAAGAGGATATATAGCATACATCCTTCTTCTAAAAGAAATTGCGTGTTATTTTAAGTATTGTTTATGTACAGAAAAAGTCTGGAAATCGTCAATAGTGGTCATTCTGGGGAATGGCATTAGAGAAAGAATTCTTAAATTCATGTTTCTGTATACGTTTACTTTGCTGAAATGAGATAATGAGACAGGGAAACTGAAGAACTCCATAAAAAATCTCCTTTTTGCTCCTTTTCCTGCTTCTATTCTTGCTAGGACTTGCACCCACACCCCACTTTACATATGCCTTGTAATGCAAAGAGTATTTCCTCCTTGTAAGGGACAAGGAGTTCATGATTTCTCTAGAACAGATAACATCTAAGGAAGACCCAGATGAGAATGACTGGAGGGATCTACCATATGTGTATTCCAGACCACCAGCGCTAGACATCTAGACGCGCTAGACATCTAGACACGAAGACACCCCCCGCCCCAACCCCAGCTCCAAGCAATAACACTTGGGTCCTCCTCTTTGTTCTAACCGGTTCTTGGATGCCTGAGAGGACACATACACCAGACCATCATCCTCAGTAAAAACCCCCAGACCCCAAACTAAGACAAGACTCATGCTCCTTGTCTTTCTGAGTTTCCTGGGCATTTGTCTGTATCTGCTCTCTCTATATCTTCAATGAACTTTTTCACCTCCGTGGGCTCATGTGAGAGTTCCATCCTGCAGGAAGCTAAGGACCCTCTGGGCTGGTCTTGCGAGACACCCCCCCACACACACACAACAACTGGGTCTTCTGACCCGGCCTGCTGGCACCAATAGCATTACTTCTTGAATTTCATTTTTATTAAGATTTCAAAAGCTTCAGTATTTGTAAGAAAAGGTAGGTGCCCCAACATCTCAGATGAATGGGACAGAAGATGGTAAGAAAAAGAGTTTTCTCTCAAGCACATTCTGAGTGTTGGGTACTATGCTAAGTATTTTAAAGAAGTTCTCAACTCCCAGCAACTTTCTGGAATAACCATCTTACCCATTTTACAACTGTGGAAACCAAGGACTTAGAAAAGACAGATAACTTATTCAAGGTTGTACAACAAGCAGAGTTGGATTTGACCTTAATCTGACTCTAAAGCCAATACTCTATGCTGTGTGTACTCATAGATGACTCCAAGGTTTGAGCAGAGGTGTTTCATAGTGTTACGACCACCCAATAATTTTTGGTCCTATCCTTATTAGATGGCAGGTTCATTAATATCAAAGGAAAAACAGCAAATAAAAATTCAGTTAGTGATGTATAAAATTCTCTTACTGACCCTCAGTAATAGGTTAAAACCTATTACTATTCTGCAGTTTTTATCCAAGATCCGAACAGAAGGAATTCCACAACTCGATTATTTGCTTTTCTTACTGCCTAAGAAAGCACTAAATACTGTACCTTTTCACATGAAAATAATCCAGCCTTGTGTATTTTTAAACATTTGTTTTCATTCCATGTAGCTAAACTTCTTTCATGACCTTACCCTCTTCTCTCTTTTGTGTAATTCCTAAATATTATTGCTGAACACAACAAAATAAATATACTTGAACGACTATACAAACACCTATGTAATACACACAAGAACCTCAACAGATTGCCAATTCACTAGAAATCAAGATTCTGTTAACAATCGGGACAGCCAGGGCGCCTGGGTGGCTGAGTCCTTAAGCATCTGCCTTCGGCTCCTGGAATTGGAGCCCCATATCAGGCTCCCTTTTTCAGCAGAAAATCTGCTTCTCCCTCTCCCATTCCCCCTGCTTGTGTTCCCTCTCTCGCTCTCTCTTTCTCTCTCTGTCAAATAAATAAAATCTTAAAAAAAAAAAAAAACAGAACAGAACAATTGGGACAGCCAAAGTACATAACGGATAGGACAGAAAAAGAAGTATTTTACATTAAAATGTTTGAAAATTTTGAAAATACTGGCATAAAACAGCATTACTAATAAAGGAGTTGGACTTTTCTGCATAATGATTCTTAATGTCTTACTTATTTTTCTCAGTGTTATTGAAGATTTACTAACAATGTTGCATCTACTGAGACTTCTAACAAAGACTAAGTTTCTAAGGAAAGGCTCTGCCAGGTTTCTAAGCAAAGATAATAGGCTGGACCATATAAAATTGCCACTAGTCTACCAATTTTGACCTACAAAACTGGTATTTTCATATGGTTTAATCTATCTCAGAAGTAGGTAAAAGAAGGTGGAGATTAAAACAGAAGTGAAGATCCAGCTTAAAGACATCAGTTTTAAGACTTTAAAATTATGGTTAAGGGGAAAATATAGCATTTTAATAACTGACTTCCCTACGAAAAAATGTTGGTCTCTATTAAGTAAAAAAGGTTTCTAACACACATTTTACATGGCGAAATAAAAACTATCAAGCTTCTTTCTTACCAATTCAAAAAGAATCCACTATCAAACCAACTTTTTCTAGAGTTCCAAGGTTGCACTTTGCTCCTCCACCCCGTCCCCTCAAGTTTCTGTCGTGCGTAGACAGCGCGCCAGTACTTGTGTTCCCGTCAAATCGAGTAAAAGCAACCTGGCCTCTCCTGGCCTCGAGGGCACTTCTCGGAAATCGCGGGGCCTCCCTTCCCCCGGCATCGCCTACACTGGGGGGTCCACACCCTGGAGGGTGGAGGGAAGCCGCGGGCAGGTGCGCCCGGAAACGCGCGGCGGAACTCTGGCATCGCTTCCCGATTCGGGTCTGCCTCCTCCATAAGAATCGGGGGCCGTGGGGGGTGAGGAGATTCCTAAGCTCCCTCGGGGCCTCAAAAGTCGGCCTCCTAGTCCTTCCCTTTGTTTCTGGCCACGGCTGAATAGGAGACGCGCGGTGGGGGTTTCTCGACGACGAGGCACAACGGTGGCTTGAGGACTCGAAGCCGGGCCCTTCCTCACTCACCTGCTGGGCGGGAAGGCCCGCCAGGCGGAGCTCGGGACCCCTCACGGCCTGCCCCTCCATCTCCAGCGCCACAGCCAAGGCCGCCGCCACTCCTCCAAAGGTAAGATTTGAAAAGCCCGCCGCTCGCTGGGGCCGCGGAGGACGCCAACCGCCGTCCCGGCCGCACCAAGTCCGGCCGCGGGGGGAGGGGCGCGGGGGGCTTGCCGCCGGAGGGCGCACGCGCAGTGGGAGCGCCCGCGCCCGCGCCTCCCGAGCTGGAAGCGGGCGGGGACCCGAGCTCTCCGTGCCCGCGGAGAAGTGGGAGCCGAGGGCCGACTTAAGGCCGTGACTGGGGCGTGGGCGGGCTTGGGACGGGAGTGGGCCGGGCGGTGGGGAGAGCGCCGGCCACCAAGCGCACCGGGCCCGGCACAGGGTTTCTGCTGGTGGCGTTCGAGGCACGCCCTTGGCGCTGAGTGCATTTTGCCTGCATCCCAGTGCAGGCTCTCCCTCCACAGCCCTCGGGCTGGCTGCAGTCCCTGCGTTCTTACGGACGACTCAGGGACACACGGTGTCACCAGGAGCCTATGGCCTCAGTCCCAGAGAACCAAGGGACACTGCTCCCAGCGCTCTCACACAGCACAGGGTCACTCGGAGACCAGGGCCCTATAACCCCGGCTGGTGAGATACCAAGGTCTTTTCTTTTGTCCCCAGTGTTTCTTTATAATTCCAGAGACCCCACCACACACACCCAAGTAGTCTGTTCTTCTTGCAAAGACTTCTTTCTTGAAAGCAGTTTATTCTTTTCTTGCAAAATACTTATTTCATTACTCCTTCCCCACCAGCATCCAAGGTGATAGCCGAATGACGTATTATTTTCCCAGAGCCCCATTTTTTGCTGTCCCTAAAGACCAATACAAAGACTGTTTTTCAAAAAAAGATTTTATGTATTTATTTGAGAGAGAGAGCGAGAGAGAGAGCCCGAACAGGGGGCAGGAGCAGAGGGAGAGAGAGAAGTAGACTCCCCACTGAGCAGGGAGCCCTTTGTGGGGCTTGATCTGTGGACTCTGGACCATACCTGAGCAGGAGGCAGACGCTTAACGGCCTGGGCCACCCAGGCACCCCCCACCCCAATACAAAGACTCTTTTTTAAAGAGTTTTATTATTAATCATAATGGGAAAGTATGGAATCTTTAAAAATAAAAATTGAAGTGCTAAACATTTCAGGCCCTTGTAAGATCCTTATAATCCATTGTCCTGGCCTATCCTGACTTACCCTTGAAAAGGCAACAGGACTCCTCTTTGACTTTTGACATTTTTTTCTCCTAAGTGCAAAATTAACCAAATAACCCTCCCACCATCACCTCATAGAAGGCCTTGGGCACTTTTCCTTCCATAAATTATCCACATTATCCACAAGGCTCTTTTTAAGCAGTTGGTTTGAAGATTTACTTCTGAAAAAATGAAGAGTGCCTGTCCCTTCAAATAGGTTATTTGAGGCCCTCTGGAAAAGATGATACTAGAAGCTTCCCAGCTAGGAATGACCCTCCCCTTACATTAGGAATGTATGGGTCATTAACAATGACCCATATCCTTACACACAACTATAAAATGTGTATAGCTCAAAATTACCAACAATGAGTTCACCTCATTCTCTTCAAACACAGATCTGAATTCCAAAGTCATTAGGTACCCTTCCCCCAATGCACACCCCTCTCTTCTGCTTACCACTTTGTGGTATAATTATCCCCTATTCAAAATGAACTGCATGAGCCTAGTAGAGTACCTGACTCATAAAGGAAATACACACAGGGAGCTCATCATCAGACATATATTATTTCTCATATAACACACACAGCTCTCAGACTCAAACCAAAATACTTATAGAAGCCATCACTTTATGGAAAGAGAGGCAAGCCAACCAATTTTAAATTGGACATGGATGTAGGAATATTTGATGAGTAAATACTAACTGGAGATGCATTTATTTATGATACTCGAGGAGAAGCCATATTTAGTAATTACCTGTGGAATTGACAGTTGCTATTAAAGACCTTTCTCTTTGGAGAAGATATAATGTAGTCCTATCTCTTTATTATTCATCAAGGGATGTGTCCAGGAAGTGTTTAAGATATAACTATTACCTGGTGATTAAAATACCTCAGAGCAGGAATGCTGTTTCCTTATTTATCCCCAGGTCCCTCTGGTAGTTTCATCAAACATAGGTTTCTCTGGTGTATGTGATGTACATCAAAAGAGATGGAAACTACCAAAAGCTTAAAGATTTCACATGAGTAGTTTGGTTAGCTTGAGAATGAATGAATGGATGGATGAATGAATGAATGACTTTAACAACTCCCAGAAAGTAAAAAGTATGACATTTTACCATCTCAACTGTTTGAAAAATAGCATTTGGTCATCTCTCATTTGAGAGCTAACATCCCACCCTCCTTGGGCTCCCACAGTCAATGGATGCCTACCCAATTGCCCAGGTATAAAAGCTTCAGATGAATTGTGAATGATGGGATTACTGTTCTACCAATATTACTTCCCATGATAAGTTCAACATGCAAGACTAATTATAAGTATTTGTTATCTCTAATATAACAAATAGATAATATTTAATAATTAATAAATATAAAATCAGTATTTGACATAGGACAGCCAATTTAGATAATACTAATAAATGTTAAAGCAAATTTTTCTTCTCTTAATCCCTGCATTCCCCTTTTTAAATCTCTAAAAGGTCAAAAGAAAAGAAAATACTGAACTGGAAATCAGCTCTCTTACATAATAGACCTATTATGTTTAAAAATGTGATCTGCCCCAGAACAGATAACTGTTGTGGTTTCTAATATCCTCCTAGACTCTCTTAAAAAACTCCTATTCAAAAATTCTCTTGATGATTCCTCTATTCATCTGTTATCTCATAGGCAATGCATTTAAAATGAACTTCATAGACTAGAGCCGTATTTTGAATTATATACAAAAAAAAAAGAAAAAAAGGAAGAAACAAGTAAAGATGCCAAGGAGAGGTGCAGCATTTGCTTAAATGAATAGGCCATAATCTACAAACACAGAAGCATCATATAATCATAAGGAGGATATGGAATACAGAATCTGAGGACTTATTAGCTCTATGACCTTGGGCAAGCCACTCAGTGTCCTTATCTATAAAAACAAGTATAATAATACCTAGTTAGTTTTTTTAAAAGTTGTTGGGAGACTCAAATGAGATAAGATTTGTGAGAGTGCTTTGTAAACCGGTTATCCACAAAAACATGAGACACTGCTACTGTAGGAAGGAAGCATCAGCACCTATGATGGGCCGATGTACAGGACCCACAGAACACTGAGATCTGAATGAGAAAAGTTTATATGAATAGGGTTGAGTATATTCAAGATACACCACCTACCACTGAAAAATAATTAATACCTCGATTATATTATAAAGAAATACAAATCAATAAATATCTGACTGGAAAATAGTCAAATGTTATGGTAGGGATATTGTAGATTAAACCCAAGTGGCAAATAAAATGTGAAAAGTTGCTCAACTTTATTATCAGTTTTAATCTGTAAATTTGCAAATTTGTAATTTACAGGTTAAGACCCGAACAAGGTAATATTTTATAGTTACTAGATTGGTAAATATTAAGAAGTTTGATAATACTAAGGACTGGGGAATTTACAGGTCAAAAAGATATTATACACTGATAGAGGAGATGTAAATTTGTGCAATTTCTTTGGAAAAAATTCAAAACTATCTTGTAAAGTTAAAAATGTATATACCAAGCCATTCCACTCTGAGGTACATATATCCTTAAGGAACTTCTTACAAATGTGTGCCAGCAACACGTTTGTAATAGCAAAAATATAAAACAATCCAAACGTTCATTTCAAGACAATGGATAAAAAAAATTGTGGTGGTGTACCCAATGACATATGTCAGTAAAAATGAGTAAACCATAGATATATGTAACATCATGGCTGAATCTTGGAAATATTGAATGAAGGAATCAGTTGCAGAGGCGTACATAGACTATGTACTTTTTACAAAGCAGAATAAGATATCTAAACAATATTTTGTTTAGGAACACATGTAATAAAAAGCTTATATTTTAAAAGGAAGAGAGTACTAAGAACAAAACTCAGAATAGTGACTATCTCTGGGAGAAAGGCAGGGGGATGGGAGGGAGACAGAGCATACAAACACAAAGCTACTAGTAATGTTTTAGTTCTTAAGCTGGGTAATGGGTTCCCAGGTATTTATTTTAATGTTTACCTAGTAACTTACATATATATTGCATATATTCTTTTGCATACCTCCAACATGTCATAATAGAAATCATTCTAAGGTATTTGAAATGTTCTTGTACAAGTTAAACAATGGTGATAACGTACGGTCTTTTAAAAGATTGTTACCTGGCAAAATAACAATACATTTTTTGGCTTCCAATTTTTGACTTACGTTTGATTCGTTTCCAGTACATTTTAGTATGTGAAAGTGTGAAAGCACAGCTGTAATGCGCTAGTGCCTATGCCCAGCAAGAGATGAAAACTGGCCATGTGGGTTTATCTGAACACTTCAGAGCCATTGCTTGGGCGCTTGGATGGCAGGTGAGGTAGGTAGATTTTGCAAAGGATGAGAGGTTTGTCAGCAGGTGGGGATGAAGTGAAGTGCAATTTGAGTAGTTACTGTTAATGTGACCTTTATATTACACATAGGCCTAGAGACATTCAAATGACATTAAAATCAAAGGGCTCCTTACTGAGCAAGAAAATCAGCCAGAGGAATTAGTTACATGACTTGAATCCATGGTCCTCAAACAGTGGCACACAAATCTTTCCAAAGTTTTATAGGCTTGGACAGTGTTAAAGGAATCATTGCTAAGATCTTCAACTTACATTCCCCATCCTAAAGCTGATTACCTAAGGTGCCTGTTGTCTGGGCCTCACATTGATGCCCTTTCACAGTCACCTTCTCCCACTTGTGTTAGCCATCCGCACTACAGCATTGCCCCTCGGTATAAAAACCATCTGGGGGCCAAAGGGACAATTAAATTCATTGGTGTTGATGTTGCTACAATCAATGAACCAGGGGCTCAGTTGCTTACATAGCAGAAGTAGACTTGATGTTGAGAACTGTCTCATTCTAGCATTAGTATTTGTTCATGGATACATAAATCAATTGGAGGAAAAAAGGGCTCGTCTATCTGATTATGAGATTCATTTCCAGGAAAATTTTATTCTCAATCTTTAATATTGATCTGTTACAATTCGTCATAGGCTTATTTTGTTATCAATTGTATACTACTAACAATTTTAACAATGCAATCTAAAAGAAAACTCTTGACCGTTAAATCTTATAGTCACGTGAAATGTAAAAATGTATAAAATTCCAATTTATGCTTATATGCTTGCTGGAGAGAAGCATGATAGGATGAGCAATGAAGACCTCAAGCATAAAAATATTTTATGTAAGTAGAAAACTCTGTGGGAAAGTGGAATAAAAATAGAAGTTCAAGTAAAATAGGAACAATGTAAAATTTCTGATTTAGAGATAAAGTGGCTCATGTCTTTTCTAAATGGAAGATGGTGGCTGAGTATCAAATCTTTAACATTTGGGATTCCATTAGATACACTTAGTAAATATAATGATTTAAATTGTACATTGTAATTATTTTCAATACACCAGCTATTACATCCTTTGTAACTATTTAAATATATGCTAAAACATAATAGATGCCACCTTGAAAAATACAGAATTTTTAAAAATTCTTTTCGGAGTTTTGCACTAATATTTTGGAAAATTGCTGATTTAGATCTCTAATAACGTTGCACTGCAAAACTTGGATGTGTCTGTCTGACAGAGAGGCATGCTTGCAGACTCACTTCCCCCAATTTTTCTCTGATTCCTCTCCTACTTCCCACCACCCCTCACTGTCCCTCCTAACCACTTCTGGTTTCCCAGACAGACACAGCTCCTTCAGGAATTTTTTTTCTTCAGGTGCATTAATACCATCAGTTAGTCTAAGGACAAATTCTTCTCTTCCCGCTCTTGTTCTGGAGATGTTCTGTCTATAGCTATTCACCATTGTTTTCTCCTTTCTCTGTCTTGGCTATTACGGGGCCTTTGCTCTCTCATGGAAAATTCTGAATCCGCTTCTCAAGTTCTGAAGCAACAACAAAGAAGCTTGTTGAAATTTTTATCGGAATTGTATTGACTTTAGAAGAAACTTACATGTTTAGGGTACTGAGCATTCCTCTCCATGAACATCACATATGTTGCAAATTTAGATCTTCCTTAATGTCTTTCAATAAAAGTTTTGTACTTTTTTCCACATAGGCTTTGCATATCTTTTGTTCCATATATTTTTGGATTCCTTATATCTCTTCTTGTTGTGGTAAATAATGGCTTTAAAAATATGTCTTCTGTTTGTGACTAGTGTATAAAAATAAGCCTGATTTCTGTTTGTTGGTGTTATATCCAAATACCAATTTATCCTTGATAACTTAAATTCTCTTATTATTTCTAATAAATGTAGGTTTGCCGAGGGCAGGGGGTGTTTTTCTATGTAGACAACGAAGTGTGAATTAGAACAGTTTTCTTTCCTTCTTTTCTAATTCTTGTTATTCTTCTTACCCAACTTACCGCTGTGGCAAGAACAGACAGCTAATACAGTGTTAAATCAAAGCTGGGAAAGTGGGCATGCTTGTCTTCTTCCTGATTTTTAAAGGAAATGTTTCTAATGTTTAACCATTTCTTTATCTCACTACATTATATATCTTTTTGCTTGGGATTTATGCCCTTCATTTTTAAGCATTAACTCTAAAAATTGCCTCTCCTCTCTTCTCTCTGTTCTATCATTTAAGGACTACAATTAGACATAGGTTAAATCTTATTCTATTTCTTTATCTCCTAAACTTTATTTTATATTCTCCATTTTCTTGCTTTTTGTGGCTGAATTCTGAGTATTTTTCCATCTTGCTATTTCTTTGTCTGTGTCTAATTTTCTCTTAAATTCAACTACTGTGTTTCTTTATTTCAACAATCATGTTTTTCATTTATAAGAGTTCCATCTTACTTTTTTGATCTTCCTTGTCCTTTTGGGTAGTCTGTTGTTGCCTGTGCATTCGTGGGATTCTATTTTTAATTTCTTTCGATCTTTTTCATACTTCACATTCTGTATCTAGTCATTCTAATATTTGTAGTTTTTGAGGACATTAATTTGATGTTTCCACTGACATTTACTCATGGTGACTTGTTTCCTTGTGTTTTGTAGCCTTTAATTGGATGTTCATATGTAGCTAATCTCAACTTTCTTGCAGAGAGGATTTGCACATTCTGCTGGGAGCCATAAGGCTCTAGACATGTAAGACCACCCAGCCCAGATTCCTAGGTTTAATGTCAGAATCTCAGGTGCACGTCCTTCTACATGCCACTGGCAGAGCAAGACTGTTTGTTTGTGGCCACCGCATTTGTGCAGGTATAGCTCGCAGCTCAGGTTTCAACTCCTGGTTGCTTTGTTTGTTTGGGGGGCTTTGGGGTTGTTACTCGATTTTTAGTCCCTTAAAAGTTATTTCTTCTTTCCTGAGATTTCAGCAATGCTACAAAAGTTAGACTTTATGCAAAATTTATATTTCACGCAAACTTGTTCAATAACGAGAGGAACCACTATTCATGAAGTCCACCCCATTGCTGATATAGAAGCCCCTAGGAAAGGGTATTTTTAACACCAAAAATATAAGAAGTATATAATATTCTTCAGTGCAGTCTTACACTGCACACTTTTGGTTTTAAGGGAAACTTGCCACATTGTCTTTGTTTTTTTCCTTCCACCTGAAAATGTTCAGTATCCCAGTAAGGTCAACACTGTTCATCTTTGGACAAAGATGGAATTTTTCAGAGGATAGAACAAAGATCCATAGAGAATAAATGCATTGGAGAGCCCCTTGTAGGTCTAAAAAACAAAACAAACAAACAAACAAACAAAAAAAAACAAAAAAAACTTTTCTCTTCCTTTGGTCTATTAGAGGATCCTTAAAATATATGCCCCTTGGGATTTCACACCTGCTATAGACAAAAGTGCTGTGTCTCCCATTCTTCTCTTTTCTTAATAGGAATCGTTACTGAAGTTACCCTGAACATGTTTCACCAGAGTATACTGGATGTTTGGCAAGCAGATTACTTGCCTTTTTAGTTCATAAGTGTTTTGGTTCAAGAGGAGCCACACCCAGACATGAAGCAGATTTCTCCCTGACGTAGAGACTACACTGTAATCTCATCCATAGATCCTGCTCTTTGTGCTTGTGGTCCTCACTAAATGGCACTTTTGGGTTTTCTCCTTCAGGGAGGGATGAGTATATATTGCCTATGGGAAGGAGAATGAATCAAATGTTTGGTGCCTTGAAGGACTATTGTAATCAGTGACATTCACAAAATATTTCTGGTTTGGTTCACTTCCTCATAGGCTTGCCCATTTGCAGTTAGACATGACTGTGAGGTATGCTTTGACTGATGAACCATGAATAGAAGTGTCTGTGCAGCAACTTTAAGAGCAAGTGTGTGATTTGCTACCATTTTCTCTCCCTCTGTCCCAGTGACAGGCAACTTTCCAGATAGTGGATGGTACAATATCCTGGGTTGCAGAGGGAGAGAACTAAAGGGAGCCCCAGATATCTTGTGATGAACATGTATTAAGTGCAAGAAATCCATCTTCGCTGTTTTGAACCTCTGGATCTGGAGATTGTCTGTTGCTACAGCATCATATAGGCCATACTGAGTGATGCGAGTACAAAACTGAGGGACAGGATTTAAAGGATGGTCTTAGCCCTGCCACCTAGTATCCACATGCCAAGTCACTTAGGGTTAGGGCCTCTAAACCCAAGTTCCTTCACCTGTCAAGTAGGACTAGTAATTCTTCCCCTGTCTGCTGCAGTGGCTTGGTTTTGGTATCCAGCATTTGTGAAGGTGTCTGAAAAATGTAAAGGAGGTGCAAATATATTCCAGTAGTGTCATTAACAACATTGAATTGGTTTATTCCCATCTATATAATGTCAATTCCAAGAAGAAAACATTAAGGAAGTTATGAGAACTCAAGACTTAAATCAGATAATGGTGCAATGAATGACTTGATGATTTTAGCATGAAGTACTGACATGTCCGTCTAAAATATCTAAATAACTACACACACTTTCTTTTGTAAACATAAACTTCTTTAAAGAGTCTTTAATGCTTTTGAAATTTTATTGTAAGTTAAAGAGTTATACCTAAGAAAAATAAAACCAAAGGTAATTTTGGAAGAAAAAGAAGTTTATCTTGGCCTTAAAAATTATATTTTTTTAATGTGCTATCAAAGTGAGCATTGAGTTGGCTTGCTTACCATGAATTCCAGAACCAAGCTTATTAAACTGCTTTGTTTTCAAACTTCTTCAGCCATTTCTTCACCACAAAATTGTGAGTTCTCTTGAGTTGACCCTTATCTTCCATTGAAAGAACCACATTAGAAATAATAAATCATAAAGTCTTATAAAAATGCCCTTCCTGGGCACCTGGGTGGCTCAGTCATTGAGCGTCTGCCTTCAGCTCAGGTCATGATCCCAGGGTCCTGGGATCAAGCCCCACATCGGGCTCCCTGCTCTGCGGGAAGCCGGCTTCTCCCTCTCCCACTCCCCCTGCTTGTGTTCCTGCTCTCACAATGTCTCTCTCTGTCAAATGAATAAATAAAATCTTAAAAAAAAAAAAGTTAAAAAAAAATGCCCTTCCTATTATTTTCTGAAAACTAAAGGCAGGAAAACATCCTGTGACCACTTTCCAGAGTGTGTGAGCCTGTTTAGCAGCTCTGCACTGGTTAACAAAGACCATGAACACTGAAGTTGTCCATGACAAGGAATTCCGGGTCTTACAGGATTGTTATTTTTGGCTTGCCATTTGCTGTCTTATGATGGCCAGGCAGGTAGGGCGGGCTTCATGTTAATTCTGTAAAGTGCTGTGTTGACTCGTGCTGTCACAATAATGATGATGATGTGTGATGAATAATTATCCACGAAAATCTGAGCTCCTTCTCATATATAATACACCTGGAATGGATTACTTATCTCTGTCCTTTCTAGTTTTGCAATGGGAAATCTAAAAGATTTAGGATTCGTTTTGAGCTGTATAAGCTTTACTGATCTGTTATGCTCAAATTGAGTGTTAAATAATAGCTAATGCTAAATGAAAGCTTACTTTTTGATGGCAACTGCTCTAATTCTTTCCATTTGTTAATTCTACCATGAATATAATTTAATTTCTTCAAACCATTTCTTTATTACTTACAGAAATCATTCATTTATCAAGCACGCACTAAATTCTTCAGTTGAAATAAATAGTGTAAGATAGTATACAGTATCAGTAAGAAACTTGTCACTGTGACTCAAAAATGTGGCTCTGACTTCTTGAAAGGATATTTGTGTAAGCTTGAGAATACAGTCATCCAATATACATCTTTATTTTTTTATGTCCTAACAATATCTTCACCATTTGGAGTTTCATTTCTTTGTTTGGTGCATGTTTTTATAACAATGTTACTCTTTCTCCTTAGCATGGTATAAATAAAATATGAGATTTTACCTGCAGGTTTAATGTGTCTTCCTTAATGTGTAACACTAAATACTTTGAAGAATTCTATGCACAATCATACACCAGATTCATACTTGAAAAGTGTCTAACCAAAATATTCCTTTAAAATGTTGTACCCAGAAAAAGATACTCATATAAATAGAAGGAAAAAAAAAACCCGAATTTTCTTCCCAATGCCCAATATCTTGTTTTTCTTTTCTTTTTTTTTTTTTTAAGATTTTATTTATTTATTTGAGAGAGAGAGCAGAGAGAGAACACACAAGCAGTGGGGAGGGGCAGAGGGAGAAGGAGAAGCAGGCTCCCCGCTGAGCAGGGAGACCAACTCGGGACTCAATCCCAGGACCCTAGGTTCATGACCTGAGCCAAAGGCAGACACTTAACTGACTGAGACACCCAGGCACCCCTAATATCTTGTTTTTCTGTATAGTTTTTATTTAATAGAATTCTACTTTGCTTCTCTGCTTAATAGTTTCTTACGTTCAGGCTAATTGTAGAAATTACATCCAAATTATATGTATTTTATTATCTAAGGTGCAATTAGTTTCCACTTCGGGACATTACTTATTTACTGAAACTAAATTGGCCTCTATTAGCTGTGTTTCCAATTCATAAAATTAATAAAATAAAAAGAATGGCTATGGAAATCTGGATTATCATAAATTATTTTTTAACATAATTCAGTGTTAACAAAAATGAATTTTATAAGTTGAAAACATCAGTAGAAATGAGGAAAAATATTTAAAAGTCCTTTGTGTATCTTATTGGTTTTTTCTATATCTTAATTCGTTATTAGAGGAAACAAGTTCTTGATTAAGTGTTTAACCACCTTTTATTACTCAAACAAAATATTTTCCCCTGAAAAAATTTTGATTGTCCCAGACATTGTCATTAATGAATGACAGGTTAGATTTGTTAAATAATGGAAGATTTTACTATATATATTTTGAATATGAGAATGGTTTAGTAATCATCACCATGTGTACAAGGCAGATGCTATGCTGTGTTTTTCTTTTTTTTTTTTTTAAAGATTTTATTCATTTATTTGAGACAGAGAAATGAGAGAGACAGAGAGCACATGAGAAGGGGAAGGGTCAGAGGGAGAAGCAGGCTCCCTGCCGAGCAGGGAGCCCGATGCGGGACTCAATCCAGGGACTCCAGGATCATGACCTGAGCCGAAGGCAGTCGCTTAACCAACTGAGCCACCCAGGTGCCCGCTATGCTGTGTTTTTCTAAGGTACAGAGTAAAATCTATTGTGTAACAATGGTAGCTAAAAAGGATCTGGGTTGATGTCAACTCTTTATGGCTTAATCAGGTCAGAATTTTTATGACTATTGGCAAAATGTATTACAGGACTTTCAGAGCCAAGAAGATTCCATCATAAAATTTTAGAAATTAGAGCAAGTCTTAGAGAGTACCTATCCAGTTCTATTCTACAGTTTTATAGAAGAAGGTAGAAACAATGTAATCATTATAAAGCATTATAAAAATAACAAAAGAATTTACTACATATTAAGTACCTTTAATATACTACTGGGGCATATTGGTAATCTCTTCTGAAAGATCTTTCATAATATGATACATCGCCAGTGTTTATTATGCATTTGTATAAACATTGATATATATTATATGGCATGAGGTACAATTCCAATATATGATAAAAAAGATTTTCACAAAGTGGTTTTCTGATGTGGCCTTTTCCATGACAACATTTACTTAAGGACCCAAATTGGTTGTTAATGATGAGCTACCACAGTATCTTTTCCATCATTTTAAAATGACTGCTTACAGTATTGGCCAGGGTTTCACGCAGGTAGCAGTATGTGATCTCCCCAAGGGCCATCTCCGTATGCTCATCTTGCTAGGACAGTTGTGAAAGGCTCTTTCTCTGGTCTGTCTTTCCAGCTGTGAGCCTAAAAGTTATAAATGCTGTTGGACGTGTAGACAGTTAGTTCAATGGGGAAACAAGAGTGTGAGAAAGAAAAGATGCCAGCCCTGAAGATCCTGCCGTGCTTCTTGTTTTCCTGCCTCCCAGATCCAATTGTCATAGTTTAGATAAGACAAGACATTAATCAACCAGGAGCTCAGTGGTCGTGACAGTTGCAATGCCTTTTAAATAAAATGATCCCTTGATTGCACTATGCTACAGCTGGACTGGCCACAGAATAAATATAGTCATCCTTCCACTGAGAAAGAATTTTATTTCTTCCTTGTAGTAGCAGCAATTTTTCTCTTCCTATAAAAAGCAAAATCTAGCTTTTAAGATAGAGCTCTTGAACGATCGTCACATTTCTCTGTCTAAAGCCAAGAGTCAGCCTCAATGCTGTTGAATTTCTTTGCAGTTTTAATTGGAGAAAAGTTGGAGGTTTAACCACACATAGGATTGCATCTGTTGAATATTAAGTCTCTAATTTTTCAGATGAAAAATACAACAAAAAGCCTTGCCACCTCCACCCTCAGCTTCAATGCTCCCATATACTTTGTAACATTAAATAATTTCTCAGGCTCATCATTATTTATTTCTGTGGCTACATTTCAAACCTCAAATTAACAAGATTAATATCAAAAGGTTATACAACACTAGGTAAAATGTCAGTCTGATGCCATAGTAATTAATTTAAAAAATGAGACTACATATTTGAATCTGTTATTATGATCATCATATTTATGATGGTATGAATAAAGTCATTCATTCCAGAATGTTAACAAGATGTCTTTCATGTATCATTAAAATAACTTATGTCAAATACTTGGCTAAATTATTAAAGTACTTTCAATATTAATAATTTCATACAAATGTCTAGCAAGAATAACCAGTCAAAATTAATTAATGATCAATTAGGATAGATTATTTCTCTTGGCTCTCAATTGCTTTCCTAATAATCAACTTGCTTTTTTCTGAAATAGGTCAGTTAGCAATAAGTCTTAGTCATTTCACACTTCTATTTTTTAATAAACCAAAACTGTTTAAAGAAATAAGTGATTCTCTTGTAAGTTGTTAATCCTTATGGACATTATAAATCATGTTTTTATCCTTTAAATCTGATGTGCTCATTTTCTCTTTAATTATTGTATACTAATGTGATAATACTGCAGTAATTTTATTAGTTCTACTTCTAATACATTTTGTAAAAATTGATTTATTCTACAATTAATTATATTTGACTTCATAGTATAAACATTCCTCTCATTATTACACTATTGATTAGGGGAAAATTATTTTCAAGATGTTTAGCTAAAAGTGTAAAAGGGTACATTAACATCTTTCATTTTTTAATTAATTTGAACCTGGTTTGGATTTTTGTGACCCTGTGTTTACTACACAAATCTCTTAATAATTTAGGCTAGAACCCAAGAGATTAAGAATCAAACTCTTTGATTTATCTTTTAGCAAAAGATATAATATTAGCAAGAAACATTACCTGCAAGCTATACTAAAGAATAAGGATCGAAATGTTGAGTAAGAATTAAATCTTTGAATCGTAGTCATGTTGAAGAGATGCTGGGTTTCTGACAAAGGGTTAGGTTCTTCTATGGTTACTATATTTGAAAAATGTCATTCCCTTTATGTATTTATAGAATTTACCACTTCATTTAGCAATTGTTAAGTTACAGATGAATATTAAAATGGAAAAAATGTGAAAATAACTGCAGAATAAAGATAAGCAGAATCATTATCCTGAAAACACAATTCTTGAAAATTCTACTAACCAATTATTCTGAATGTTAAGTTTATCATTTAATTTAATTGGGGTCAATTCCTTTCTTACCTGCATTACTGAAAAGTAGTATATATTTTCCTAAAGGCTTTGATTTCATAGCTTACACTACTCTTAAATTATTTCTATGGACCTTAGTATACTCACTAAATTATGTGCTTAGGTAAGCCTTGCATTTTTTCTGTTTTCTGTGCCTTCTAAATATTCTCCCCATTTGAAAATGGAATTGAAGTCTGTTTGCTTAGATACTCACTGAATCTTTTCAGTAGCCCCATGATATAAAATATGAATTAGAGACTTTACATATAGTAATAACAGCAGGAGCAGCTAATATTTACTTGGTATTTTTGTTCCGCAGTGATGATACTTAGTGCTTTATATGTTCTATCTTATTTAATCCCCACTATTCTGAGGCAGGTGAATACAGGACAGGAAGGGGGGAAGACTCACAAATTAAGGAACTTGCTTCATTCACACAAGTAATTAGTGGCCACTCTGGCTGGGACTTAAACCAGATCTGTTTGACTTTAGAGCCTACTACACTACTTTTCCACTTGCTAAAGAATAGAATAGAATAGAATCAAATCGGAGTACAATAGGAGAGCCTGTGTCTGATAGGATTAGATGTTTTTTGCTATAGAGAAAAAAATGTCAAAACTCTGGTTTCTACCACAGACACCACTTTCAAACTTGATACGATTCAACTGGTCAGGGGAGGTGAAAGTGGGAGGAGAAACTAAGAGAGCTTAGAGACTATGTGTCCCTGGAAAAGGGAAATCCCAGACAGGCTGGGGATCCAAGATCAAGAGGACCTGGGCCTCACTCCTGGATAGAGATTGGAGAAGCAGTGAGGCCCCAGGGAAGGGATACTTGACTAGGTATGTAGATGTGCTGGAAAAGGGCTCCACAGTTTCCCTTGCCTCTCTGTAGAAGCAGAGAAGAATTCCCACGCCCCCTCCCATGCCCAGAAGGAAAGGTCTTTGACAGCCCTCCCAGAGCCCAGCATAGCTCGGGAGCAGCATGCAGATCCCTGTACGCCTTGAGAATGGCGCTGACTTTGCAGAGAGAACTGGACCCCAGAGAAGGGATCTTGCAGTGAAGGGACACTCTCGGCAACTGGTGGGGACCTGTAATTAAGGAGCAGGCAAGTTAATAGCCAACTCCGCAGATATCACTGGAAGTAGAAGTTGCTGGGGCCACCCTATACAAGTCACACTATCCAAGACTGCCACCCCAGGGACAGAACAAAGCTGAATTGACTGATCGCCACAAAATGAAAATGTTAAACTTATTAGATATATGGAGACCTGTTCACATGAACGGAATCTTTAAGTAGAAGCTGAAACAAGGGTTGCTGGTAATTCCCACTGGTCACCCAAGTGTCACCCTAGATTGAAGGATTTACTTGATTTCATTCGTTTGCTATTTAATCCATGACATCGTCAGCCCGAGGATTTTAAATATTCATTTTGCCAATTTGGGGGGCAGGGGAGGGAGAAGGTTGCTGATTATTCTCTGTTCATCTGTGCCCATCAACCATCCGTTGCCTGGGTTCTGCTGTGGAGACTGCCTGGCGACCCGCATCTCCCAGGTGCCTCCTTACGGTTGGTTCAGCGGGCGGGAGACACTGGCAGTACTTGAAGGATGGGGGAAGACAGGGGTCCCTGCTTCTTCCTCATTCCCTCATGCTTTGAGTGGTGGCTTTATGCCTCCCCGGCTCTACCTCTACTTCGAGGCTCCAACTGCCTTGGGTTTCAGTAGTATTGCTTCCTCTCTTTACCCTTCTAGGCATAGGGACACCAATGGCTTCCCCTGTTGCTGGACGCTAGGTGCCTCACCATGCCGCGTCGTTTCCCGTCACTCAGCTCACGTCTCAGGGAGGAGGCCCTTCTTGGAATCTCTTCAATCTTCCTGAGTTGACTTCCCTTCCCTCCACGTATCCTGACTGGTATTTTAAAATTTTTGAATTTAGAGAGTCTTGAATTTAGAGTTAATAGAGATTCAAGTGGGAACTAAAGCTTCCATAGGCCGCACCTTAGTAATAGTCTGGGCATATGGTTGTGACTAAACCATATATAATTCTTGACCTGATAGGGCTTTTAGGTGGAATGAAATTTCTAATGTATAAGGCCTCATTTCTCAAGGTGTGGTCCTGCCTCCAATGCACTGGTTTGTTTATTCAAAGCTGATGCCCAGGGTTTTTTTTCCACATGGACATTGATATTCAAACTTCTTGCTGTAGCACCATCATTTTTTCAAATGTGTAAACAACTCAGGACTTGATTAGCATAAAATTATTTTATTACATTTACAAACATTTCTATAGTATTACATTGATTCAAAATAACAATAAACAGGGCGCCTGGATGGCTCAGTCTAGATTAAGCATGTGCCTTTGGCTCAGGTCATGATCTCAGTGGGCAGTCTGCTTTTTCCTCTCCCTCTGTCCTCCCCCCCACCGCTCTCAATATAAAGAAATAAAATCTTTAAAAAAATAACAATAAACAAAATATTAATATTGGGTATTATGATTGCAAGTTGCAGTCATAAAGTACTTTAGACTTTCACATCTTGGGAGTGGGTTAGAAAACATTGAAAAAATTTGGATTCACACAAACTAGTAATGGAAATTACACTACTTTTCAACCATTCACCTTGTACTCTCAGGGTGCTCTTTACCCAATAAAACAGTGATGGCAGAAGTAACCTCACTCTTAGTCTTAGGAAAATCGAATTAACATGCACACATGGTAACAGGTAGATTTCCAAATTGAGTCTTTTAAATGGCAGTTTTAAAAAATAATTGGAAGTGTTTAAACCATGAAATTTGAATCAGGTATTTCTGAAAGCACTTCTGTGGAACCTCAGGAGTGGTGAGGCACACTACCTGAAAATTAATGTACTGGGCATTGTGTCAGATTTTGCTCTATTTAATATAAGATAGTGACTTAGCAATACTTAAATTAATCAATAGAGCCACCAAATTTAGATTAAAGCAAATGTATTGTGTTTTTCTCTTGGCAATTAACTTAGTAACTAATAAAGTTTTTTACTGAGTACAGTAAAAAAATTAAAAGCTGCTACTGTAAGGATGGTGTATGAAGCTAAAACTGTTAAAAAATGTTTAAATATGTTTAAATTCTTCATGATGGCATATATTAAACATAATTCTAAGTAAGAAGAATAATTTAATGAGTTCTCACGAATCCATCACCTGGGTTCGACACTATCAAATCATAATCAGTCTTGCTTTATCTAAGTTGCCCCCTCCTTCCAGCTCCAACCCTGATTAATTGGAAGCAAGTACCAAACAGCACATCACTTCTTCTGAAAGTATTTCAGTAGGCTCTCTAAAAGACAAGATCTCTTTTTAGGAACATAACCATAGTCCCATAATTTAAATAATTCCTTACTGTCATAAAATACCCAGCCAGTGTGTTCATAGTTCTTTTATCATCGCATAACATTTTTATATTTCGTTTGTATGAATCAGGGTCAAAATATGATCCATACATTGAAAATGATTGATATGCTTCTTAAGTCTCTCTTAATCCCTTTTTTACTCTTTCTTATGATTTAGTTGTAGGAAAAAACCATGTCATTTGATCTGTATATTTTCCACGGTGTAGGTTTTGTTGATTGCATGTCCTGTTCCTCTGTCCTCTGAATTTCTTATAAACTGGAGTAGGATCTAGAGTGCTAGTTCTCAATCCAGGCAGTTTTGACCACAGGGGACATTTGTCAATACCTGGAAACAGTTTGGGTTGTCACAATGAAGGGGAGCGCTACTGGCATCTAGTGGGAAGAGGCCAGGGACGCTGCTAAACATCCTACAGGACGTGAGATAACTCCTTTCCCCCAACAAAGAATTATCTGGCTAAACTGTCAATAGCACCAAGGTTGAGAAACTCCAGAGGCATGGTCACATTCAAGTTTTATTTTATCCCTAACTTTTCCCAATTTGTCCATTTTTATCATCTTCACATCTTAGATACAAATCGTTTACACTAAACAAATAGTAATTATTTCTAACATATAATTTGAAATATACCATAGATTAAAAGAATATCGGAATGACTTTAGAGAGACTTCTAAAATACCCTTAGGATTAGCCTTTATCTTGGTTCCCTGATCAGATTATAGTTTTATTCACTAATCTGTAGTTATACTCAGAAGAATTTGATATCTCACTACAATTGTGGTTAAAGTACAAAGCTCATTTTTTTTGCAATACTCATTCCTAATTAGTCCACCTGCTCTTCTGATATCTGTTTTCTAAACCCATTATGAAAGCTGAGGAAATTTAGTATTCACTAAATTGTCTGAAAATTTTTGAGAAAATTAATACAAAAAACAGTAACAATTTTGCTCCTCATATGTACAGCTATAATTAAATTTGAAAATGAACAAGCCATCTGTCCTGGCTTTTGAAAAAATTAAGCAACATCATTTAGCAAAAATTGGAAAGAATATCTAATTTACAAATGATTCAAGTCTTTAAAAGTTAATCACCAAAAAACGCACTAAAGAAAAAAAATTTTCACTGGAAGTAGCCTAGTTTTTTTGTGTGTGTGAAGAGAAGAAAGTTTTTGAGTCCCAATTCTGCCAGTCATCTGAGTTCAACTTTTATGTCTTTATGCTCTTTGGTCTTTTTCTGTAAAAAAATTTTTAAACAGTGAGCAATGGAATGACATGCATTTACAAAATGTGTGGTGGATAAAAGAGCACAGTAATCTTAAATTCCATAAATATTTTTATCTCAAAGATTGAGATAGATTTCAAAGATTGAAATCAAGATAAAGATGAAGAACCCTATGAAATATTAAGTGACTTTATGTTGCAATTGTTCCAGGGCCCTATTTGTGAGATGATAGCTCAGTTACCTTCTCAGTAAGTACATGAGTGGTCTACTTCATACACAGAAATGTTTGGGTCACCGGTATGAAAATATGGACAGCAAATCCATCTTCTAAAACTAAATAACCTTTATAATTTCTTACTTCTTTGGTAATAGTACACTAATTTATAAGAAATTTCTCTTAAATATTTTAAAATTTAAAATAAAAAGATAAATTTTTAAAATGGAATATTTTATGATACACAATTAGTTGCAAAGGACAGAAGCTCATTCAGAATAGCTTAAATAAATGAACTATTTTTCCTCAGGTACTTGAAAAACCCATGGAAAATCAGTGTGGTAGACCCTACTAGTGGTTCCCCCCCACACACACCCTCCCCACCTCCCACCCCATACCATTCTTTCCCTTACCAGAAAGCCTATCTCTCACTGTGCAAGTGGAAATCGACAGATCTGCACCTAACCAGCCTCCCAGCTTCCCTTGCAGCTAGGGTGTGGGCATGTGACCTAATACTGGCCAATGAGACACAAGGAGAAGTCAACATGGAATCCTTGGGAAAGACTTTTCCTTCCTGTCTTTAGTCATGGTTGTGTGAGAATGTGATGCCATAGTGGTTACACAAGAGATGTGGGGCAAATCTGGAACAATCTACCCCTGAACTCTTTGTTAGATTAAATGCAATGATCACTTCTATTGCAATGTTTAGTTATGTGTAGCCAAAGGCATTGTAATTGATAATACTGATTTCAGGTATGGTTAGGTTCAAAAGCTTGAGGGATATTATCAAATGTTTATCTGTTTTTCTCACAATTCTTTTGCGCTCTTTGTTGGCTTCACTATCAGGCTCCAAGTAGTGACTCCAGGCAGGTATAAACTAACATAAATTTACTGATACCAGTTTTAACCTAAGGAGAATTTCCTCCAAAAGAGTCCCCAAAGTGTCCTAGGATTTAGTGAGATTCATCTGGTTTGAGTTCTGTTTTCTTCCATGGAACAGTTTCTCCAGCCAAAGACATGAAATATAGCAATCAGGTCTCCTGAGACCCCTGGAGCTGAAGGTGGGGTCCACCCTACCCAACCACACAGAGAGTAGAACCATTTCCCAATATTGCTAACTGAAGATGGAAATGGATGCTATACAGACAGACAAAATAAATACGCAACAAAAAAATCCAAATGTTTGGTGTAATAATAAAAATAAATGTTTACATGGGACACCTGGCTAGCTCAGTCAGTGGAGCATGTGACTCTTGATCTCAGGGTTATAAGTTCGAGCCCCATGTTGGGTGTAAAGATTACTTAAAAAATAAAATCTTAAAAAAAATAAAATAAATGTTCGCATTGCCTAAGTATAGAATGCATAGAGAAAAATGTAGTCTTAGAGATAAGGAGACTATTAAAAAAAGAAAAAAGAAATAAGGAGACTATAATTCTACTGATTGAATCTTTTAAATACATAGATCATTAAGTTCCTAATATATTCTGGGTATTATGTCGGTGCTGAGGATACAGAAAGTCAGACACATAATACCCGTCCTCCCAGTCTAATGAAGGAGATAGAGGGAAATCAGCAATTATATCATAGCAGACAGATGCCATGTACACTGTGTATCATGGTTTTGCAAAGGAATGGCAGAGGAGGGGAGTAAGGTGAAAGTTCCCACAAAACTTTCCAAGAGTTGGTAAGATGACGACTGCATTTTAGAAAGTTGAGATGGCGGGAACTTCCTGAGCAAAAATCAGAAGCAGGTGAACTCTTGGTGCATGTGCTTAAACCTAGGCTATTTCCAACTCCACTGGTGGCCTTCCACAAGCTTTCTGGCCTGTCTGTTTTCTCATCAGTAAATAAACAGGGAGTGGGTTGGGAAGCAGGGAGAGTGGATAAGGTAGGACTTTTCCAAGATTCTTTACAGAAGTAGAATCTGATTATTCTATCTCGTTAAAAATATCTCCAATGGATGTGAAAAAGGCCTAAAAACAAAGTTTTTAATTTTGACCCATTATGAAACTGACAACTGCCCCAGTTTTCTAATTATTGCCAAAAAAAGACTTTAGTTTAATACTGCATAACAGATAACAGAGTCATCATGTTTGGAAAATGTTCCCCTAAAATTAACTGCCTTATAGTTAACAACCCATTTTCTAGGGATACATTTAACTGTTTTTTCTCTCAGTGAGTTCACCAAAAAAGTTGTTTTAAAGTTAAAAGTTCATTTGGTGCTTTCCTGAGTAGTTTTGTTTTGACAATATTCATTTCTTTTTAAAGCTAAAGTTCTCTTGGCCTTCTTTTGAGGCTTCAGGGACCCATTCACACTCATTTACTGCAATTATTGTGAAAATCTGAATTACTAAGCCCCCATTACACCCCCATTGAATACTACAGTAAAATTCAGAAAATGAAAAGGAGAAAGTAAGGGAACATAACTTACCTGGGAGGTTAAAGTTGAGGAGAGAAAATTTCTCCTGGGACAGGTCCTACGATGAGAGGATAACCTGCATCAGATTAGTGATTATCCTGAACCTGACACCTATAATTCTTAAAAAAAAAAAAAAAAAAAAAAAGCATCATTTATCTCTTAATATCTTTTGTTTAATAAATACAGATTTATTCAAATCCTCCTCTTATAAACCTACATAATTCTAAAGTGTGTCCTAATGTTAATATTAACTTGGAATGGACCTATATTTATACACATCTTGAATTTCATCTTAGAAAGCACCTTGCCCTATAGAAATGAATGAGATTCTCATCTCTTTTCCATCTTCTTCTCACTTCTCTAAACCACATCAATAGCAACGGAAAATTCTAATGTCTGTTAAAGCCAACTTCTGAACATTAGAGAGAAGCTAATATTTGTTGATAAATACTGGAAGATTTCAGTTTTGAGGCTTAGCATTTTTAGTGTCCTATATTTCTCACTAGATTCAGGAAGTTATATTCAAGAAAGGAAGCACTTATTATGCTTCTGTTTTTCTTTCAGGAATTAGAATGGAAGGAATAGAAATGAGCTTTGAAAATATTTGAGACCACATAGATCTATTCTCTAACTATGGACCTGTTTATTTCAAAGTTTGACAGCAAATCTGTAAGAAAACGACAACGTCATACATATTAACTGTGTAGTACATTAATTTGAGAATATTCATTATGACAAGTAATGAGAGGAACAGAACGCTCTATTTGTTTAAGTGATCAGAAAACTCATTTGGAGGAATAATGGGCTTTCTCTGGGAGTCTGACATAGAAAACTCTGGGAGAGCACATGCAGCTTATTTAAAGTATGTCTTTGTATTTGCTTTTATTGGAGAGTTTCAACCTTTTGTAGATGAACCCAAGTAATTATTCTAGAAGACAGAGTGTTCTTAGGTTGTACTGAGGTAACTGGATCTTCAACTTGCTGCAGTCAGGGCAGTGGAAGAGGAAAAAAGCACAGAGAAAAAAAATTACTACAATTTAATATATTTTGGGATAAAAGAACTCCCCTTAATTTACCACTCTGAACAAAAGAGATCTCCTCTTCTCTGAATTCCACACCATTAAGGGAAGTCCTGTTAAGATTTGTCACTCCATAGGGCGCCTGGGTGGCTCAGTCGGTTAAATGTCCAGCTCTTGATCTCACTCAGGTCTTGATCCTCACATTGGGCTCCACACCCAGTGGAGCCTACTTAAAAAAAAAAAAAAAGAAAAGAAAAATGTCATTCCATAAACCCCAGATAGTATTGCTCCAATTGGTTTTTCACCATTGTTTAAATATATGGATATTTAACCAAATGGAATGTATGTTCACCACACATGTTCACATATACTTACAGGGAATGGAGCAAGGGATTGGAGACATTCCATTCAAGGGTGGTGACATCAACTTATTCTATGAAAATATACACATCATTTCTCCTCAGTGGGGCCATCAATCTGTTTATCATCTTAAGACCAAATGAGTATAAAACACTTTAAGTTTGTTTTGAAATCCAATGTCAAAATGGTGATAAAAGGTTATTTAATCTTGTACAAAATTTCAAAAGGAAAGTCCCATTTGCCAAGAGAAATTTGTTTTTACAGAGCATTCTATTTCTTTTGAATATTAAATACCCAATTATACCTCAGAAGTTGGTTTATCGCGCTGTGGTGAGCCTGATTTTCCATTTAATATAAAGGAACAGATGTTCCGTGCATGCCAGGGATGGGGGGAAATCTGTCCCCCTTTCCCTTGTCTCCCACCCCCAACCCCACTGGCTGTTCTCCACATGGTAGATATATCCACTCTCCGAATTGTGCAACACAGAATTAGGGAGAATGCTACAAATTTCCTGACATTTGATCATCATTTTGCTAAAAAACAATTTTAGACTAATAATAGAGGTGAACTCCTCACACAAGTGTGTAACAGCCCCAGGGCGGGGGCGAGTGGAGGCGGAGGGGTAAACTTTAGAGGCAGAAAACAATTTGTGAGAGTTAAAACAACAATTTGGAACATGTTATTTTGAATCTAATTACATTGCCAATGGCGATCAATGACCAAAGACTAAAATCTTGATTCAAATTAGTAACAAATAGAGTGAGAATTTATCTTTAAGAAATGCAACTTAAGTAATTTTGAAATTATTTCGCTACTAAATGTTTTATTGCATGTGCCTTCTAAGACATTTTGTTTTGAAGTATCTGATAGATTTTGTTTCAATTTTGACTGATGTAGTTATTAGGGTTTATTTTTGGTTTGCTTCTTAGGAATTTATGGTTAAGAGAAAAAGAAGAGTGGTTTATTTGTTTGGGTCCCATTTTCAAAGGCTGGGGGGATTAGAGGGTAGAGAAGCAGCTACCCACAGGGCAGCCCTGGGAAGTGGAGATTGTCAGGGTTGAAGGCGGACAGCTAAGAAGGATCCCAGGAGGGTCATCCAACTCAGCAGGGCAGAGGATCAGGGTCACCAGCACTATAGAAGAGGCAGGGCAAAGGCGAGCTAGGGAGGCAATCATCTCAGTGCCCAGGAAGGATTCTGGATACTATAATTTTGGTGTTTGTTTGTTTGTTTTTAAATTGGGTGGAATGAAATTTGGTTTTCAATATTTCAATTTCCTGAGTAAGAGCCTTGTAGCAGATGCTGCCTATTACCTACTTGTCAGCCTTTTCCTCCCTGCTGAGTCAGACCGGTTCAGTTAGAGAGGGGAGATCTCTTGACCTTAGGAAAGGTAAGCCTTTACTTCAGGCCTAGGGGTGAATCGTGAGACTCCAGAGACCGCTATGGTCATTCTTCCCTTGATTGGATGTATCATCAAACACCTATGAGCCAGGCACCGTCCTAAGCATTAGGGATACAGCAATGAACAAAACAGACAAAGCTCCTGCCTTCAAGAAGCTTATATTCTAGTGGTAGGAGACAAACAGTTACTATCTACATAAGCAAATACGGTATGCCAGGTGGTGAGCTAGGGAGAAAAACTGAGCAAGATGAGGTAGGAAGTGATAGGCCATGGTGGAGAATGGTGGTTACTTTACATAGAGTGGTTAGAGACAGCCTCAGTGAAAGGGGAGTGAGTCATACTGGCATCTGGAGGCAGAGGATGCTGCAAGCATGGGGGCCTTTAGGAGGAGGCATCCTCGGTGTGTTCAAAGAACAGCAAAGAAGCCATGGTGTTTGGACCAGAATGAGTGAGGGAGAGAATGAGTAAGGAAAAGATCAGACAGGGAATACAGTGGTGAAGTTCAGATGGTGTAGAGCCAGGGAGACCTTGGCTTTTACCCTGAGCACAATGGGGAATCCATTGGAGTTTTGAGCAGAGGCATCACATGATCTGGGATTTGTTTTTTTAAACAGCTCTCTAGCTGTCTTGATGTCCCCTGCTCAGTGAGTGGTCTGAAAGTTGTTACATGGCCCACTTCTGTCTAACGAAATATAAAAGGACATCTATTAGGGAGGGCTTCGACTGCCAAATTTTTAATAAACTAAGAATTATGAATAGAAGGCCCTTCCCTGTACTTTTTCTGCCTGGAACTTGAATGTGATGCCTAGAATCGCAGTGACTGTCTTACTACCATGAGTTGAGGAGGAATCATGCTAAGGATGATGGAGCAGAGAGGTACAGAAAGAGCCTGGGTCTTTGGAGTCACCACCGAACCTTCATAGTGGCTCATGACTACCTACTTCCAAACTTTTGTTAGACCTATTTTAATGGGTTATTGTTCCTTGTAATTGAATTCCAAACTGGAACTGACATTGAAAAAAAAAAAAGAAAAAAGAAAATGACAACCATTACGCACTTGAAATGACATTTAAGTACCAAAAAGAGTGGGAAGAGCATAATCTCAGAATATGATACAAATTTTTAAATTGAATCAGCTTAGCTTTATAACAAATCTCATGATTGGATTTTAATTCTTTTTTCCCTAAGGACCAGTAAAATCTTCATCACAGACTAAGCTCTAAGGCAAAAGGACAGAACAGCTGGACAGCTCAGCAAACCAAGCCCTTAAAGGTCACGATCTTGATGCACATTACCAGGGTTTGCGTAAAACTTCAACGTTGGGTGACTATGTGTCAAGGTTTGCTAAGGACAGTCTTGGTTTATGCTTGCTCTCCCTACGTGACACTTCTTTCATCCTCAAAAGTGTCTTGATTAGGATAATAAATTATAAGAGCACACACACACACATATGTGCATGTATCCACATAGAGGAGTAAATTAATCAAACCTTTGGGAAAGGATTTACAAGGAACTAAACAAGATATTTTCTCTGGAAATGGGACCAGATTTGTGGAGGAGTTATTTTTAATATATTATTTGTTTGAGTTTTATATCAGGTGCGTGTTTTATTTTCAAAATTAAAAAGAAAAGCTTACAACAACGAAAGGAAGTACTTTCAAGTTTTAAGGAGTCTCAATTTTTATTTTTCCTATGTAGGAAATCAATCGCAGACAAAAATGTCAGATTCTATTGGGAACAACATCTGAATGAGATGGAAAGCTAATATTTGAGAATAAATGTCAGTTACCCGACTCAGAGTGCGATCAGTTCACAAAGATAGGATCTGAGGCGCCTGGTGCTGGTGCTGCCTGTGACTCCTCATTTCCTCGTGTTCCCTGCCACCCACGGTCAGCATGCTTCCTAGCGCTATTGTAGTTAGGGACTGAAGACAGAATTGAAACAATTCTGTAACTTTCAACAGTCAACACGTGTTTTTTGAATGCCTGCCTGTTCCCTGAATGCCTACTATGCCAAAGGCACTGGGCTGAGGTCTGGGTCATGAAAGCCACCGGCTCCCTGCTCTTGTAGAACTTAGAGTTTAGGAGAGACAGACAATAAACAAGCAAATACACACATACATAGGGAATTACAGATTGTGTAAGTATTGTGAAACAGATGAGAAAAGCACAGTGCTAGAGAATAAATAGAACACAGATTTATTTTGCTGGAATAACAATAATAACAATCAAAACCTGAAAGCTTTTATTTCCTCCTTCTACAAGGGGAACTAGGTCCATGAATGGCAAGGAGATAGGATTCTGTCAAAAAAGTCCAGTTCTGGTTCCACCACAGAATAATACCATGACGGTAAACGTGACAAATATTCTAAGCCTCATTTTTTTAGTTGACCTTCTTTTGTCATAAGGCTGCTGTGAAAAACAAGACGAAATTAATCAATGTAGGTGAGATGCTATGAAGTACTATTTATTATCTACTCTGTCAACAAACATTTATTGAGTCCTGTCTTTGGGAGGGGCTTCTGTACTAACAGCATGATATATAAAGCTTCAAGAAAAAAAGCTGTAGTCACAAAAATCTCTGATTTGGGGGGATAGATAAATATATGTAACTGTGTGTGTGTTTGTGTATGTGCATGAAGTTTTTTTTTTATTTTTAAGGATGCTTTTTAAACCAATGGAAGTAAAAAGCTCACATAGATGATTGATTTTAAGTGTTTTCAAAGTTTTGCTCCTGCATTACTAGAGACCCAACCCTATATTTGTCATCATTTGTACTGTCGTAAACAAGGAGAATAAATGTTTAAAATGTGATGCTGAGACTCCATCTTTGTTGAGCCATTTGAATCACCAAAGATTAAATAATCATCAGCATAAATTTGCGTGAGAAACCCATGCATATATAGTCAATTAATTTACAATGAAGAAGTCAAGAATGTGCAATGGGGAAAGGACAGCTTCTTCAATAAATGGTGTTGGGAAAACTGAACAGCATATGCAAAAGAATCTAACTAGACTATTATTTTACACTGTACACAAAAATTAACTCAAACTGGATCAAAGGCTTGAACGTAAGACCTGAAGCCATAAAACTCTTAGAAGAAAACACAGGCGTAAGGTCCTTGACCTGAGTCTTGCTGATGATTTTTTGATCTGACTCAAAAAGCAAAAATAAACAAGTGGGACTATATCAAACTAAAAGGCTTCACAGCAAAGGAAACCATCAACAAAATAAAAAGACAATCCACTGAATAGAAGAGAATATTTGCAAATCATATATCTAATAAAAGGTTAATATTCAAAGCATATAAAGAACTTAGACAACTCAATAGCAAAAAACCCAAGCAATTCAATTTAAAAATGGGCAGAGGGTCTGAATAGACATTTTTCCAAAGAGGACATACGGGTGGCCAACAGACAGACAGATGAACAGATGCTCAACATCCCTATTCAGGGAAATGCAAATCAAAACCACAGTGAGTTATCACTTCAAACCTATTATAATGGCTGTTATCAAAAAAGACAAGAAATAGCAAGTGTTGACAAGGATATGGAGGAAAGGGAACCCTTGTGCACTGTTGGTTAAGATTGTAAATTGGTGTAGCCACTATGGAAAACAGTATGGAAGTTCCTTGAAAAATTAAAAATAGAACTACCATATCCAGCAATTTCACTCTTGGATATTTATTCAAAGAAAAAGAAAATAGTAATTCAAAAAGATATATGGACACCTGTGTTCATTACAACATTATTTTCAATAGCTAAGATATGAAAACAGCCTAAGTGTCCATAAATGGATAAATGGATAAAGTGATATTTATATATATAGGAATACTATTTTTCCTATATAACGCAATACTATTCAGCCATAAAAAATAATGAAATGTTGCCATTTTCAACAACATGGATAGAACTTGAGGGCATTATGCTAAGTGAAATAAGTCAGACAAAGAAAAACAGATACTGTATTATCTCACTTATATCTAGAATCTAAAAAACAAAACAAACAAAAAAATTACGCTCATAGATACAAAGAACAGTTTGGTGGTTGCCAGGGTGAGGGAGGGGAGGGGCAAAATGGGTGAAGGTACAACTTCCAGCTATAAAATAATTTAGTTCATGATGATGTAATGTTCTACATATGACTATAGTTAATAATACTGTATTGCATATTTGAAAGCTGCTAAGAGAGTAGATCTTAAAAGTCCTGTCATAAGAAGAAAAAGACAGGGCGCCTGGGTGGCTCAGTTGGTTAAGCGACTGCCTTCCGCTCAGGTAGTGATCGCGGAGTCCCGGGATCGAGTCCCGCATCGGGCTCCCTGCTCGGCGGGGAGTCTGCTTCTCCCTCTGACCCTCCCCCCTCTCATGTGCTTTCTCTCATTCTCTCTCTCAAATAAATAAATAAAATCTTAAAAAAAAAAAAAGAAGAAAAAGACAAAATTTTTGTAACATTGTATGGTGACAGATAGATGTTAACTAAAGTTCTTGTGGTGATCATTTCATAATGTTTACAAATATCAAATCATTATGTTGTATACCTGAAACTAGTGTAATGTTATATGTCAATTACACCTCAATAAAAATAAATTAAATAAAATACCAATTTTTAAAAAGAAAAAATAAATGTGAGATATTTTTGTTTATATTTTATGGATGTGAAAACCAATAATTTATACAAACTAAATATGATCACTTTCTGGAATTTTAGTTTGCAGTAGCATAATATCTCATGATGACAATGCCAGATAAATGAGCTTTTCTATTAAAAAAGAAAAATACCTTCAGTTTAAATTGTGGACTATGCAAAGTAAAAGATTTGTGGATGAACTGAAGATGATTTTGCCAAGAAGAAAATGTGTTGGAAAGATTGTTCTTACAGCTAGACTTTCTCAAGAGTTCAAGCAGAGCCTTTGCTTATTTAAATTTAAATTAAAATAAAAAGTTTAAAATATCTCTTTGCACCTTTAAAAGTGAAGAGTCCACGGTGTTAACTCAGTCATAAAGACTTATTTGGTTCACAAGTTCTATAACTGGTTTGCCTGAAGAGATTGAATTTTTGTGACTCAATTGATGAGGTATTTTGATATGTTATCTCTATGCCTGTAGATGCTCGGAAATTACCCACGTCCATTTACCCTCTCAAGTGGCCTATTTCTTTTTCAAAACTGTCTCACATTCCTACTTAAGTTTAGTTTAATCTTTATAAAGCATGTTATATAAATGCTACCTGAATCATGTAGTACTTAAAAAAATTCTTGGAACAGTTAAGGAGATGTTCTCAAACAAAACTGAATAAACAACTCAAAGAAGTGGATAAAACTTCTTGAAAATTCATTTTTGGTAATTTTGTAACAACTTAAAAATTCCAGATTGCCTTGTACTCTCATGCCCATGGCCCTCTCTGCTTAATTGGGACCTAATTATTACTGTTTCTGGATTATTATAGTTCCTGCATCCTTCCTTTTCTTTCTCTTATGTGACATTTCTCCTCAGCAAGAGACTAAATTATATGACTTTTAACATTTCCCTTTTGATTGCACTTGTTATGAATAAGATGGTGACAGACACCAAAGCCATTTTCAGAAAGGAAGCTTGTGGATTACTGGTTAGTAATTATTTCCTGTCAAGTGGTAACACCAATGGGAACAATGACCACGCGCATCATGATCAACACCACATCTCCACCTGGTATGGGAACTGGTACCTGACAAGTGTTCAGTAAATATTGATTGGATGAATTAACTCATCTCGGTCTTTGGTCTTGCTAATATTCATGACACACACTAATTGTCTAATCATGGTAAAATCACTTTGCTAGGAATCAGAATTTGACTGGCCATAACTAGATATAATACTGATGCTTTGTTTCTCAGGATGTGGCCTTCCTTTAATTGAAGTATAATTAATATACAATGCTATATTAATTTCAGGGGTACAACATATTGATTCAACAATTTCATACATTACTCAGTACTCACCACGATAAGTGTAGTCACAAGACTTGGCTTTTTAATTGTAAAATGAAAATTTCAGATGAGATCACTACTTTTGGAAACTTTTTTGTTTGACAGTTTTGTTTTGGTAATGAAACATTTTTTAAAAGATATCTTAAGTGGAATATTAATATGTTTTATGCGGCTACTAAAAGCAGAACAAATGTGGTTTGAAACAGAGCCAGAACCTCCCTTGCTTGGCAATTCTATCCTTGAGTCACCTTTTTTTTTGGAACCCTGAGGCTCCAGAGAACACAATTTGAGAGCCAGTGAACTTAGTCGTTTTTAATATTCTAGTTTGAAAATTTTGTGACCAACATGAAAAGATGTCATAGTGAAGAAAGAACACAGAGTTCTCAGTAATCACTGAAATCAAGCTCCAGCTCTGCATTACTGTATGACTTTGTGGTTCAGATTCTTGTCTATCAGCTAGAACTATGTTACTGAATAGTGGCATGCCCATCAGTGACTAGATAACTTAGGAGGTAATGATTCGGGCTATCTGTTGCTATAAAACAAACTTCCCCAAATTTTGGTGGTTAAAATAACATCTCACAACTTTGTGGTTTAGGATTTCAGGCAGAGGTTGCCTAGAGAATTTTCTGTTTGCTTAATGGTATTCAGCTGGAAAATTTGGGCTGGTCTGGAGGGTCCAAGTTATCTTCATTCATGTGTCCTTAGTAGGGATGGATGGCCGGGAGCCTGGACTCAGCTGGGACCATCAACTGGAATGCCTATTCTAGGCTTTCCCAGCATGGCAGGCTCAAGGCAGTCAGACTCTTACACGGTGGCTCAAGGCTCTAAGAAGAATGTTCCAGCAAACAAGGCTTACCTGCATGACCTTTTATGACCCAGACTTTTAAATCACACAGCATTCCTTCTGCCATACTCTCTTGGTCAAAATTGTCACTAGCTTTTCAAATTCAAAAAGGAGGACTGAGCCCCTATCTCTCAAGGGGAGGAGTGTCAAAGAATTTGCAGCCATGTTTTAAAACTGCCAGAGTTATTCTAGTCTTCTGTCTTATTACTGCAATAGTCAAGGAAAATTCATAGGCGTGGGTAGTACATTTCTCTCCACCATCACGGAGAGAGAATATTGCAAGGGATTCCACATTTTCTTGAAATTTTTATATTGGGATTAAATGTACCAAGCTAAACCAAATGACTACTGGGTTTCCTGAGTTCTCTGGTTCAGTCAAGCCTCATATCTGTGCTACAGAATGTTTTTGGCAGAGTTCTTTGCCATCACGATCATTCTGTATAAACAAGGCTTCTGTAGTTAGGATACACTACGCCACTCCAAAATTGTTTGGATAATGGAAACAGGACATGCATATTTGGAGGGCTGCTTTTGGAATTGTGACTCAAAGAGTTCCCAGCATGTAGGTTTTGTTATACAATTCAAACCATTTGGATTTTTTCCCCCTGCCTCCCAGTAATACCAGAAACAAAAAAGTTGAAACTATAGAATATATGTTGTCTGGGGAAACATACTGAATGCACTTTTGGACAAAGCGCTTTTTTAAAATTGTATTATAATGTGGGAAGAGAATGTAAAAGTGTTTAGGAAGCGAAATTACTTATTGTCCTTGATAATGATAAATGGACTTGGCTGGGCTTTTTCTACTCGAATGAAAGGTAACAGGGAGTATTGTTCCACCAGCAGAAATGATTTTCTTTTTTACCTCTGTTAGTTCCACATGTTGCTTGGAGAATTCCTCTCCTCATGTGGAATATATAATTCAGAATTTGTAAGGACACATAAGGGAAAATGATTTCAGGAATCAAATTACTTTGGTGGAGAATTGCCACAGAATTTTTTCATAAAACCAAACATGAGAGTTTTTCTAGTGCCTTGCATAAGACCACTTTGTACCATTGGGTCTGTGGTCAGTAAGAACATAACCACCAAAATATGTCTTTAAATCATCACAGCAGTCTCTAAAACGTCTCCTTTGTTTGAATTAAGGTAACAGGTCAACTAGAGTTCTTGCTACCCCCCAGAGAGGTAATAATTAATACTTAGCAGCAAGTGCTGTGGTATGACTATCTTGATGCCTTGCCCCTCCTTCCACAGGGAACATAACTATGGCAGGGGCAAGGAGCACTGCTGGTATGACAGGCCAGAGAGAGGCACCACAGACGGGAGCCTTGAACCCCAAGAGGGAGCACATGGTACTTTGAGCAAGAGGCACAGAAAGTAAAGCTGGGATGGGGAGCAAGATGGAGGGGTACACCCCTGCTAAATGCTGATTATACTGTTTTTGTATAAGGGTGAGCCTCTCTGTGTAAGATTCCTGGTTAGGAATATAAAAGAATCTAGTTAATAACTTGGTTATAGTTAAATTCTATTCATCAGCCTAACTTGGTAAAGTGTGGACAAGATTCAATGAAATGGCATACCTGGCAGTGTGTAGCACAAAAGGAGTTCTTGATAAATGAGAGCTGTGTCATCATCCCAAAAAGAAACAGATAGCACATTCCAGTTGAATTAATTTGAGAAGAGTTTTGGAAAGGAACTCTTCATAAAGGTCTGGGAAGAAGGTAGTGAGACCCCCAAGCTTAGTACAACTGGGCAGTACGACCACCGGAGGCCTGAACTAATAAGAAAAGGGGGCAATTGTGAGAACCTGAAGACAGAGAGAATAGCTGGAGAGGGCTGCCTGACAGGAGCTGTGACTTTCAGTAGAGGGATAAAGCCAGTTTATGAAAACCCCACAGGGAGGGAGCTGGGGGAAAAATAATCCAACTAGAGCCCAAGAGTTAGGGAGTTCACTGATAACAGCCAAGTGGGTCAGCCCCCCGGGGGCACAAAGCAGGATGCATGAAGAGGGGATTTAGAGGGGCAAGTGGAAAAGGGACTCAGCATAATATTCTTCATTGTTATTATTATTCTTTTAAAATTTTAGTTATTCCAATATCTGGTCCCAGAATACTCGATATTGAGTGCAGCATCTGGAATCTGGAAGCCCAATAATAGTCTGTTGATTAAATGAATAAATGAATGAACAAATTCCTACCCATGATTGTTTCAGGTAGGAATTAAGTCAAGTTGGTATTAAAAGAGACCCAACTACAGTGGTTTGAAAACACAAGAGTTATTTTCTACATAAAAGAAATCTGAAGGCAGACTTGCCAAGATTTCCAAGGAGGTAGTATTTTTGTGAGTACATTTTTACCTTAAAAAAAAGCCATTACTAAGGAAGAAGGTCAGCATTCTCTTGACCAAATGAATGAACTTCAAAATCCAAATTTTGACACCTGAGAAAAAATAGTTATGGAAGAGCCATGTAAACTATCTTGCCATATCTGTTTCCTAAGCTGGATTTGAACTAGCTAAATAAACTAGGGATTTAAAACAATTATCTGGATAGTGGAAGAAAACAACAACAACCAATGACGGACGAAGTGTGTGTGTGTGTGTGTGTGTGTGTGTTTACGTGTTGGAGGTTATCTTCCATTTTTAATTTTATAAATCCCCTCATCTCACCTGTGCAGTTCACAAACTAATCATGATGCTGAATCAAATTCCAGTTTGTCCCCCCCCCCAAATAGCTCTAAAAATGGCTCCAAAATATCATTAAATCTAGGGCCCAAATGAATTTTTTTCTTCAAATGAAAAAAAAAAAAAAAAGAAACCAAGAAGGAAACAAATTCAGGAGAGTACAGAGAATAATACAACAAACTCCCAAGTTCTCTCCCGTCAAAACAAAATTAACATTTAAAAAATATTTGCTCGGAGGCCTGGGTGGCTCAGTTGGTTAAGCATCTGCCTTCTGCTCAGGTCATGACCCCAGGGTCCTGAGATCAAGCCCTGAGTTGGGGCTCCCTGCTCAGCAGGAAACCTGCTTCTCCCTCTGCCTCTGCACTCCCCTTGCTTGTGCTCTCTCTCTCTCTGTCAAATAAGTAAATAAGATCTTTAAAAAAATTGTTTCTTTTAAAAGTAAAAATTATAAAATAAAATTTCCCTCTCTGGGCTGAAGCCAATTATGTAAGAAAAGTGGAAGGGAATGCTAAGGGCAGGAGTTTTCACTCAGATTCATATTTGGGTCTCTGGGGGAGATAGCCTTGCGAGTTTTCCACATACCAACCTGGGAGTTGGCCACATCAATGTGAATTGGGAAGTTCTCTCCATGGTAGATACAGGGAAGACAGAAGTATAGCTTTCCAAGAACTCTTCTAATTCCTGTGTGTCACCAATTGGTCCCAGGGTCTCCTGAAAGTGGAGGTGGGAAATGAGGTAAGGGATAAGGGTTCAACATGAAGATTGCTCTGTAGACATCAGCAGGCCTGAGCAGGATGGTCTTATAGCAGAGGCTGTGGGATCAGACTCATAGTAGAGCCAGATAGGAGATATGGGAGAGCCCCAGGAGGTCTTGAGTACCAGCAAGTGCTAAGATCAAGTCAGCCTGGTAGCACCACTCAACCAGACCCATTCAGAAAGACCAGACAGTAGAGGACAGCAGTTGCCAACTTCAGCTGCAGATGCCAGGAAGGAAAGCATGACCAGGCAGAAAAGAGAGATCACCAGCAAGGATCCCAGTTCCCCTCACTCCACCACCATGGGATGACTCCATCTATCCCTAACCAGAGAATTAGGGTAAGTCTGAAGGGACCAATCTTTTTACCCAGAGTCACTCAAAAGATACTATTTAAATCACTTTCATAGGTTGAATGTTAATTGCTTTTTAAAATAGGCTTCATTTTTATAACCATATAGTCACATGATCCATAAACTGAAACAATGTGCAGAGATTTACAGGAAAGAATCCCGTTTCCCTCCATCCCATTCCTACTCCCCCAAGAGCATTCCCCCCAAAGGACATTACTTTAGTTGGCTTCTGATGTATCTTTCCAGAGTTTATGCTACTACTAGCAAATGTAAATATATATTCTTAATCTGATTTTTCATTTTCTTAAATCAAAGTTGGCATCACTACTTTTTTCTCGTTTAAAATACGTTATTGGGATTTCCATATCTGTATAGTATATAATGTATTCATTGTTTTTTGGGAGAGTATTTCATTGTAAGGATGCTTCCTGATTTATTCAACTCTTTCCTTATTGATGGACATAGATAACATTTTGCTATTACAAACAGTGGTACAATGAATGACTTTATAAATGTGTTATTTCTGTCTACATGAGATATATCTTTAACAAAAACCTAAGGGGTTGAACTTTAAATGAATATATAAACTGGATTATGCCACAGCATGCTGAAACATTGCCAAGTTTAATGATCCCAGGCACCCAGTGATTAGTAACTTTTGGGTGATCAAATCAGTTAATGAAGAAATAAAGAAGCCATATAATCTTGGTACATCTAAGAATATTGTTAGTAAGTTTGTGACTCTACTTCATATGCATGCATATATGTAAGCACATATTAAAAATATAAAATTGGGCTCAATTTCATATTTTTAATATATATTTATATTGTAACAGTTGCAATTTAGGGAGCCACTGAGGCCCGACGGTGCAAAGAGCTTAATGACGGGATTTACAAAGAATGGCAAGGAAATTGTCTTGGAAATCTAAGAGCCGGGGTCGGCTTAGGGCAAGCCCCCTGTGGAACTGACTGGAGTGTGGGTCTGCATCCGAGGCAGCTGCCCAAACCTCCAGTGGCTGCCCTCCATCTGTCTTTTCACTCTGCCTTCAACCGCTCTCCTACTTGTTCTTAACTTCTGTGCCCCCACACTTTCAGCTTCCTACTTCTCACAGCAGCTCCTCCAATGTCAATTTTACCTTATGACCTTTTAACTGAGCTGTCAACCTTACTGTCTCATGATTTCTGGATTTTTCGTACAAATTTCAAATTTTGCCCTGCTCATTTTTCCATCAAGCCCGTACAGATAATGGGTTGTTGGTAAGTCTACTGTTGGGTTACTCTTCCATCTGTTACTCACTCCTCAGCCAATCAGCGGCCGTGGAGGGAGGACCACGTGGTCAAAAAAGCCCTAGCCCCGCTCCCCTGCGGCTAGAGGAGCTGGTGGGGCTGTTTCCCTTGCAACCCAGTGTGGTCAGGCGGGCAGGTTAACATTTCCAATGTCCAGAATCATTATTCATGTCCTCTAATATCAATTTAATATGATTATAAATGACTGCATAGTTGTCTATCATATGGAATTTCTGTAATTTATATTATGAATTTCTATTGCTAGACACTAGGGAATACACGTAGCCAGGGGAAAACGATGAAACAGTGATGAGCGTTGAAGGGAGGTCAAGAAATTGATCAAAACCTGATCAACATTTCCCCTTTATGCGTGGGTAGAAAGATACGATATTGAGGTATTAACTGAAGCGTGTGTCTCCCCCACCACCACCGCCACACCCCTACCATCCTCCTTTGCCTCTTGTGACGCTCCTCACCGCCGCTGGGACGGCTTCTTGGACAAGATGATACAAGAGAAAGGAGCACAAGTAGGCGATTCTCTGCACTTGAGTATTAAAATAGACCTTTGGAATGATAGCAAAAATAACTGTCTTGAAATGAAAGGTGTTTCGAGTTACAAGAGCCTGGATTCTGAAGACTTCAGAACAGAATAATGAAGAAAACGTTCTCAGTTCAAGACAATTTTTCCCATCCTTTCAACTACCGTATCCATGAGAAAGAAGAATCAGAGCACACTTAGACCCTGTTGTTTTCTGGAGAGAGAGCCTGTGCCTTGGTCCCCCCTGCTGGGCTGCTTCTCCCAGAGCCAGGAAAGGCAGCAAGCCTTATGGGTCCCCTTTCAGCATCATGGTGGGGAAGCAACAGAGTAGGTATGGGGGAGGGATCTCCGCACAGAAGAGCCTAAGTCAGCTCCCATGGTCCCCCAAACCCAGGAGGGCTGGGAAAGCAGCAGAATGCTTTCCTGAGAGACCAAGTATGGGCAAAGGCTGTTGATAAAGGGAGCTGGACCTAAGTGACTTTGTGGTCAGGAGGAAACAGGAGCCAGATGTACCCATGACCTGAGGCCAGGTAGGAAAGAGGGTATTTCAGATATTTCTGTCCAGGGACAGAAGAGGACCAGGGACCAGACCTCCGCCATGATGCCGTGGAATGCCCTACATCCCTTGGCTTAGACACAACCATGGGCAGAGGCAGGCTGCATTAGATATCAGAGGTAATAGGACATAAAAATAGAAATTAAGTTAGTTGCAGAAAAATGAAATACATTTTTAAAACATGCACTTGTGTCCTGACACTCTTACCTGGTACACAGATTTTTCATGGCTACAAATATTTGGGCTTAGATAGCCCCTTAGAGCTCATCAAACACTTGGGGAAAAATGTGATTTAAGAATAAACAGTCCTCTGTTCTTTTAAGTGTTTTTACATTTCATTAATAGTTGAACTGGTGTCTGGCCTCTAAGGTATTTTGATAAACATCTCAGAAATGGACACATGATGTTCACAATTTTTGAGGGGTGATTTTTCAGACTTGGCATACTTTAGCAGTAGAACCCTCTCTTCGAACAAAATATGAAGGACCTCAATATATAAACAGCCAGGAGGGGTGTTCTGGTGGAAGATCAGCGCCTCCCTTTCCCTCACTGTCCCCTTTCACCCCCAAGGTGGCCCTGGAGACACCGCCTTGTAACCCTGGTGACTCGTGCACAAGCTGGAAAGCCACCACTTGCTCAGGCTGCTTCGGTCCTGATGGCATCATAAGTAAGAAACGAAATGGTGACATCCCACTTAGCTGGCAGGTCCTCGGTCCCCACATCTGTTAAGGGAGCGGGATGGACTAGCTCAATAGTGTAATCATCATTAAATCTCCCAAGCAACTTTAAGGATATCTATGCTTGCTCCTCCCCCCACCCCCTGCTGAGATGAGTCTGAAGTGGGGCCCAGAAATCTGTATTTTTTAAAAGCCCCCTCCACCCCATTCTAATATGCAGCCAACACGAGAACCATTGAGGAAGGAACCATGGTATGATCTTTGAGGACTGCGACCAACAATAACATTCACATGAATAGGAATTTGGGGAGGAGTACCTTAATTTGACAATCCAGTTGGAACAAACTGGAGGGTGGGAGAGTCTTTTGAGGATTCACAGAAGTAGAAATAACACATTTTCAATTTCAGTGGTCTTAAATCAGACAGTGAAGCAGAACCAAATCTATTCTCTCTTTAAGAAAGCAAGAATTTCTCTGTAGCAAAAAAAGTGTCCTTGAAATAATTGTTTGTCCTTGGCTTGGTAAAATCATGGCTGATCGCCAGGTGGTGGGTATAAAAGAAGGATGATTTTGTTCATGTGAATGTCAATATTGCCTTCAGGAGGTAGGAATGTTAAAAACAGTGTTTTAAAATTTTGGAGCCTAGTTACCATATAATTAAACTAAATCTCAGCTAAAATCTTGCCTTCTCTGAGAGGAGTATTATCTGATTTTTGTTAAATATTTAAAAATTAACCCATAAGGAAATGAAAATCATCATTTTAATCTTGCCTCATATTTGTTTAATAATCTCAAATGATTAATTTTCTAATTAAGGAAATGGAATTGATTTTGGAAAGTTATCATGTAGTATTCATGGTTGAAGTGTTCAATATTTCATAATGACATTTAGCCCAGTTTAATAAAAATTCTGCAGTTTTCTAAAAAAGCATTCCCAAAATGCGTCCTATTGCTGCCGCAAGAGGTTAATAGAAGTCACACACACGAAATATTTCGATATAGAAAGAAGTTTGGGAAACACAGCCATCATCTATATAAGTTTGGGTTTGAATTTCAACACCTTAAAGTTCTTAGAAATGTCCTTTATAATAGGTGCTTTCACCTCAAGACGATTTGTAGACATAGAATAAAAGGCAAAGACAGATTTTTTTTTTTAAGTTGTTATTCCCAGCCTCACCTCTGCTTACTCAGAAAGCATAACAAGGGGGAACCCAATTCTGATTCTTGGTTATCCAAATGGAAATGTTGACAGATTATATGGTCATTCTAAGCAGTTCTCTGGGACTCGAGCAGATCAAGGTCTAAGTAATAAGGCTCCGCTCAGAATTCAGAGAAGGAAGCAGAAGAAAGGACACAATTTGGAAACGAGTTGCTGATTTTGATCCCTTGGTCAGGGTGAAGTCTGACACGTGATGTAGTAGCTGCACTGTCCAGTATGGTAGTCGCTAGCCACATGGGGCTATTTAAATTTGAATGTAATTCATTAAAGTTACGTAAGATTGAAAATTCAGCTCCGCAGATGCACTAGCCACATTTCAAGCGCCCAACAGCCACAGATGAACGTTTCCATCATCACACAAAGTTTCTTTGGAAACACAGGCCTCGATTTCGGGTCCTAGCAATTGAACCCTAACTCAGGCTCAGAGTTTTGTACTCTGCTCTTGGTCTGGGACCTTCCCCATCTACCTATGCTGAGCACCCTTGTCTTGGCGATTGGTTTTCATTTTATATTTCACGTGATTTTCTCTCTCCAGGTGCTCTCTTAGTCTCTACTGTAGTTTAGTTATCTTTTATTTTAATGATTCTGAGAGTTAGCCGAGCTCCGCTGGTGGATCTGCCCCTTGTCATGGGAATAACTAGGCTCCCTCGTGTGCCCGCAGGCAGCTGGAAGCGGTTTGTGACCTGGAGAGTCCAAGGTGGCATCAGCTACCTGCTGGGCATGTCAGGTAGGCGACTGGCATGGCTGTGAGCTGGCTGGGTCTCTCTCCTTCTCTCTCTCTTACATTATGGCTCAACTCTTATTTCACCCTATAAACAAGTGAAAGCAGAAGCCGCCAGACTTAAGGGCTGGGGCTAGACCCTGGCCAACATCGCTTCTGTTACCGAGACTGAGCTGGGAAAGGAAAGAAGCCTTAGTTCTTTTCCCTGCCGCCGTAAAGAATCAAAGGACAGCGAAATCAAAGTAAAGCAGAGCAAAGTTATTGTTTGCTTTTTAGATTTTATTTATTTGACAGAGAGAGAGAGAGAGAGCAAGAGCAGGAACACAAGCAGGCTTCCCGCTTGGCAGGGAGCCCGATGCGGGGCTCGATTCCAGGACTCTGGGATCCTGACCTGAGCCAAAGGCAGACGCAGACGCTTAACGACTGAGCCACCCAGGCGCTCCAGAGCAAAGTTTTATTAAAGTATACTCGAAGGATGGTGGGGGCCAGTCAAGAGAGACAAAGGTCCCAGAAACTCAGGGTGTGGGCTTTTATCAATTTTTTCTTTAGGGTGGGTCCTAGGGTGGCCACAGTTGAGCGACAGGACTGGATTATATAACAATTAGCCAACTGCGCATGTCCTTTTGCAAAATGCATTCGAAATGCCTGCAGGGGTAGGAAACAAGCGACATTATTTCTATTCTAGAGACATAGGTCAAATAAGGACAGGAGGCTGCTTTCTGCATAAGTGCAACAAGCACAACAAACTGAACTCTTCTGCAGGGATGCTGTAACCCCAGATCGACTGCTGGATGGGTGGAATGGGGTGGTCTTCCTGCGGTCCTGGGTTGGGGCTCTCCGACAGGACCTCTAAGGTCCATCCTCCTGCCACTCATGCCTAGCTTCCTGCCTAATACTTCCATTGCATTCTGTAGGTTACAGCAAGTCCCAAGAGGAACTGGAGTCAAGGGGTAGTAAAATAGTCTTCACTGCTTGATGGCAGGGATGTTATTTGTGCAGACCATCTATTATACTATCTAATCCCCTTTCTGCTCTTCACATAAGACAGTTCTTTTTTTTTTTTTTTAAAGATTTTATTTATTTATTTGAGACAGAGAGAATGAGAGACAGAGAGCATGAGAGGGAGGAGGGTCAGAGGGAGAAGCAGACTCCCCGACAAGCAGGGAGCCCGATGTGGGACTTGATCCCGGGACTCCAGGATCATGACCTGAGCCAAAGGCAGTCGCTTAACCAACTGAGCCACCCAGGCGCCCCCACATAAGACAGTTCTTAAGGACCAATATATATATAACACAACTGTGCAATGAATAACAGCAAATAAACTTTTACTTTACAGTTTTACACCCAGTAATACATAGTCATAAATAATATTCCCAAAGCATCTAAGGCCCAGAGGTGGAATCATTATAAACTGCTGTGGTAAGAAAGGTGGGGATAGGGGTTTGAAATGAAGATTCTCCTCCAAACCCCTCTTCCACCCTGCCTCTGAGACAGTCACAGTGTGCAAGAGTGTGCTAGAAAATCTGAGCAATCCTGCAGAAAAGAAGCTGCTTTTCAAAGCCAATTTGGACTTATCTCCCTTCATACTACACATCATGAGGTGATTTCCCCACTTTGCTTTGAGGTGCTTAAAAGATATTCTTAGATGGGCAATTTGTAAGTAAAAGAAATCTGCAATGCTAAAGTCCATTCATAATCTCAGAATGCAATTGAAAACCAAGATATCTTATTTTACAAATTACATTGTCCATAGTTAGAACATTAATAACTTTCAGGATGAGAATTTGTGTGTGGAGAGGGATGGGACCCAGAGTACTATACAGTTGTGGGAATATACACCGCGCTTATCCCACGGTACTCCCTCAGTAAAGGGTAGCTGCTGTCATTACACGACATATAGGCTCTAATGTCTTAAGAAAGTCTCAACTTCAGTTTCCACATCTGAAAACCGGAAAAGTTAGTACTTATTATATGGGCTATAAAGAGGTGTGCTCAAGCAATTGGCAAATAGTATTTTTAGTACTTCTGCACAAATGTCTTAAATGCTGCTGGGGGCTGGTTTCAAACTCATGCAATAGAGGTAAAATATTAGTTTCCATTTCACCCACCACACGGCCAGCCTATCAAAGTCACGTTGAGTTGAATGTCCTCACAATGGCCTTCTCTTCTTGTATTGGGTGGCTCACAGCCTTGTTAGTTGATTCCTGTTAGCAAACTTATTTTAGTCAGAAATCTCACCTCAGTCAGACCATGTTTTTAGTTTTGGGTTTTTTTTAATAAACAAAATTTTTCTTATGGGTTTAATTAGTCAGCATTCTCTAGAGAAACAGGACCAGTAGGATAAACATGGATATATACAAGATATTTATTGTAGGAATTAGTCTTATGGAGGCCAAGGCGGCCCATCATCTGCTGTCCACAAGCTGGAGACCAGGAAAGCCAGTGGTGTAATTCGAGCTGAGTCAGAAGGCCTGAGAATGAGGGGAGCCAATAGTGTTAAGTCCCAGTCCAAGGCCAAAGGCCTAAAAACCAGAGGGCCGCTGGTGTGCATTCCAGAATCAGAAGGCCCAAGAACCAGGAGCTCTGATGTCTGAAGGCAGGAAATATGGATGTTCACACTTGAGAAGGGAAAGAGCGAATTCATCCTTCCTCCTTTTTGTTGTATTTGGGCCTTCACTGGATTGGATGATGCCCGCCCACATTGATGAGGGTGGATCTTCTTTATTCAGTCTACTGAATCAAATGCAACGAACCCCTCTTCCAAAACCCCCTCACAGATACACTCAGAAATAATATTGGACCAGCTATGTGGGTACCCCTTAGGCCAGTTAAGTTGACACATAAAATTTACCATCACATGGGTTTTTAGTTTTACTCTGAAAATGTTCCCACCCATCCATAACTGTATATATTGGATTATTTTTCCCAAAATTTATGGTTAGTTCATATAGAAATAGAAAGAAAAATCATATATGAGTAGTTTAAAAAATGCAGTTTTTGTCTATGTTTGTCTAAGGCCTATGACAAAATATCAGGCTAGCTTTCCATGTCAAGCAGCTTGATTTATTTATCATATGATAAGTCAATCATGTCTTTATCATATCTTTGTAAGAAGAGGTCTCTGGTATAAAAATTTTAAATATATTTCTCAGTCTTCTCAATTTGCTCTATGAGCAAATTCTATAAAATGCTATAAAATTTAACCCATAAACCCTTTAGTCTGTTTCTCTAGTAGATATCATCACATCCAACAAATTTAACAATGATTCCTTAATATCATCCAATGTATAGCCTGTATTCCAATGTCCCTGGTATCTTAACACAGAGTTTTCAATCAAAGTAGAAACAAGATCTGTATACTGCATTTGGCTATATGTCTTTTAAGTATATAGAACAATACTTACAGACCTAAAAAGAGGAATATCCAAGTCCACAAGAATAATGAGAAAATTTACATACTTCTTTCACTAAGTGATAAAACAAGCAGTCAAAAATTCATTCCTGTACAATGTTGGTGGAAATGTAAATTTGTACAGCCATTATGGAAAACAGTTCCCCCGAAAATTAAAAATAGAGCTACCATATGATCCAACAATCCTTCTCCTGGGTATATATTCAAAGGAAATGAAAGCAGGATCTCAGAAGATATCTGTACTCCCATGTTTACTGCAGGATTACTCACAATAGTCAAGATATGAAAACAACTTAAGGCCCATGGATAGATGAATGGATAAAAATGTGGCATGCATATACATGGAATCTTATTCAGCCATGAGAAAGAAAGAAATTGTACCATTTGCAATAACATGGATGAAACTGGAAGACATTTTGCTAAGGGAAATAAGCCAGAGAAAGACAAATACTGTATGGTATCACTTACATGTGGAATCTACAAAAAATCAAACTCAGAGAGACAGAGTAGAATGGTGTTTGTCAGGGGCTGAGAGTGGGGAAAATAGGGAGATGTAGGTCAAGGGTACAAAATTTCATTTATAAGATGAATAAGTTCTGAGGATCTAATATACAGCCTTAGTGAGTATTGTTAGCAATATTGTATTGTATACTTGAAATTTGTTGAGTGAGTAATCTCAAGCATTCTTACCAAAGAAGAAAGAAAGAAAAAAGAGAGAGAGAAAGAAAGAAAGAGGAAAGGTAAAATAAACTCATCAATGTAAAGAAGACTTAAAAAATAGGATTAACAGATTTGACCTAAATGACATATATAGAGCACTCAACCCAACAGTGATAGAATTCACATTTTTCAGGGTGTATGTAAAATAAACCTTTGTTGACCACATGCTGGGCCATAGAGCAAGTCTCTACAAATGTGACAGGATTGAAAACAGAGAATATTCTCTTTGATCATGGTGAGATTAAACCAGAAATCAATAATAAAGAAAAGAAAACTAGAAAATACCCCCAATTTTTGAAGATTAAGCAAATTCATTCACATAAATTATGAGTCAAAAAAGAAGTCACAATGGAAGTATCTGAAATGTAACAACATGAGAGAATATTTTAATAAACTTGGGGGTGGATTTCTTAAACAGGAAACAAAAAGCACTCATTACAATGAAAGCATTGAGAAATTGAACTACATTAAATTAGAATAGAAAAGTGTAGCTCCTTTTGGGCAGAGGGTAGAGTTAGTGACTGCAAAGAAATACAAAGGAAACTTCTGGTGGAGGTGTGCTCGTAATGTCCTGTTTCTTGATTTGGTTAGTATTCACATGAGTGTACCTTGTGTTAATTCATCAAGCCATATGTTATGAGTTATACAGTCATGTATATGAAATTTTCAAAAACATTATTGTAAAATGTAAGGTGCCTAGGACTAAATCTAACAAAGAAAGCAACTTCTTTAAAGAGAAAAAATTAAAACTAAACTAAACTAAAAGATGTAAAGACAACTTAGAGACGGATACTATGTTAATAGATTGAAAGATTCACTAATTTGAAGAGGTCAGGATACTGACAGGCCTATTTAAAAACTGTATACGGAGAAACAATGACCTAAATTGAACTAGACACCATTTTTTTCACTTATTTTTTATTTTTTTAATTTTTAATTTTAATTTAATTTTTTTATTTTCAATTTTTTTTTTTTAAGTAAGCTCCACACCCCATGGGGCTTGACCTCATGACCCTGAGATCAAGACCTGAGCTAAGATCAAGAGTTAGTCGTGGAACCAGGGGCACCTGGGTGGCTCAGTCATTAAGCGTCTGCCTTCAGCTAGGGTCATGATCCCAGGGTCCTGGGATCGAGCCCCGCATCGGGCTCTCTGCTCAGCGGGGAGCTTGCTTTTCCCTCTCCCATTCCCCCTGCTTGTGTTCCTGCTCTCGCTGTCTCTCTCTGTCAAATGAATAAATAAAATATTTTAAAAAAAGAGTTAGACGTGGAACTGACTGAGCCACCCAGGTGCCCCTTCATTTATTTTTTTAATTGTGGGTAAATACACATGACATAAAATTTACCTTGGTAACCATTTTGCAACGAGTGGTTCAAAGACTTTTAGTACATTCGTTGTTGAGCAACCATCATCATCATCTATTCCAGAACATTTTCCTCACTCCAAAAGGAAATCCCAAACCTGTTAAGTAGTTCATCTCCACTCACCTTTCCCCACAACTCCTGGCAAACACTAATCTGCTTTCTGTTTCTATGAATTGGCCTAGTCTGGGTATTTAATATAAATGGAAATATAGAGTATGTGGCTTTTTCCATGTTCCATCCATGTTGTAACATATATCAGGACTTTATGACTCCTTATGGCTAAATAATACTCCACTGTATAGAATATGCTACATTTGTTTGTCAGTTTCTGGGTTGCTTCTACCTTTTGGCTATTGCGATTGTACTGGTATGAACACTTTTGCACAAAGTTGTCTGAATACGTTTTCAGTTCTTATGAGTATATACCTAGGAGTGGAGTCAGATGCTACAGGCTGAGTCATATGGTGATTCTATGTTTAACTTATTAAAGAACTCCCAAACTGTCTTCCACGGTGGCTATCCCATTTTCCATTTTCACTGGCAGTGCGCAAGCACTCCACCCTGGGCACCCACATGGCCTTCTCGATTCCCAGTTTGATATAGAAGATTTTCAAAACTCTTCTTCCTCAAAGGATCTCACTTTGCAGCCTTTCTCCCAGACCTTTTGGAGTGTCAGCTGTTTGCCTCAACTGGGACTAAGATAGCCTTGGTCCCAGAAAGTAGTATTTCTGCTTGTGAATGTTTTTGAAATATCGTTCCATGCTGCAGCTTTTTTGTCCTGAGTTCCAGGTTTGGCAAAATAAAGGCAAGCTCTTGTCTCGTCCTTCAGGGAGTAACCAGACAGGTCAAAGCACAACTACAGTTCTCTGAGAAAAGTTCAGCTCTGCTCTTTCCATGGGCTGTGGTCTTCCAGAGCACCACTGAGCAGAACAAGTGGGGTATTTTTACCCCGGGGGCAAGGGTCGGTTAGAAATGCCACAAAGATTTCCTACCAGGTTTTGGTTGTTTCTTCTTGATTAACTGTTTGCTTGGTTGCTATAAGCCATTGACCATTTTCCAGAGTTCCAAAAAGTTGATTCTGACAGTTTTTGTCCATTGTCAGTATTCTATTGAGGGACAGGACCTTGGAGTTCCTGACCGCGCCATTATTCCTGATAGTCCTCAAGCACTTTTTTTTTTTTTAAGATTTTATTTATTTATTTGACAGAGAGAGACACAGCGAGAGATGGAACACAAGCAGGGGGAGTGGGAGACAGAGAAGCAGGCTTCCCGCTGAGCAGGGAGCACAATGAAGGGTTCGATCCCAGGACCCTGGGATCATGACCTGAGCCGAAGGCAGACGCTTAACGACTGAGCCACCCAGGCGCCCCAGTCCTCAAACACTCTTTAAGAAATGAAATAACATGGGGGCTTCCTATAAGTTATTAAGAGTTATTGTAAAACCAGAGTAATGAGATAATGTGGTTGTATTTTAGGGTTAGTCAAATTGATCAGTAGAAAAGAAAAGAATGCACAGAGGTGGGTTTCAGTGATATTGTTAATATTCTGGTTTTTAGTTTTGTTGATGGGTACTCACTCTTACAAATAGTCTTTTGAATGTATCAGATTTACATAATGAAATGTGTTTACATTCCAACAATTCAGACACTGAGAAATACACTTCTAAATAACCATTGGATTAAGAATGATTTTAAAATGAGTTAGGAACTGTTTAGAAAGCAATACAAGGAGATCACTTCATATCAAAATCTATGAGACACTGCTGCAAAAGCTGTAGTAAAGAGTGAAAGTATTAGCCTTAAATACTTTCATTATTAAAGAAGAAATAAGAGGGTACCTGGGTGGCTCAGTCTGTTAAGCATCTGCCTTCAGCCCAGGTCATGATCCTGGGGTCATGGGATGGAGTATAACATCGGGCTCCCTGCTCAGCAGGGAGTCTGCTTCTCCCTCACCCTCTGCCCCTACCCCCTGCTCGTGCTCTCTCTCTCTCATGCGCTCTCTCTCTCAAATAAATAAATAAAATCTTAAAAAAAAAAAGAAGAAGAAGAAATAACAAAAACGGAGTGGATTCTTAGTCTACATCTTAAGAACATTGAAAAGGTCAACAAAATAAAAGTCACTAGAAAGATGAGGTTTTAAAGTAGAAAAGAAACAATAAATATAAAGCTAAAAATTTTTCAAAAGACAAGGCTTTCAAAATAGAAAAGATCAATAAAATTAAATTCCTCTTGAGTCTGATTGAGAAAAAATAGTGTAGATAATAAAGATTGTGCTCAATTCTAACAAGGAAACAAACAAAGTCCTGTGATGAAAAAATAACTCAGATGAACTAATGACGACAGCATGGTGGGGGAAAGTTTTCCTAATCTAAGGATGAGAGGGACTCAGTCTAGGTCTAGGACATTAGACGGTGGTGATGGGAAGATTTCTAGACTCCTCGTGAGGTCAGAAAGAGCGTGGTATGCCGAACTCAGTTTCCACGTCTAGGACTCCATAAACCAGCATCACGTGGGGTAGTGCAATGCCTGAGCAAATGAATGATGTCACAGAATCTTTGTTTGCAAGTCGCCGCAAGTTGGCAACAAGAAAGAAAAATAAGAAATTCATTTCATCATTAAGATATATTTGATTAAAATATTATATGTAGATACAAACTAAATAATCAAGCCCTGGAAAATATCTGAAAACTGATTCCAAATAGGAAATTTTTGTTTTCTTTCTTCCTTATAAGTTTTCAGGTCAGGAGATTTCTACTTGCTTCACTTATTTCATCATGCAACTTAACCCTTGAGTTAGTCACTTCCTGTGTGTCCAACCCACTGTGTGGATAAATTGGATCCCTAGCAGCTAGGAAGTATATGAATAATCTCTGTGAAGCTCTTACTCACCATGCATTAGTGATTTGAATACTAATTAGTATTTGTAAAGTAGGAGGAGAAATATAAGTGAAGTGGTGGTTGATTTTCATTACCTGATAGTAATGAACATATCACAATATTATTGTAAAGAGTAACATCCTACCGTCCTTTAATCTTACCAATTTAAAGAAAATGTCTTTGCCTCACTCTACATGGAAAGATTTGGAACAGATAAGGATAATTAAAATGTGGTCTTCAAAAGGGATAAAAATCATAATGAAACCCATCCTTCCACTCCTACTATCTTCCTAATTGTCTCACCCATATATATAAGGACTTATTCAGTGGATTCAGCTAGATGTCCACAACTCAAACGTATTCACAATGTGAGACATGGTCTTCCCCCAGCTCAACAGGTGCACCATGGGACTCTCCAACTTTCCCTCCAAATCTACTCTTCCATATTTTCTGTCTCCATATTCAGCACAAACATCGACCCACTTTCCCAATCCAGAAATTTCAGAATCATCTTATATCTTCGGCTCTTGCCACATCATTTAAAAAAAAAATTCTCCCTGTCCTGTTGATTCTCCCTCCTAAATTCGATTTAAGTCCCATATTTTCTCCATCTCTGCTGCCAGCACTTCAATTCAGTTCAGGCGCTCATAACAACTTTCAGATTCTTGTGATAGCCTCGTAATTTTCTCCTGACTTAACTCTTACTCTTCTCCAATTTATTGGTATGTATCAGTCCCAACTGATCCTTATAAAATGCAAATCTCATTGCCTTTCTCCCTGATTTAAAATCCATCATTGTTCTCTATGGTATTTTGAATTATATACAAAATTTTTAGTTTGGTTTCTAATGAACTGACAATTGCCTCTCTCCCATACGTACCAGAGACAATAGCCATGCTGAGCTACTTGTACTGACCTACATGCCACATTGTTTTATTCCTTCTGGCCTTTTTACATACTGCTATTCCCCCAGCTTGAAGCGCTTTCCCTCTTTCTCTTATTTTTCTCAAGTCTCTTCAACACTTCTCAAACCTGGCGAAATTGTGTCTGACCATCAAGATTCAGCTCAAGTATCACTCCCTCTAGGAATAAAGTGTTCTTGATCCCCCACTTCCAGTAGTCTGACTTAAATGGCCTTCTTCTTTGCACTACCATATAGTGAAGATTGGGGATTGTTTTCTGTGAAGGGCTAAGTAATTAGTATTTTTGGTTTTGAGAGTGTAGTAGGCCGAATGGTGGACCCTAAAAAGATTCCTGTCTTAAAGCCAGGAACCTGAGAATGTCACAGGATTTGAAAAAAAATGATCCTTGCAATGTAATGGATCTTGAGATGAGAAAAGCATCCTGAACTATCTGGCTGGGGCCTAAATTGAAGGACAAATGACTTATAAAAGACACACAAAGGAGAAGACAGAAGAGGAGGAAGCAATGTAACCACAGAGACAGGGAACGGGGTGAGGAAGCCATGAATTAAGTAATGCCAATGGAAGCTGGATGAGGCAAAAAGTGGATTGTTCTCTAGAGCCCCCGAAGGGAGTGTGGCCTTGCCAATACTTGGAGACTTTGCCAATACTTTGAGACCTTCACAACTATGAAAAGTTTACTGTTTGCTGTTTTAGCCAACCAGCTTGTTCCAGCCACCACAGAAACCTATGTCAGGAGCTATACGTCCTCAGCCACCACTATGCCCCTCTGCCTCCAGTGGTGTGAAAGCAGCTGTGGACAGTACATCAACGCATGGGCAGCACTGTGTTCTAATAAAGACTGCACTTACAAAAAGGGATGGCAGGACGGATTTGACCCATAGACTGTGGCTTGACAACCCACGTTATAATACGGACACTGTCACACCTGATCATCACTCCTCTAGAATATAAGCATATTGAAGACAAGGAGTATGTCGTTTATCTTAGAATGTCTAACTGAAGAGTCTCAAACTTTCATTCTAATCGTTACCAGGCAGGTAAATTAAAGGAGTGAGGTAGCCCGGATGAAAAAGCCAAAGTGTCATCTAATGAGGGCAACTTCTACTCAGTCCCTGACAGTTATTGCCACATGGGCCCCAATTTTGGGCCAAATAAGTCATATCTGGGCTTCACATTTAGTCTCTGGGCCACAATCTTTCAAGTTTGCATAACCAAGGCCTGGCAAAACACATAGTAAATACTTTGTTGAATGAATTCATGTTTTCACAAATACCAACATTCTAACCCCAAATAATGAGGATATTGTAAGTATATTATTTGGGATGTAAAATTGTACACTCTGAATATGTACAGTTTATTGTATATCAGTTATATCTCAAGAGAACTATTTTTAAAAGGAGATAAACTAAGGGCAAGAGTATAAATGGGGGGAAAAAAGCATTAACGGTACAAACTGTAAAAATGAGATTTCTCTCTCAAGTAAAATTCTGAGCTGGTACTGTGGCCCTGCTCACTGAAAATGTGGGGACCAGCCCCCCTTTTTCTCCCCTTTTCTGAAGGAGTTGCCTTTGTCCCAAGTACAAGATGCAGGACAAAATGGCACATTACCATACGTGTATTCCCACCTGTGGGAAGGGGGAAAAGGGGGGCGACAGCAGATTCCTTTCCTTTGCAGATACCACCAGGAAGTTGTCCACATAATTTCTGCCCACATTCTTAGGGAAAAAAAGATTCACACCTAGCTGCAATGGAGGGTGGAGAATGCAGTCTTTATTCTGGGCAGCCATGTACCCAGGTAACGGTTGAGGGTTCTTTCACTATGGAAGAAGGGGAGAATGGATTTTGGGGGAACAACAGTAAGTATGCAGTGAAACCAATGAAATAATTTACATATTGAAAGCAATAGAAAAATCTGATTTAAAAAGTTCAACCATTTCCCAGTAGGACATAATAAGTCATGTCAGGCTAATGCTCTATTGCAAAAACTAGAAAAGACCAAATAAATTCTAAAAGTCATACTTTTAAAAACCTCAGTGAACTATGGAAGCAATGAAGGCCATATTAGTCTGCTCAGGCTGCCATAAAAAAATACCTTAGACTGGGTGGCTTACACAACAGAAATTAACTTTCTCCCAGTCTAGAAGCTGGAAGTCCAAGATCAGGGTGCCAGCATGGCCAAGGTTCTGATGAGACCTCTCTGTCTTGCAGACAGCCCCCTTCTTGTTGTGTGCTCACCTGGCCTTTCCGTGGTGCACTCTCATGAAGACAGAGAGAGCAAGCTCCCTGGTGTCTCTTCTAAGGGCAAACAAATCTCATAATGAAGGTCCCACCCTCATGACATCATCTAACACTAATTATCTCCCAAAGCCCCATCTCCAGATACTACCACATTGGGGCTTAGGGCTTCAACATATGGATTTTGTGGGGATGCAAACATTTGGTTGATAACAAGGACGAGGTGAATATGATGCATTCACAGAGAGTAAAGAACTTTCCCAGATGAGCTGTCGGTCACCAGCTCTTCCTTTCTTGGAGGCATTGCTGATCCTGGGCTCAGGATAGAGGTCTGGCTTAGCCAAAAGGAGAACGTCTGCTCAGGGAAAAGGAAACCAGTAAGCCTTTAGGGTCATGGGGGCTGGGGCAACAAATTGGAGCCGTGGGGAGCCTCAAAAGCATAGGGGACTCTGGAACTATGTTAACGTTGGGGGAGTTAGGCTTCTACAAAGCAAGGTGAAATCTTTTGCAGTTTCACACACTTGGGAAGGGGTCCTGTCTCAAGTAGATAGATGATTTCCATATCAAAGATATTTGCTGTAACCTTGAACAAGGCACTGTCTTCATCCACGGATGATTCTTGGGGAGGGACCAAACTAGGTTCTGTCAGTATGCAATACTTCTGGCTAGGGGAGAGTCAGTATCTCCATCTTAGAAGAAGAATCTTGGTAGTACACTGCAAATGCCCCCACACAATGAAAGACAATTCATGATGAACTCTTTAGAGAGCTAAAATAAAATGATTCCTGACCTATAATTCTATATTCGGTGAAAATATCTTTTAACAATGATAGTGAAATAAGTACATTTTTCAGACAAACAAAATTAAAGGAATTTGTTGATAGATGGTCTTCTCTAAAGCAAATTAAAGAAATATCTTCAGGCAGGGGGAAAATGATCCCAAATAAAAACATGAAAATGCAGAAGGGAATGAAGAACACCAGAAAGGGAAACTAAACTGGTAAATACAAATATGAATTGTACAAAACACTAATCATAATGTCACACGAGGTTTAACATTATATGTAGAACAAAAACAAAAAGTGAGAAGTAAGTAATAGTAAAAATTGCAATTTGTCTTGGTCTATTATAAGACAAGAACATATGTTGTATATCGAGGTGAACCACGGTATAAATAGTTAATGACAAAAATTACAAGATAATAGAAGGGATAAATGGAATAATAATTTTTTAAAAGTGTGATTAGTCCTAAGGAAGGAAAGAAAAATGGAAAAAAGCTACATAAAACAGATAGCTTTAATAGAAAATGAATGGTGTGACGCCTGGGTGGCTCAGTCAGTTAAGTGTCCGACTCTTGATTTCGGCTCAGATCATGATCTCAGGGTTGTGGGATTGATTCCCGTGTCCAGCTCTGTGCTCAGCATGGAGTCTGCTTGTCCCTCTCCCTCTGCTCCTCTCCCCGTTCTCTCTCTCTCTCAAATAAATAAATAAATAAAACCTAAAAAAAAAATTAAAAGAACATGAAAGGCAAAATTGTATATATAAATTCAACTATGCAAGTAATTACAGTAAGCATAAATGAACTAAATACATCAAGATTTATGGTTGTCAGATTGGATTAAACAACTATATTGTGCCTGAAGACTCACACTTGAAAGATAAAAACACAGAAAAGTGGATAGTAAAAGAACAACAACAACAAAGCAACAAAAACACTAAACGAAAGTGGTGTTCAGACAAAGTAGATTTAATGCAAAAAAGGATTATCACAGATAAAGACAGAGGTTTCATAATTATAAAAGGGGGAATCCAGCAGGATGCTATTATACAATCCTAACTTTGTATGTACTCCATAATAGAACTTCAAATACTGAAGCAGAAATGGGCAGAATTAAAAGAAGCAATGAGTAAATCCATACTCTTGGGTGCCTGGGTGGCTCAGTTGGTTAAGCATCTGCTTTGGCTCAGGTCATGATCCCAGGATCCTGGGATCCATTCCGAATCTGGCTCCCTGCTCAGCTGGAAATCTGCTTCTCCCTCTGCCCCTCCCACCCTGCACCCCCCCTCGCCCCACCCTGGGCTTGTGCTTTTTCTCTCCCTCTCTCTCTCTCAAAAATAAATAAATAATATCTTTTAAAAAATTCATATACTCTTAATGCAAAACTTTAACGTATTTCATTTAATAGCTTATAAAATAGTCTAACAAAAAAATCTGTAAAAACAACACAATTGACCAACTTGATCTGACTTATATAGAATACTGCATCAAAGGATGATAGAATTCACCTTCTTTTCAAGTTCAAATGGATCTTTTACTGAAATCATAAAGGAAGTCCCAACAAATTTGAAAACATTAAAGTCATTCATAGTGTGCTATTTTTCCACAATAAAATCAAAGTACACATCAATAACAAAAATATAACTAGAATAATACAACTAGTTGGTAATTAAATACTTTAACAACAATGAATTTGACAATTTAGGTGAAATGGATAAATTCCTAGAAAAATACAACTTACCCAAACTGTCAGAGGTAGAAAATCTGAACAGTTCAGTATCTATTAAAGATAGTTAATTCATTATTTTAAAATCTCCCCCAAAGGAAATTCTAGGCTCACTTGGTTTCACTGGTAAATTCTTGCAAAATTTAAGGAAAAGAAAAATAACATAAATCTCACACAACCTCTTCTAGAAAACAGACTGTTTTTCAAATGCAACTTTTATGAGACCAATATACCACAATTCCAAAACCTGACAAGGACATTATAAGAAAGAAAGAAGTATAGACCAATCTCTCATGAACACAGATGTAAAAATCTTTAACAAAATTTTAGACAATTGAATCTAGTGACATAAATTGAACTTATTCTGGGAATGTAAGATTGGCTTAACATTTAAAAATTAATCCAACCATATTAACTAAAAAAAGGAGAAAGTTAAAATTAACATCCCAATAGATACTGAGAAATAATTTGACAAAACTTATCTCTCCCTCATTTATTATATCTTAAAAAAAATACTCTTCACAAACTGAGAATAAAAGGCAAACTTTCTAAAACAAATAAAGAATATTACAAAAAATCAACAACAAACGTCATACCCAATGGTGAAATATTGAAAGCTTTCCTTCTGTGATCGGGAATGAGACAAGGACACCAGCTATTACTACTTATATTCAATATTTTACTGGAGGTCCTAACCATTGCAATATTTTTTACAAGATACTCAGATCTGAAAGAAAAGAAAAAGAAAAATTATTTGTAGACTGCATGATTATATTCCACAAAAATTCAAAAGAATCCATAAACTATTTGAAATAATAATCAAAATCTGCAACATTGTTGGATACGAGATCATTATTTAAAAATCATTTGTATTTCTATATATCATTACAAATACAAAATCATATTTTAAAATGTACTATTTACAATAGTATCAAAATATAAACTGTATAGTAATAATTTTAACAAAGGATTTGCAATGTCCAACAAACATTCTTGAGAGACTAAACATCTACATAAATTTAGAAATACACTTTTAATATTTAGAAAGCTCAATGTGTCAATTCTTCCCAAATTAAACTATAAATTAACACTATCCCAATCAAAATCCCAGCAGGATTTTTTTTTAGGAGAAGTTGACAAGCTGATTCTAAGAATTCTATAAATTTTAAAATTTATACAGAAATGCAAAGGGCCAAAGATATCTAAGGCAACTGAAGAGGAAGGGCAAAGCTGGAAGATTCATTGTACCTGAGAACAAAACCCATCATAAAGCTATAGTAATGAAGACCTTATGGAATTGGCCCAAAGTTATATAAACTAACCAGTTAACTAGATTAGAGACCCCACACATAAATGGTCAACTGATTCATGACAAAGGCAATAATGCAATGGGTGAAGAATAATATTTTCAGTAAATGTCGCTGGATGAATTGGATATATGAAAAAAAATATGGACCCCTTCCTCTTCTATTACTCAAACAATAATTTCAGATGGATTGCAGATTTAGATGTGAAAATTAAACAATAAAGCTTTTAGCGGACAGCATAGGAACACATCTTCATGACCTTGAAGGAGGTAGAGATTTCTTAAATAAGACATAAAATGTGCTAACCATAAAGAAAAAATCCCCATATGTATATGTAACAAGGGACTCATATCTAGAGTACACACAAACTTCTACTAATCAATAAGAATAAGGCAGACAACCCAAGAGAAAAATGAAGAAAAGATTTGAACAGATACTTCACAAGACAATATCAAATATCCAAAAAAAAAGTGTGAATGAGCACTTCAACCTCATTAGCCACCAGGGACTCGTGAATTAAACCACAATATTATCAGCACACATCTACCAGAAAGGCTCAATTAATATCAGAAAATTCCAAGAGTTGGAGAGGATGTGTAGTGTTTGAGACGCTTCCACATTGAGGGTAGGTTTATAAATTGGAATAACATTTTTTTTTTAAGATTTTATTTATTTATTTGACAGAGAGAGACACAGCGAGAGGGGGAACACAAGCAGGGGGAGTGGGAGAGGGAGAAGCAGGCTTCCTGGCAGAGCAGGGAGCCCGATGCGGGGCTCGATCCCAGGACCCCGGGATCACGACCCGAGCCGAAGGCAGACGCCTAACGACTGAGCCACCCAGGCACCCCTGGAATAACATTTTTGAATACTTTTAGGCAGTATCTACCCAAACCAAAAAGGGTACATGCAATATGATTTCATTAGCGTGAAGGACACAGAGGCCAGCCTAATCCATGCTGTTAGCAGTCGGGATGGTTACCCCAGGGGAGGAAAGGGTGAGTACTTGATAGGAATACAAAGGAGTGTTCTGGGAAGCAGAAGCTCTGTTTCTTGATCTGGATTCTGGTCACATGAGTGTATCTAGTTGTGAAAATTCATTATGATTTACACTTATGATATGAAAAATTATTATCTGTATATTTGTCTCCAATAAAAGTTTAATCTAACAACTCATTTTTAGAGAGGAATTAGACTAGATGGTAGAGACTGAAAAACACTACTTATTTTCACCTTGTAATAGTCATGTTCCAAAGAAGCTCTCTTTTTAAATTATCTTATGATCTTAGCCGTGAGCCGCCTAGTACAATATATCTCTTAGCATAACCTAAAAAAATCAGTCCTGCACTGCTGGGGGTCGAGGTGGGGGGGCCAGTAAGGAGGGGGGCAATCCTTCTGCCTAATAAGAAGAATTATTTCTATAGCCTGTATTTTATTTTCAAGTTCAGTTCTCTCTTGCCTATAGTTCTAAGTGCTCTCTTTTCCCTCTCTGCTTCTAAAAACAAAATTTCACCTAAAATAGTGAAACAAAATTGCCTATGTATTCTAGGTCCTAGAAAACAGGCCCTATTTTGACAGAACATCAGTTTCATAATTCATTCTTCACATAATTACATAATTCAAACTCATTATCTAACAATCCCCTTATTTTAACTGTATCTTTTTCTGTATATTTTATTCCATAGCAACATGCTTTCTAGCTCTCCCACAACCATTTTGCTTAGGGGAGATGTGTCAAAGGTTTCTCTTCGCATAATAAACTACCAAGAAAGAAAAAGGGCTTGAAGATTTTTGAATGATAGGCACTGAGAACCTTCTAGCATACCATTTACTGCACGTTCGACAATTAGTTTTTGAGAGCCCTTCAGGTACCAGGCAATGATCAAGGCACTAGAGATACAACGGAATCATGGTCAAGCATGTTGGTTCTGAATTCAGGTGGTTCCAAGTTCAAAATCCTACCTACATACTTTGCTACTTCTGTGAAAATGATGTTTACTTTACCGCTCTGTGACTCGGTTTACTCATTTATAACATAGGATACCAGTAATGCCTTTCCCCTAGCCTTGTTAGGAAGGTAAAATAGCATATTCTGTGAAATCACCTAGAACGCTCCTCAGCACCTGGTAAGCACTTGATACACATTAGCTCTTATTACCAGAAGAGATGACAACTAAAGATTTTTGCCAAATTGCCTGTTGACAAATTCCACCACCATCACATCTGTCTGCCATGTCTTCTCCCCTAGCCCCCCAATCTGTGTTAGCAAGGCAATGACAAACACGTTGGACTACTAACTAGGCCTGTGGCCCTGGGAAGTACTTAATCCATACCAGCCCCTGCCCTTTATAAGTGAGGACACCAAATCCCTGAACAGAACCTCACACAGCTCATTAGGGGGTGAAGCTGGCCTTAGACTTGGGGTCTCCACATTCCCAGCCCAGGCACTGGGCTGGAAAAACCTGCCAACTGGAAGCCTGGCCCATTCTTTCCTGTGGCTCACGTTTGACCCCAACAAGGGGAGCAAGAAAGTGATAATCCTCCTGGGTGGTAGGAGTGCAGGGCACCTTGCTGTAAGTTGTCTATTTTTAGCCTCTCTATATGGCCTCCTCTCTGCAGACTCACTCAGGCTAACAGACTGCTGTGGGATTTAAGGCACTCTCCATGGTGTTGCTTGGTGGTTGCCATGCCAACGAAATTTAACAGAAAGAGAGGTTTCTAGTAGATTATTCTGGTTGAAGGCTTTAAAGCCAGATTAGAGCTCCGACTCTGAAGCTGAAATGATGCAAGCAATTAGTAATGGAACATAGTAGGCGCTCCATTATTACTGGTTGGAAAAATACATAAATGCAATTAGGTGCATTAGGGAGATGAAGATGTAGCAGCAGAGAACTTATCTGCTACGTAAAAATACTTAAAGTCAGTCTGGAGCAAGGTTACTCACATCCTCCCTGGATTTTCATAATTACCTGACATTCTGTGTGAAATGATTTGTCTGACTGCGGAGGACTGCCTCTGATCTTCAGGCCACTTACTAGCTCTGCAACTCAGGGGGCCCAACTGCACACAGATGCTGATCTGGGGTCCTTCCTTGATCTGGAGAGCTTATTCACATTTGAGAGGGTCTGTGTTTGGTCCTTCTAAAGTCACTTTTTGGCAAATGTAACCACTCTATTTAACAAAATGCATTTGCTGTTTAAAAAGCCTCTGTGGTTCAGGAAACCTGTGTTTGAAAGGCTGTCCTTCTGGTCACAATGAGTAGATGTTATTAGGTAAGGAGAGAGGCAAGGCAGCCCATAAATCTCCATTCAGTTCCCAGGGCTTTCAGCAAGGATGGTCTGACAACCCCGCCTGATAGTCTCTTTTCCTCTTCAATGAAATCCATTTTCTCCAGTAATTGTTTGGCCTTCCTTCTCTCCTTCCTCCTTGCCTGCTCCTCCATCCTGCCCATCGTCTTTTCCTCTCCCCATCCCTCCCGCCTTTAGCAGTGGCAGTGGGAACAGCATAGGCTTTTGGAGTCAAAATGATTCAAATCCTTACTATCTCTGACGCTTGCTAGTGGTGTGACCTGCAGCAACTTTCATGACATCTCAAGCAGCATTTCCCCTTGTGCTACCAATGTCTGCCTTGAATGGTGATTTTAACAATGAATTGTTTCTCAGACCTTAGTGGATGGGAAAGTCACCTGGAGATAGGGGGAAATGCAGATTCTCAAGACCCACACCCATAGATTCCAAGGAATTAGGTCTAAATCCCCAGACATCTGCATTTTAACAAGCTTCCCAGACTTCAAGAGCCCTACTTTCAGAAACATTAGATATGCTTATAAACACTTAGTAGCAGGAGACATGTTGTAAATATTCCAAAGGTGGAAGCTATGATCATTGCTCATTCCGTAGACATTTATTGAACATCTACTATGTATCAGGCATGATACCAGGCCCTGTAGATATGTACCACTTAATTTCTTTTAATTTGTCCCATATGTATATCTTGTCCATCCCACTGCTTATAAGTTCCTGAAGGGCAGGGTAAAGCAGTGTAATGTAGTATGAAAGAACATACATATTATAAGACATGAATTCTAATCCTGATCCTATTATTTACTAGCTATATAACTTCAGGCAAGTCATTTTCTCTCTCAGAACTTTATTTTCTTTGTCAGAAATTGGAAAGGCTATGAGAATAGCGGTTAAAATCTGGAGTTTGGATGCCTGGGTGGCTCAGTTGGTTAATCACCTGCCTTCGGCTCAGGTCATGATCCCAGGGTCCTGGGATCAAGCCCTGCATGGAGCCCTGCATGGAGCATCAGGCTCCCTGATCAGCGGGGAGTCTGCTTCTCCCTCTCCTGCTCCCCCTGCTTGTGCTCTGTCTCTCTGTCAAATAAATAAATAAAATCTTTAAAAAAAAAATCTGCAGTTTGGAGTCCTGGCTCTAATACTTTCTACATGTGTGATCTCAGGAAAGCTACTTAACTTTTTTGAGCCTCAGCTTCCCCTTAAGTAGAAAGGGAGTTCATTTTCAACATTTAAAATTCCTTCAAAAAATATTTACTGAGCACTTTGTATGTGATCAACACCATGATAGGTACTGCGAATATGCTGGGGAGTAAGACAAGCTACTCATGTAGCTTATGGTTAATAGTGGATATAAATATTAAATAGGTAACTATACAAATAATTCCACTGTGGTAAACTCTATTGTGGTAAATTTTACTAGCTGACCTAGCTGGGCAGGATCGGGGTGGACCTCCTGGGAAAGGGGACACGCAAGCTGAGCCCTGAAGGATAAGTAGGCATTATCCAGAAAAGAAGGACCTGAAATGGAAAAACTGAACCCTTAGAGAAGGAAAGGAATACCAGCGTGGCTGAAACCGAGTGCACGAGGGCCCCTCTCCCTCACAGGTGTTAGAAAGATTAAATGAGATAATAAAATGCTTAGCACAGTGCCCAGCATAAACACAATGATCATGGAGATAATACACCTTTTGATTTGTCGTAGACCATAAATGAAGAAGTACTGTCTAAATGAGAGGTTCTCAAAACTAGTATTCATCAGAATTACCTGCAGAACTTGTTAAACCACAGATTGCTTGCTCCCACTTCAGAGTTTCTGATTTGGTAGGTTTGGTGCAAGGCACATAATTTGCATTTCTAACTAGTTACTAGCTAATGCTCACGCTGCTGGTTGGAAGTGAGAGGATACACCTTGAGAGTAACTGGTGTAAACTGTAAGGTCCTGAGTGCCTTCTATCAGAGTTGAAGCTCCCACAGTGCTCAACCCTAGATCCTGAATAGTACAACCTCTCCATAATTACTTGATAATATCCTTGATACTGGGGCGCCTGGGTGGCTCAGTTGGTCAAGCAACTGCCTTCGGCTCAGGTCATGATCCTGGGGTCCCAGGATCGAGTCCCACTTCGGGCTCCCTGCTCGGCAGGGAGTCTGCTTCTCCCTCTGACCCTCCTTCCTCTCATGCTCTCTGTCTCTCATTCTCTCTCTCTCAAATAAATAAATAAAATCTTAAAAAAAAAATATCCTTGATACTTTTAGGGTGAAAAAAGGACCTTGAAAATCCCCATACTTTTATTTTTACAGGGGAGGAACTCAAGGACCAGAGGCAGGAAGCTGCCTAAGAAATGGGAGGGACCTGAACCCAAGAGCTTTTTTTCTCCAGAGCTACTTTTGGGGCATTTTGTTCTAAGGCAGGCAGCCCCTGAGAGAGGCTTACCCTGTATGCTCCTCCCATCCGTTAGATGACCAGGATGAGGTTGCCCTCCATTACATGTACATTTCACACTTAAGAATATTTTACTAAGTGAATTGATTTTTGGAATAAACATATTTTTGAGAGTCATCAGATGAATTCAATGAAATATAATCTTTTCAAAGAGAATGCACCCCAGCACAACAGCCTATATCACCCTTTATGTGGAAGTCAGTACATATTTAGTTCCCCTTTTCTTCCGTTTTTTATAGACATGTAGGCTCCTCTCTTGTACCTGAAATAAGCAGAGCTGATTTTATCAGTGTAGTTCTGGGTCAGAGAGTGTGCTTTACCCTCACAACCTCATTTGATCCTCATCCCATTAAGAGGTAGGTCCCGATTATCTCCATTTCGCAGATGAGAAATCCACGGCACAGAAAAGTCTAACTTGATGCAGGTCCTAGAAGTCAGGATTTGAATCCCAGAATTAGGATTTGAATCATGTCTGACTCTAGAGTTTGCCCAAAATAAATAAATAAACAAAATCTAAGATAATTATTGAGATATTCACAATTGAAATAAAATCAGCGTTGAAAGGAGTAATACAGTAAGCTCTGAGAACAGAGACACCCTTAGGAGTCAAGAAGATGCACTGAAATAACTACACAGATGAACAGAATCTCTCTTTCTAACAAGAAAACCCAACAGTAACTTTTATCCTGGTTTCATACTTCAAGAGTTAGACCAGGAATACCCCAAAACAGGTTAAAATAAAAAGCTGAGTCATCAGGGTCTTTCAGAAGGAAAGAGACCTCTGTAGGCTGAGAGATCTTCGCTCCTGCGGGGCGGGGCGGGACTGGAGGCCTGAGCATTAGGGGAGAGGAGGCGTGTCCCTCAGATCCGGCTGAGGGCGTGGGGGGTCTTCTCGCTTTATTTATTCACAACCCACATACTTTACTAGATTTAGCTAAGCCGGTTAACTTAGCACCAGGATGCTCGGCTGGTGGGGCTAGAGTAGACGCTAGGTTATTTTGGGACATCCTCGGCCCCGCTGCTTAAGATGAGGAGGTCCTAAAATGAACACCCGGACCTTCCTGCCGGCAGATTAGCGAAGCCACCCAGCCGCGCCTCATCCTCACCCACACTCTCCCGCTCCCCAGTAACTGCAAAGTGCAAAAGAGCTGGCCAGGGCCTGCAGAAAGCGCAGCGCCTCCGAGCCTGGCACGCTTTTCCCCTTCCCTCCCCCGGGCAGCGAGCCCAGCGGCCCCCCGGGTGATGTCAGTGGGATCCTGAGCCCCATCCCGCTTCACGGCTGGGGGCGGGCAGACGGTGCTCCCCCACGCTGGGCAGAGCGGGGGGTCGCTCGCGGGGCCGCTGGCGCCCCAGGCCTCCCCCGCCCCGGGGCGGTCGCTCTCGGGCGCCGGGGTCCCCCGCAGCCGCGCGCGCCGACCCCGCCGGCCCGCGCCACGCTCCGCCTTGGACGCCGCGGGTCCCGGCGCGGGGGTGCGCGGGGGGTGGGAGCGGGCGCGGGCTCAGCCTGATTTACGGCTCTGCTGAAAACCGCTTTGCTCCCGCAGCAGTAGCACCGGCCGCCGCGGCAGCAGCAGCGGCTGCAGCTGCAGCAACAAGTCGGGTAAGTGGCGGCAGCGGGGCTTCTGCGCCTGCGGCCCGGCCCGGGGGGCGCGGCAGAGGACCGGCGGGGCGGTCCCGGGCTGGGGAGGGGTCGCGTCCCCTCCGCGCGGCGGGGAGTTAAGCTGTCGGCCCCCACTTGCGGGAACTCGTGTGCGCACGAATCCACTCTGGCTCCCGAGGGCTGGCCCGCAGCGGAGCGGGGGCGGGGAGAGCCGGGACCCTCGGAGAGCCGGGACCCTCCGGAGAGCATCTTTGCCAGCCTGCCCCGCGCGGGCAGAGGGAATGAGGGCTTTTCCTACAACCCTGCGGACTGGGGTTTCCCCTGGGCCCTTGGAAGCACGAGTACTCCCAGAGTGTGTGATTACCCATTTCCCCATTCGGGGATGCCAGCCCTTCCCCACTTCACCCCTTGAAATCCTGACTTCCCCTGCCTTCACCTCTCTGCTGCCTTTTCGGTCAGGGTTTGCATCCTGTCTCCACAAAACCGGTCGTTAAACGGCCCGCCCGTAGCACAGGAAGAGGTTCCCCTCTCTAGGGGCCAGAGGCTTATTAACCTGGAGGCTTTGCCTACCTGGCTGGGGACCGTTTGCGCCTCTGCTTTTTGAAGAGGTTGAGGGCCCAGTAACAACACTTTCCAGTCTAGACCTTTAGTTGAACTTCCTCTTTTTGGGGGCCCAGGGCTTGTTACATTTAAGTAGAAACCATTCCTGGAGGGAATAGGTATGCCCTGCTTGCAGAATAGGGTTGCTAGCAGTCATCTGTTGCTAGGGCTAAGATAATAAATTGCTACAAGGAAATAAGAACTTCCTGTTATTAAAAGAGTTATGCTGATACCTGTCGGGTTCAAATATTGGCCATCTCTAAAGGTTATCATATTAAAACAGGATCAGAGACGAGATAAATCCATTCAGAACACGGTTATTTTTCTGAAGTCCTGACCATGGTCCCTCTTGGGTCAAAATATATTTGATATCTTGAGTTCCCAAATGTCAGTAAATCTGGAATATGGGAGGCTATCATTGTTACCATAATATTTTGATTTATGCCATCACAACAATAACTAAAGGCAAAATCTCAGGTTGAAAAATTTCCAGCTGATTCTGTGTTTAATGCCACTGCGCCTAGCTTGAGTAATATCACTCCTATGTTTGAAGAAAGATCGCTGAACTCTCTCTCAGGACAAGTTTTGACAATTTGTGTGAGTTTTCCTCCTTTTTGGAATTCATGCTTACCAGGATTGTATCAGTAGAATAGGGCACAGGTTTGCAGTGAGTGTGCTCAGTTCAGGAGGGCAGGAAACTTAAATTCCACTTCCGGATCTGCCACTTTCCATCTGGCTTTGAATTCATTACTTTACCTCCTTGCTCCAGTTTTCTCATCTGCAAAAAGAGAATTTTACCCACCTTCTTCATCTTGGGCTGGGGCGGGGGAGCTTGGCAAGCTTTTCCTAAAGGCCCAGGAGTAAGTCATTTTGGCTTTGCAGGCCATAGAGGCTCTGTCCCAACTAGTCACTCATCTTTGCCTTCAGTGCAAAAGCAGTAGTAGGCCACACGGAAAGGAGTGAATGCGGCTGGATTTGGCCCGCGGATCGTAGGTTTTAATTTTAATGTGAGATATTATATGCCAAAGGCATTTGAAGCCAAAAGCCTCTGCCCTGGTAGAGGTGAGGGGCCACAAGCGTCTCAGCAGCACTTTTTAAACAGATGTGTAAACTACCTGTTTTCCGTTGCCCTGCCCAGGACCTGAAGAGTAATGCAACAGCAGGCTTTTGAGGCAAGCAGATACCCCTGGCAGGAGTCCTTCCAGAATGTTGCCGTGTGCCTGCCGTTCCGCTGCCCGAGGTGTGGAGACCATACCAGGTTTAGAAGTCTGTCCTCGTTGAGGGCCCATCTGGAATTCAGTCACAGCTACCAGGAAAGAACCCTCCTGACCAAATGCAGCCTCTTCCCATCCCTCAAAGACACAGACCTAGTCACTGCCTCAGAACCCCTGAAACAGGGAAAACTGCAGGGTACGGGCCACGTGGTGAAGCAGAAACCCAGCTATGTGAACTTATACAGCATTTCGCACGAACACTCCAAGGACAGGAAGCCATTCGAGGTGGTGGCCGAGCGGCCCGTGTCCTATGTGCAGACCTACACGGCGCTGGACCTGCGTGCAGACTCGCTGGAGGGGCCGCGCTCCAGTCCCGGACTGCCCACCTCGGACACCAAAGCCGCTTTCGAGGCCCACATCCGAGAAAAATTCAACCGGATGGTCGAGGCCGTGGACAGGACCATCGAGAAGAGAATCGATAAACTCACCAAAGAGTTGGCCCAGAAAACGGCCGAACTGTTGGAAGTTCGGGCGGCCTTTGTGCAGCTGACGCAGAAAAAGCAGGAGGTGCAGAGGCGAGAGCGGGCCCTGAACCGCCAGGTGGACGTGGCGGTGGAGATGATCGCTGCGCTCAGGCAGCGCCTGAGCGAGTCCGAGGAGGAGCTGCTCCGGAAGGAAGAGTAAGTGGTGTTGTGCCGTCGCTTTAGGCGCCTTCCCCCGAGTTACAAGCACAGGTCAAGCCACGATTGGGTTTTTCTTACTTGCAGCTACTTTGGCTGCCTTTCGCATTGATACAGTTGAACGTGGGATGCACAAGGCTTTTGATACCATTGACCCTCTCTGCGTATAGTCTGCAACCCGGCAGCAGGAGAGTCAAAATATTCAGTCCCTTCTCGCCTTGGAAATTATAGGAACGTTCGTTTTGAGAGAGAGGAGTAGCAGTGTATCTGTGGTGGGATCGGTTCCCAGCACCAGCTGGTGAGCAGGGGGGAGGTGAATGGGAAGGCAGAGAGGCGGCTCTAGCCCAGCCATTTCTCCTTGGTAGCCTCCCTCCATGTAGCCAAGTCAAGAACATGAGATGCTGTCTTGTTCGAGTATATAAATATGCTCTAAATACCAGTAATTCTGGCTTCTTTGCCATTTTGGATTATCTGCTCATGTTAATTAAATGTTGGTAGCTGAGAATCCATTTAATTATAGTTTTTATTTGGAAGAAGCAGGCATTAGTAAACCCAGAGGAGACTTTCTGATCCTGCTGGCTTCTGTGATTTTAGTTTGAGAATTTTCTTTTTGTAGAATGGTATGTGATGCTAGAGTCAGTCAGGCTTGCACAGAGTTGACAAGTGGTTTTCACAAGATAGAGGTGAAAGACATCCTACTTGGAAAAGCATTTCCTTATCAGGAAGTATGGCTTCAACTCAAACTAGAAAAGCATACCTAATAATGCAGTATATTTCCCAAATGCAGAATGTTGGATTTAGTTTTAAATGGAGGCTCAGAATTCGTAGAATCAAAGGGCATAAAAATGGATACCCTGGGATAAACTAGAAGGAAGGTTTCAAATAACTTGGATTATATTATAGAGGTTGACTTAATTTCATACTCTCTGTGTCCACTGGCACTCTTCTATCATGTATTGTCTCTTACAGTGTAGTAATTAAAGCCTCTCCATTTGGCGAGAGGCTGAGAAACCCTATATATTAAAGAGATCATTACCTAGTATCACTAAATGCCTACATTCTACCTAGAGGGAAAGCCTGCTCTGATCAACTAGAAATTTTTTTAATTACCTAGTGAGGACAGATTCAAATCAGCCACGGATTTACTTTGCTTTTAGGGAAATGATCTGTAATGACAAATGTTTCTTTCTTGGCTTCTGGAGTTTCCCCGTGGGAAGTTAGTGCCATGATGACCCATTGCGGCCACCAGGGTGATTAACATTGCATCACCGGAAAAATGGCAGATGGGGTTCCCCTATGTGCAAAGACAAGCTTAGAATTAAATTTGTGGTATTTCTGTTTGATTGAAGAGCAGTGAATTTAAAAGGAAAACAAACTGATTGTTTGCACATATTGATTTGTCATATTTTACTTATTAATTACACAAGTAAATAATGAATGTGGGATTTGGGCTGGTGGTTGCCTGGAGGGAAGCCAGTATGATGGCAGGGAGAGTCATATAGTTAGATCTAGGTTATTGCCAAGGATCTAACTTTTGTTTGGGGTGTTGGGTTCAAGAGTGCTTAGTTATTAAGAATATCTTAGTATAACTTAACTTAGTAAAAGCGGGCCATGCGTGGATCAATTATGGTAATGTTAACCCAGTGCTGTTACCTGAAGACCAATTGAAAAAGTAATATATACTCATAAAAAAAAAAATTTAACAGGGTAGAACTGTATGTGTTAAAAGTGTCCCTTCCTCTCCAAGCATACCCTGCTCCATCCTCCAGAGACAGCTACTGTTTAGCTTGGTGAATGTCCTTCCAGACCTTTCCTATGTAGTTACAATCGTATGTACTTTATACACAGAGAGAGATGCTATGTTCTCCCAAGTGGAATCGTGACACATACTATTTTGCCAATTATGTGTGGAATTTGTTGTTGTTTTAACATAGTGTGTTGCAGGCATCCCTCAGGCACTAAATATAGGATTATGTCATTCCTTTTGGCTATCGCATGGCCGTGGTGTGGATGCCTTCATGGCTGATTTCATCAGCTTGCTATTAATGAATACATGGTTTTGTTCTGTTTTCCTAGTATTAAAAATAGTGCCTCAGTTAACGGCCTTATACATATGTCTTTGTTCACGTTTTTGTGAGTATATCTGAAGATAAATTATGAATTGGTTTTTAGTATGTCATTTTGGACTACGGAGGGGGGCAGCAGCAATAACATTAAAAATAAAAACACTTTCAATGAAAATACAGTGAAACTGCCTTAAAATTTTAAACATAAAATTAACAAAGTCTTCATTTTTTTAAAGCCTTCATTTGGCCTGGCCTGTCCGTTCGTATTCAGGTCTTAAATAATCACTCTTTCTGTACGTAAAAAAGCACTGAAAGAGTCTTGTTTCCAGGAAGGACACTGGAGCTCTTGGTCTGAGAGGGTGACTGGCCAGCTCCCTCAGGGTCTGTAGTGTTCAGCCTCCCTGACACCCACCCCCTGCCCCCAAAACGGGGGTGCAGAGCAAGCCAGCTGCCCATCTGCCGCACCACTGAAACCGAGTTCATTCGACTAGATTTGCCTGCCCTGGACCAGCCCCTTCCCTCCTCACCAGCCCTCACGGAGCTATGTCTTTGACCCAAGAGGTGACCTCTTAGATACGGGAAGACCCTATTTGGCCAGAGAGCAAACCAGGAGTTGTGCTGCCCTGCTAAACCCCTCCAGATGAGCCCTCAAGACTTATTTGTGAGAGAAAGCGCGTGGTTGCAGTCCTACTCAACATGGACTTCAACTCTGGGGACCCTTTGAGACACAGATGGGAGATTCAGTTTTAAAAAAACCCAAACACCTACGTGAGGCTCTCTCGCGTACGGATTGTTTTTCCCTCAATTTTAAGATCCTTTCAAGTGAGGCTTAGGAGGCTCTTCTGCTTATGGATTTGTTCTCTCAACTTTAAAATCCTTTCTTTCAAACTGAAATGAAAGACTCCAGGGCCGCTTCTGCCCTGAAGCTGTCCATAGGCTGAATGGTCTTGCATTATAGAGGGCCTATGTAAGCTCTATAACCGAGGAGATTGAATAGGCAATATCTTGTACTTTTTGGGCTGGTGAGTCTCCTTGTATCCCTGGAGAGAGGTGTCTATTTGTTTCTGGGGTGCAAATCCAAGGGAGATGTTGTCCGTCATCTTCACGAAGTCTCTGCAGCTTTAAAAGTGCTATTGAAGCAGGTATTTACTTATTCAAGAGTATTCGGAACTATAGGGTAGCCACTGCCTGTAATCAGGTAAATCAATCCCAGCCAACCTTGCGGTAAGGTATCCCTTAACAAGAAAGGATGGACTTGGATGGTAGCTGATTTGTGGCTGAGTGGGTCATCCAAGGTTTGGAGCATGCCTGCGTAATACCAGTAATCCCAAGTTTTTCTGTACCTCCTCCTGGTAAGACTGGAAAGCCCTAACTGAGCACCTGTGATGTGCCTGGCACCGTGCTAGGTGTATATGGGGAACATAAAATTCATGCTGTTTTCCTCTAAGGAGCTAACATCCTGCATAGGAAGCATAAAACATCCCTGTGATCATGTCCGTGTTCAGACCCAAGGTAGTTGGAACAAGTGCTTAAATACAAGGCATGGTTTCAAGTTGATAAACTATTAGAGAACAGATTTTTTTTTTTTTTTTTTTTTTTAAATATGAAGAGGCCACACTGAGGAAGTGAGGAGGAAGGGCAGTTATTTGCATCGGTGGCCAGAGGAGAGCGACATTGAAGGGACAGCAGGGAGAAGAAAGACTATTAGAGATGGCCCCTGAGGAGATCGTGTGATTTGGGAACTGGAAGGTACTCCTTGTCTCCTTCGGGATAACACTCTCATTTTACAGACGTGGAAAATAAGGCCCAGAGTAGTGGAATGACTCGCCCAAGGACAAAAATTTGGTAGCAGAGCTGAAATTGAAACCCATATTCCCTGTCTCTCTGCTGAGTGCTTTTCCCATTAATTCACTGTGTCTCAGCCAGACTTTTGAAAATGGGGTATTTGCCCAAAGCGTCACGACTTATGTAATACTGAATCTGGCCCATTTTGGAATGGGCCGGCTTCTTTGCTGTTTTGAGAGAGCTGCTACGGTGACGTCATTTATTTTTCTGATGAGATTAAAGGAGATATCAGCTGGCATCAAAGGTGTTGGGAAATAGGGAAATGCTGGCGTCCTAAGTGTGGTTATGCTATTCAGCTTCTGGAATACCAGCCCAGGGCTTTTAACGTGACTCTCTGGTTGTCCGTGGCCAGTCAGAATGGAGCATGCCAGCCCTTTATTGTGGTGAGGGGCCCCCTTATAATTCTGTCAAATCTCCATCCTACTCCCTTGCAAGCTACGATAGGTAAAATCCTTCCCTTCTTCCTTCATTATTTGCCCTGCTCTCAGCTGGCAGTCAGCCCAGGAGACAAATCTTGCACTAAGTGCCTGCCGTGCGTCAGGTACTGTTCTAGGTCCTACTGTGGTATACCCGATGAGTCCCATTTCTGCATTTACGGCAGGAAGAGGCCAGAAGGTAAAATTAAACATTAAACAGATCATTAGGGGTATGATGAAAGAGGCCTAAAGGGATGGCCTGAGCCAGGTAACATGAGTTAGGTTTCTATCGTAAGCTAGCTGTGGGATGCTGGCCTTTTAAAGTTTGACTTGGTATACCTTGCTTTGCACAGCTAAACCCTCTTGCCACTTAATTACAGCATTTCTATTTTTGATCAGCTAAAGCAGTGAGTAGACAACTTGGTCTCCAGATGGATCCATAGCTAGGAAACAGGCCAGGAAAAATCATGTTACATGTAGGGTTCAGTGGGACAGGGAGGGGTCTGTTTGCTCCACATTTTAGTGCATTTATGTAAATGAGGTCCTCTCTTCCCAGGCTGCTTTCCATGCAGACTTAAAAGTAATGTAGGAAAAACTGGACGTCAAACACGCCCTCTTAGGGATGGTTAAAAGTTGGAGACCAAGGAAAATATTCCGTTTTTCTCTGTCTAATGTCCGTGTACCTTCTTTCTGTCTGGACCCAGGGGCTTAGATGTAATGTTGATCTACTTATTACCAGTGAGAGTCATTTGACTTTCTCATTAGAGTTATTTTTTAAGCTCTTAATGAGAAGTATATACCTTTCGGTTTAGTCAAAGAAGCCAAAAGAGAAAGGTGAGGCAAAGGGCCAACAAAAGTAGAGATGGCATGGCTTCAGATGGGCTGCAGGTGCCCATTCCACCCTGTGGGGCCCCTTGGGATGCACAGGAGCCAACCCTGAGCTCCAGGTTGGCAGCCCGGCTCCCAGCACTGCAAGGTGGTGGACTCCAGCTTCAGGATTTGCCTCGCGGCTGACATTACGGTCTGTCTGACGTGCTCTGTGATCAATAGCTAGCCTATTTTTAGCCAGAGGTATTTTTACCATTTCACATACCTCCAAAGAGGTTCATAAATCAGTAATGTAAAATGAAATTTAAATAACTTGGTAGAGCTTTGCCTTTGGGAGGAGAAGCTGATTTTAAAGTGTTGTTTAAGAATAGAAGAGAAGCATCAATTTTAGATCCCACCCTCAGTCCTGTGGGAGGTACCTGTATTGTGGATTACTTTTTGGTTTTATGCCCTAGTACTTGTCTGGAAAAAGATAAAAAGAAACCTCAGGCTCTTTTTGTCAGTTAAAGATTTTCAGCTAGAGTGTGGTTGTACATTTCATGCACTCAGCAGAAATTTGTTGTGCCCCTATTGTGTGCTGGACTAGTGTTTGGTGCTGGGGTTACCACAGTGAAGGAGCAGGCAAGGTCCCTGACCACACAGATTTCCCAGTGGAATGGGGTACACGGCATGACTAGTCCTCTCTGCAGTGTGCGTTGTGGTAGGAGGCAACGTTCTGCGGGAGAACACAGCAGGTCACCTAACCCACACCTAGGCATGTGTGGGAAAGCTTCCTAACAGGAGAGCCCTGAGGTTAGAAGACTCATTAAGAACGGAGGCTAGGGAAAGGCAGTGGGAGGGACCCCAGTGGAAAAACAGCGTGTGCAGAAGTAAGAATCTGGCTCACAGGCTGAATGAAGGGAGGTCCGCGGTGCTGGAGCAGAGACAGAGGTGATGTGCATTTATGAGGCCCAAGGGGAACATCAGGCTATGGGATGGCCATGAAAACATAGGGAAATGACTGTAAATTACAGTATGCAATATGATCAGTGCGTTGTCTCCTATTAACAATGCACTTTGTAACATTGTAGTGAACACCGGGATGCATTAATGCATATTTCCCTCTATCTCTATACCTGCTTCTGGAGTGGGTTCATCACATGACAGTGTATCTTTAATTTCTCTGAATTATCCTGTCTTTAACCCACCTCAGAAGAAGTAATTGAGGGGTTCGATCTGTAAAAAATTAAATATTATCAATGTTTCAGACCTATGGCCATCCTGTAAATGAACAAGTGCCTGAGGGAACAAGTACGCTTTCTAAATAAAGCTTTGATCACACTGAAAGGGTTTTTTCACTCGGTGCCCCTTTGTTTGTTTGTGAATCTCAGGATGTGGACAGATTTCTAGCTCTGCATTGCATTCTGCATAACAGTGAGCTTCAGGCTAGTTTCTTATCCTATACTGGTACTTTTCCCTTTAGTATCAAGTATTGATTTTAAATAAAGTATATTTTCCACCAAAGCTTAAAACCTCGTGTTCTATAGTATTTAACCTTTTTAAAAAATACGTATATGAGAAGTCAAAGATGGGGCTGGAAGTGACGTAGACTCAGCTTCCCCGAAGCTGGTTTGCACACAGCCTGATGGGATTTCACTCAGGTTCCCTCTGTCTTCTCTCCCATCTGGCCCTCCAGGCTTCCCCCTATATTCTAGGTCACAGGGTTGAGAACCTAAAATAAAACCACACAAGTCTCTTCCTCTTCTCTCTGATGGCATCATATTATTCTTTCTCTTAGTCATTCAGCTCAGCTTTGTAATTATGTATTTATTTCATTATTTGTTTCTTTTAATATTTGCTTCTCCCACTGTATCCAGGGTTAGCACACTGCCAACCTGTCCAGCCTGCTACCTGTTTTTGAGGAGCTTGTGAGCTAAGAATTTTCAATTTGAAAAAAAATTCAAAAGAGAAATAATAATTCACGACATATGGATATTATATGAAATTCAAATTTCAGTGTCCATAAATAAAGTTTTATTGTTACACAGCCTCTATGGTTCTTTTGCACTAGGCAGAGTTGAGTAATTGTAACAGAGACCAGATGGCCTGCAGAGCCTGAAATATATACTCCCCAGTCCTTCACGAAACGTGGGCTGACCCTGGATTCAGCAGTAAGCTTCATGAGGATAGCCGTGGGTTCAGGACTGCCCCAGCACTAAGCCCAGTACCTGCTAACATTCAATAAGTGTTTGTCGAGTTACCAAATAGTGGAACAAATAAACGTGTGGACTGTGACCACATCCTCCTGGGGTTCCAGCCCTCGTTGCTCACTCCTCACCCACGTTCTGAGATTCAGGAGCACCTGTACCCAGCCTGGCAGGATCTCAAACTGTTGGCCCCACTTCTTCTTATATTGCTAAAAAAATATCTAAGGATCCCTGTAAGTTTTGTTAGTGTGAGTTTTATCTATCAATATTTACTGAATTAGAAACTAAAACTTAGGGGCGCCTGGGTGGCTCAATTGGTTAAGCGTCTGCCTTCGGCTTGGGTCATGATCTCGGGGTCCTGGGATCAAGCCCTGCATCGGGCTCCCTGTTCGGCAGGGAGTCTGTTTCTCCCTCTCCCTCTGCCTCTCCCCTCCACTTGTGTTCTCTCTCTCTCTCTCTCTCCCAAATAAATAAATAAAATCTTCAAATAAAAAAGAAATTAAAACTTAGAAATTCAAAATACAATTATTAATTTATTTAAAAAAAACAATAAGATAACAATACTCTTTAGCAAAAAGAGTAGCATGGTTTTATAAGTTTTGCAAATATTTTTAATATCTGACTTAAATAGAAGGCACTGGACCTTTTTACTTTTGCCTTTCATTTGTTGCAAATCTGTTGTTTCGGTGGAAGTAGATGAAGGAAATCCGATCTCACATATATATGTAGTAAGAAAAGGGAGGGGTGCTTTAATAGCTTTGTCCGAGAACAGGATATTCTGCTTTGCTACTAGGCCAGAAGGTGACAATTGGTAGTTTCTTCAAGATTCATTGAGATATGGGATCTGAAATCCTATCAGGGAATATCTTGTTCTTCCTTATATTGAAACCTGTTGGTCTGTCTTCCACTTTGAATGGATATTTGACGGTTTGGTCTAATTATTAAAGCGGTTATAAATGCAATGTGGTTAAACCTCGTTCTTTTTCATTCAGGAAATTCCTAAGATTCCTTGGGGAAATATGAGGTGTTTCTGGATATTGTTGGTCCAGATTGAACAGGATGTGAAAGGGGAATCTGAAGTTGTACACACAGGCTAGTCCACAATTAGTCACTGGGTTTGGTTACCGTTTTTTATCTAATACAGACACCCAGACATATTCTCAGCATGAGGCACTTCTCCAGCCATCATCTTATATAACATCTTATTTGAAATTAAATCATCAGGCTTGTTTTAACTGCCTTTTCTTTTTCTTTCTTTCTTTTTTTAGTTGATGTGAACCATTCGTAAACTGAAATTAAGTTAGTATTGACACCAGGTTGGTTGAAAAATGCAAAGGGTGTTCACTTCTCAGCTTCAGGGCACAAGGTAATTGGATGAGGGAGAGGTTAGAAAAAGATGCTTCTCTTCTACAACATGACATAACACTCCAGGATCAGCTAGGAGCATTGATGTTAATTTGCAAAAGTTTTATATAGAACCAGTAGCAAAACATTCCATGATTTAAAAATATAGCCACAGTCATAAACCGTATTGCACTCAGGTTTGTTTTCTTGCTTTTGAGATGTTAATCCTGTGGCATTAAGGGGTCAAATATTGCTGTTTTACATTCTAAGCTTTACAGCCTGAGAACCCCCAAATAGTAAATATGCATAGAAAAAAAAAAGACTGGAAAAATATACTAGGATGTTGATAGTAGGTACCTCTGGGTGTTGGGATTATGGGTCATTTTTTGTTTCTTCCTTGTCCTTTAAAATATTCATTACAACGAATATATATTGAACATTATATGTGATGTATTATATCAAGTGATGGGCTTAGAGCAGGGAACAAAAAGGCTGATTTGGCCCTTGCTCAGTTTTAGATCTTTTAATAGGTCAATTTTTATCTTTCCCAAAATAAATGTAAAATATTTCCGTAATGAGGTAAATATTACAAACCAAAATGAATTGAAAAAAATACACTGGCTCTTTGCCTATGTTTTTCTTTTGGGTAAGGGAGAGGGTTGTGGGTTTTGGTTGTTTTCCCTATAAGTACAGTTTGGAAACTCCTGTCATGATTCAGATATCCTAAGTAATCACCTACGAAGTCTCTACTCTGAATGAATGGAAGCCTTATGGTCAGAAAGACGAAGGAATAGCCATTTCCCAGGCTCTGTTTTCTAGTGGTACTTTTGAGCTCCATCTAGGGGATCTCAGCCATTCCTCAGAGCCATGAACAGATGTGGCATGCTGGATATAGCACCTGGACGGGCCCTCCATTATTTTGCTGCTAGTTTAAGGTTACTTAGGCAGATAAAAGCTGAATGACAGTAGCGCTTTAAAATTGGCTGGTGTCCATGGCCTGGACAGCTTGGAAAGTTCACGTCTTCCATGCAGGGCTCATACGGAAACATCTGGAAATAAACTTGAGACTTGATGATGGGAGAAAACTCCTTTCCAAAGGGATTCATTTCTTTTATGTGAATTTGTCTTAGCTACTGAAAGATAATAGAATTATTATGGAACTGCGGTTTATGTTTGATCCTGGAGAGGAAACTAGAAAAAAAAAAGGGGGTTAGTATAATAAGCAGTTCTGTGATGAATCACGTCAGAACCAGTCTCTCTTCTATTTTTATAAATATGTAATTTCTAAGGCTTTGCAGAGACATTTGACTCTGAAGGAAGTGTCAGAAAAGTTTCAATATAGCCAAGTGTGACATATTTGTGAGAGAAAAAAATCACAAATAATTGTAAAAGTGAGTCACTGACTAATTGTACAGAATAAAGGAGCAAGAAACCACTACCAACTATTTTGTAAAAAACTTCTGTAAAACTTCCTGGGTCAGACTTACCTGAAGTTCTGCTCTCAAGAAATTATGGAGCTAAGTGGAAGGTGCAGAGAAGGCAGTGTATTTCATCAACTATCTAGAACAAATGATGGAGTTAGATTTTTTTTTAAATGGGATTTCTTAATCTGAAATGAAAGAGCCTGGGAGGAGAATGAGCAGTCTTTAGAATCTTGGTTCTGCATTAAGTTGAAAGTGGCCAGATAAAGGAGGGGGTACTCCTTGAGGGTCAAGAGAGATTCTGAAGACACATACAAGAAGTACTATATCCAACAGGTGATAAAACGATGGAATTCATTACTCCTGGTGGGTGTGGCAGGACATACAAAGGGGAAGGCTGAAAGATCTTCATAATTTCTTATTGAGAATTGGATGAAGAGAGTTGTGATAATATGCACCTGTTGGTCATGCTGATTACCTGGTACTTGGCCTGAGAAAAAGGCCAAGCACCTGTGTGTTTGTGTGTTTGTATGTATGTGTGTTTTCGCAGAGTTGCTCGTGAGAATGGCTACCAAATTGTTACAGGTGTTGGTCTCAGGATAATGGGGTTTCAGATGGTATTTTCTTCTTTATATTCCTCATGTATTTGAATCTTTATAAAGAACGGTTTCATTTTAAGTCAGGAAAGTGTTGTTTTCATCCATGCATTAGAAATAAAAAGATATCAAATAGTAATAAAGTTATTAAAATTTTTCTAGATCTGTAAATGACAATGAATTATGTGGATAAAGGAATATTGTTTGAGGTATTTTGCTCAACTTTTTAGGGGAAGGGCAGTCCTGCACATGAATTCTCCTCTGTCAGCTAACATAGCTTTCCCGGTGGACCTTGGGTCAACCTCAGGATGGCATTTCTTGGACTATTTCACTTTTAGCTCAAAAATGCACAGTTGGACAAGGTGACTCATTTTACTCCGCATGCCCTTTCGTTTCCACACCTTCCCTCCCTGTGCTCTCTTCTCCCCCAGCAGCTAGACTTTTAAAATGTAAGTCAGAACTTTTCTCAAAAGTGTCCATTGGTTTCCCACCTCATTTATAAGAAAACCTGGAGTCATTATAGTGGCCCCCACTCTTTCTGTCCTTCCCAGTCCCCGCCTGCAGCCAGGCAGCCCTCCTAACTGTCCGTCAGACCTGTCTCTCTGCGAACCCACCTGGCTTATTCCTTGGTACCTGTTGCCCTGTTTCCCTATCCTGAAGGTTGTCCCTGACCCCTTTCTAAAATACCACTCACACATTCCCTTCTTCTGTTACTTTCTGTCCCCTTGCACCCGATTTCAGTTTTCTCCTTAGCGCTTACCACCCCTGACCTAGATATTTATTTGGATATTCAATAATGACACTCTCTTTCTACTGCAGTGCAATCTCGAAATAGAATCACTAAAATGTCATTTTATCTCTTTTGCCATCACTGCAAGCACAGTGCCAAGGGCATTGCCCGACACAGAGTCAGCACTCAATAAATACATGTTAAATGAATGAAGTCCTGGTTCATTTTTCCGCTTTCTGTTCTGACGTTTTTGCCTTGCAGAGAAGTTGTTACATTCAACCATTTCCTGGAAGCAGCAGCTGAGAAGGAGGTCCAAGGGAAAGCCCGGCTCCAGGACTTTATTGAGAATCTGTTGCAACGGGTAGAACTGGCAGAAAAGCAGTTAGAGTACTATCAAAGCCAGCAGGCTGCTGGCCTCTGCCAAGACATCAGTGAGCACGTGGTAAGTCACACAGGTCCAGCCACCATGCCTGCGGTCCTTGGGTATGGTGAGATCGGGTCAAGGACAGAGGAGAGGGGAGCTGGGGAATGACTTGCGGGAACCTCCTAGACATCAGCGCCAGCCGTCCCTGTGTTATGAAGTCATACAGGTGAATCCAAGACACCTGGAAGTAAGTGAAATTCCGGATGCACGGTTGTCTTCACCCCACCACTCCACACCAACATAAATAGGTAGAGATATTTTTATATTAGAGAATAACAGAGTTGGAGGTGGCTGAAGAAATCATGGGTCTCAATCTGGGTGCTCAAGTAGATGGGGAGGTATTATCCTGTTTGGGAGCTCTTCAAGAGAATCTTAAGAAAGCTTTGGCCTTTCTTTGTAGTAGCAAAATCTAACCACATACCTCTTTTTTTCCCTGAAGTGGAAGGACACCACCATCTGCTAGTCTCTATAGGTGAAACATTCTTTAAGTAGATTTTCAAAAAGTCTTAGAGAATTTCACAAGTGGCAGTTCTATAATAAATATTTGCGTACAAGTTTATATATTGTTTCAGGGACTTAAGAAACCCCCAGAGCCCAGACAAGAACCGTGGATATGGCTAAAGGTCCAGATTCTGCTAAGTGGCTTGATCGAGATTCCCTGGTCTCTTTGGGGGTTGGGGAGGAGGTACAAATAATCACGCTCTAGATGAGGGAGATGGGGGGTCGTATTTGCTCTCTAAACAGTTTTTTGATAACAACAAAGCCAGAAAAAGAACTTTTGAAACCCCAAAGTGGTTTATTTATAACATTTTCATGATCTGTTTGATTTTATTTATGCTTAGCCCCTTCCCCAAAGATTTTTAAATGATTCTTTTACTTCCCCTGCAAATGGACTGTACATATAAGGGAGAGAAAAATAGGGAACATTTATGCTAACCAAAATGTTGGTAAAGTTGCTACTGGTTGATTAAAAAGTTTAGTTTGAGCATTCTGGAAGCCAAGATTAAAGGGAAACATGATTAAATCACAAAAGAAGGAATGAGATGACAAGCAGGTGGATAAAAGAAGGAAGGTGGGAGGAACAGACAACAGGAAAAAAAGGAGAGAGGGAGGAAGGAAGAAATGAAGAAACGTTATGCAATCTTACTGTAATGTATAGTGAGCCTTAGAGCAGGGCAGCAACGGGAGCTCTAGAACTTTCCAGTCAGGAACAAAAGTGGGCTGGAAAGAAGTAAGTTTGTTACTTCTGTGAGGGTCCTACTGGAACCTCAAAGCAGTTTTAGCCACCTGACATGTTTATTATTTTCCTGTTGGTGTCTGTGATCTCCTGAGAGGGAGCTTACACTTCCCTCCTCAGTTCCTCTCTCACCTCCTTGGGAATCTGTGAGTGCAGTCATAACTCAGTGTGGCTGAAGGGACGCTCTGAACCCTTTCCTGCCTTCTTCCCATCCTGCTCTCTATCAGGAGAGAGTGTGGCATGGGGTCACGGGGCCCAGATGTGAGGTGAAAAGGACTGGCTTCCAGATCATTCCCGCCCTGCTCCTTGTCTTCTGGGGCCTATAATTCTATTAAATGAAGCAGTTGGACCAGATGCTCGCTAGGGTCTTTGGCCTCTTAAATTCTCTGATCGTCACCTGACTTCAGTGGTTAAGAATTCTAAAATAAAAATGTAGCATGAATAGTCTCAGTATTTAGGCTTACAAGTAACCCAGAGCTAAGAAATGGGTAAAATTCTACTGTACAAAGCCAAGAGGATCTTAAAAGAAAGAAAGCAATGGAAGGCAAGGAGAAAGAGAGGAAGCCTATTCGTTCTCTTATTTATATTTCTGTGCTCACTTTCCTCTGCTCAGTTTATTTTTCCAGCTTGAAAATTAAACATCCTTTAAGAGATATTGCCAGTGATTATTTTCACCGAGATGGTAGACGCCATCAAAAGTTGGACAGGCCTCAGGTCTTCTAGTCAGCTGTGTATATACGAAGTTCTGTGTGTGTGTGTGCACACGCATGTACACACATAAATACACAGATTTACAGGCACACGTGCACATTCATCTAGACATACAAATACAGCAGGGAATTAATCCATATTTGCATCTCCTGTGTCCCAAACATGACATGATCTGCCCTCGTCAGACTTGATCTACCCGAGGAAGAATTGACTGATTGAAATAAAGGAAAATGCAGTTAAGATGGTAGTGGGGAATATAGAAGGGAGAGCAATCTGTGAGTAGGACACGGTCAGGCTGCAGTGAGGCGGACTGTCACTGTTGTGGGGAGGACGCATCGCCCCGAGAAGACCAAGAATGAGGTGCTTTGTTTCTGAAAGGATCGAGCAGAGACGCACTTTCCCCATGTTCGTGGAAGTCCTCCAGACTCCACTTTGGTCCGTAACATAGCACATTATGATGTAGTCTGCAGACCCTCAGACCATTTCTCCCTTTTCCTTCAGCTGCTTAATCTTAACAATATACCCGCACCTCTGAAATTAGGAACAGTGTCTTTGATGTAATGCAAGTGCTAAGTCTGGCCTCCCAGAGTTCCTGTGGCCATCCACACACAGAAGAACTTGGATGCTTTTAGCAGGAAAAGCTTCAAATCATCACTTTATTGACTGACTTGGCCCAGCTTAGTGAAGCCCCAGAACAGTGAGGAGCTCTGCCTTCTGGAGCCTCAGCCACTCCCAGGAGAGCTCATTGCCCCAGAGCCTGGAATGCCGTCCCCAGCCGACCTGGCTCTTCATTGTTGCCAAAGCCACACCGAGAAGCAGTGTCTGTCCCTTTCCTCGTTTTCTCATTACCACCTCCAGACAGCAGTGAAATTTCTAGATTGATGGATGAGGTGCTTCTTTCCAAGGTGTGTTCTAGCTTTAAGATTCTTTTATGCCCTAGAAAAATTCCCCCTCACATTTAGTAAATGCCTTTTCTGAAATGATGTTTCGGCATCTGTAGTTCCCCTTAATTCCCTTGAGCATTTGCGTTCTTTTTCACCTGGCTGATTTCTAAAAACGTAACATGCTTACTCAGATATTTTGTCTTTGTGCTCTAAAAAATGCTGTCAAATTAGACATCAAGTGACCTAATATCCCATCTGCCAAAATCACGCACAGACCTGCTCAAAGGGAAGGTCATGAAAAGCTCAGATCATCTCATTTTAAGTGTTGCAGTTAGTTCCTGCAGGTTGTACGTCAGGGCTAGCAGCCATTCATTTAGTATGTGTTTATTGGGAATGCAGTACTTACTGGGTGCTGGGGGAACAGGGTGAATGAGGTGGGTGAGGCCCCTGCCCTCAGTGAGGAGGGTGATGATCCCAGATACAAGTCCACACATAACTAGGATGATCTCAGCAGGTGATAACCCCTGTAAAGAAAAAGGTGAGAGGAGGTGTGTGAGTGGCTGCCCCCATCCCTCTGTGGTCAGGAGAAGCCTTGCAGAGGAGGCTGCATTTGGACTGTGACCTGAATAACAGGACTGACGTGGCTCTCTGAAAATTGGGAAGTGGTTTAGAAGGGAACAAGCTTGGCACGTTTGGGGGATGAGCTGAAGTCACAGATGCAAGAAGGTTCCAGATCATGCCGGGGCTTCTGGGTCACAGAAGGAGTTTGGATCCGTTCCAGAGCAGAGAGGGAAGCCGTTGGTAGGTTGTAAGCAGGAGGTGATTTATGTTTTAGCAAAATCCCTCTGGCTGTTGGGTGCAGAATAGACTAGAGGGGTACAGGACTGAGAGAAGTTTAGAAGGCCATTATGGTGTGGCAGGGGAAGGGGGATGGCAGCTTGGGGAGAGCAGAGGCGGAGAGAAATGGCAGGTATAGGATATATCCTGGGGAAAGTGTTGACTAAACCAGCTGGAATTGCTGAAAGATTAGGTTTTAGCAGGTGAAGGAAAGGGAGGAATCGAGAATGAATCTAAGATTTGGGCCTGAACAGTTGAGTATACAGTGCTGCTATTCACAGAGGGGAGGTGGGAGGAGGGCTGGGTGCCTAGTTTCTCCAACCCAAAACAACCTGAGACACCATGTTTGCACTCAGATGGGCTCTCTGTGCAGCTATTTATATTTTTCCAGAACCTTCCTTAAGGACTCTTCTTGATCCCCATCCTCCTACAAAGTAGATGGACTATAAGAAAATAGAGGCAATGAGGGGCCCTAAGGGGGCAGAGGGTTTCCATCTGCCTGAGGCTATGGGGCCAGAAGGAACAGCGGCCTCTTGTGTTCACAGGGAGGAGAGCATGTGAGGTTCTGTTGGGAAGGTGGTAGCAGGCCCTGCCCTGCCTCCAGCCAAGCCTCATGATCTGTAGGATCACTGGAGAGATTCGGATCCAGCCATGGATTCCACTGATCTTTTTGTGTACAAACTTGCTGGCTCTTCCACAAACACATGCTCCTTAAGGAGGCAGAGCAGTGTGAAGTCTTGCTCGGACGTGGAATGTCCTAACTTGGGTTTGAAGCCCAGCTCTAAAACTGGTAAAGCATTCAGGCTTCAAACCAGCTACTTAACTTTTCGGCCTTACTTTCTACATCTGTAGGGTGGGGATGACCATGCTTACCTCATAGGGTTGTTTTGAGGGTTAATTGTGGTGGTTATATAGTCAGCATTTTATCCAGTGTGTGACATATAGACCTGCACAGGTCATGGTACTTACATATCTGTGTATAGGTGAGCTTTATGGCTCATCTCCAGCCATATTTATTTGTGCATTTACCTTTCGGTAATACACACAGTAAACTCTTCTAATTTCCTAAGGTCCCAGCAGCGTCCATCAGTGACATTCATAGGCACCAAGGTTTTGGTTCTTAAAACATTTTGGAAGTCAGGGACCTCTTTGAATTAGATGACATTGTTGGCCTCTTCCCCAGGGAGGAAAGTATGCATATGCATGTAAATACACACACACATACACATACACACACACACTTTACATAAAATTCCAAAGAGTATTATACGTACATATGCAACAAATCATCAAACTATATGCTTACATACATATATACAGTAAAGTGAAAAAAATTTGTTATGCCATAAGAATAACTTAAAAGAAGGAAGCAATTTAAAGGAAGAAAAACCCTGTAAGCTTTTTTTTTTTTTTTTTTTTTTTTTTAACAATTTATACATAATACTAAAGTGCATTCCAGGAGCCGAGCTAAGAAACCCTTACTAGTGGTAGCGGGGCCATCGCGGAAAGATGGAAATGCTGAAACCTTCGGGTTTCCCAGAAGCTGCCAGCCTGACGCTTGCCTGAACCCTCTGTCTGACCTTCTTTGTATATTGCATAATCTCAAGCCCCTCCTTGGGGGTGCCTTTTTTGGTCCACCTCTATTAATCTCCTGTTGAATCCAGCCAGTGTGAACAGGGTCAACAGTAAAGCTTACTTTTCATTGAGTCAGAAGGCAGAAGCCAGGAATCTCATCTTGCCTTCCTGGGGACATGACCCTCAAAAGTTTAAGGAAAGCTTTCTGATTTGTTTCTGACTACAGCTCAAGCTGCAGACAGGAGACCCGGGGAGAGTGACCCTGTTATGCTGAACTTGGTTTCTCTGATTATTTGAATATGGTAGGACTCTCGTCTTGGTCACACTGGGCCCCAACACCAACGTGGCCCTTTCTGCACATTTTCTTTATCATCCTCTTCTTCTGTGGGTCTGCCTCCTGCTGTGACAGCACTTCTTTTAGTGAAGGCTACATGAGGGAGGTCAGGAAGGAAGGTTGGGAGTACACTGGGTTTGCCTCTAAAGTGAATGGTGACATCTGGCTCGCAAAATGATAGTTCTCAATTTGTTCTGCAAATGATATTTGAGCCTAGCCACAAAAGGGCATGCAGATACTTCATTGGGAGTGGAAAATAATCTCAATGATAGATGGCCTCAGGGACAGTTGTGGAGTTGGTCTTCATAGGCTCTCACTTTAGAAATGATGTATTTTAGGCAATAAACATTTTATGCCAATTTTCCGTTTAGTTGATACACTGTCACCAAGCACAGCTGTAGTAAATTAGCTGCACATGCAGCCTGAATTAATCAAGAAATAATGGCGCATCATTCTAGTTTTAAAAAACATGTTTCTTCAGATGTTGCTCCATTAGAGGGCTCTTTGACATTTTGAAATTTTTTAGATCGACTGATAATGGCTTCTTGAAAATCTCAGAACAGCGAGCCACAGAGGCTCCCCGAGGAAGCAGAGGCCGAGCACAAGATGTTCTTGTTCCCTGCCGTGGCGGAAGGTGCCATGGGCCGTGCTACTGATAACAGTTCCTGGCTTCCTTAATGGGAACGGTTTCTTAAAAATATAAGCAAGAAAGATTTTAAAGCCAAATCCAACCTTCAAGCGAAGTAATGTTTTTTCTTATTTGTTTTCCTTCAGCTTACAGATATCTTCTCAAATAGGAAACCCAAATGCCTGTATGTATATCTTTTTATACTTGGGCCATTTGATAATGTTTGCATAATGTGTTTTCCTGTTACATTTTATGTATATAATATCTGTATTCGAAATGGATTTGAGAGTCTCCGATGAAAATGTACCTGCCTGGGTACCTAATTTTGTAAATTGCAGATACAACTTTTAACTATGCTAATAGCTTATTAGTATATGGCAGTATGTTAGTGGTCCAGGAGTATTTTTACAGTATTCTATAATGTAACTTTCTCTTATTGAGGTATAGTGTAATCATAGTAGCTCTATAGTAGTATTAATGTATGTATACTATGTCATATGTAATATATGTATAAATTTATGCTAGGAATCACATACTTTATGATGGCTACACGACTATTACTACTATATATAGTCACTTAAAGAGTCAAGGGGTTTGGATTCTGGTCTCATCTTTCCCATAGACCAACTGTATGTATTGTCCTGGAGAGTCCCTTACATTTTCAGTGTCTCAGTTTTGTCTCTGGTGAGAGAACTAGTAACATCTCCCTGGGAATTTGGCATCATGAGATCATTTCATGAAGGCCACAGGACTTTTTGAAAGAAAAATACCGATTTGTATTTGATTTACTGGCAGCATTTCTGCCACTCTGGCATGCAGGAGTGAGTGTACCGTGGATGGTTTGTTTTTGCTTTTGTTTTTTTCTTTTAAGGTTCTAAACAAAATCTTTCTTTCTGCTCATCTCCCCCTGCTCGACCATCTGTAGAAGTAGAGGGCATCCACATCCTGTGTGTAACCACGCTGATCTCAAGACCCATTTTCATCCAAAAGGAAGGAGCTACCTGAGAAAAGCCAAGGATGACAGAGCCAGCATGCAGCCTGCTAAATCCATTCACGAACAGGCTGAGTCCCCAAGAGAACTCTGCAGACCATCGAAGAAAGGGGAGCCTCTGGGGTTTAGCCGGAAAGGCAACATCAGGCCCAAAATGGCCAAAAAAAAGCCAACAGCAATTGTGAACATCATCTAAAAGGGTGGTGGCCCTGGACTATCATTGCCGGGCTTTGCAGAATGTTATTCTGGGGGCCAACAATAATGCCCTTTGGGATACATCTCATAGTAAGACACGTTGGAAAAAAGAAGGGCATAATACATTTATTTCGTGGCCATTCAGGCACCTGGATTAACCAGAATTTAACAAACGGGAATCTCGGGGAACCAGAAATTTATTACAGGCCCCTTTTAGAAGCAAGAGGCAGATTACAGAAAGAATTGAAAAAAAAAAAAATGAAAACAGTCTTATTCCAAAATTTTAGTTAAAAGAAAGCTCCAACTTGTAAAATAAATAGACCACTCTCCAATAGTGTCTGCATCTGGGGTTCTGTGTGGGGGTGATTCAGCCGACGCCCAAGGCCACACAAGATGTCAGGCACTAGGAAGAAAGTCTTCTGTGTCCACTGCTCTCTAAATTGTGGGGCAAAGAATGGGAATGCAAAGTTCTCTTAATGGCAGTGAAATAGTAATATTTTTATTTGTTTTTAACTTTGCCCTCCATTAATTTGAAAGCTTCCAAAAATAAGGATTCCTGTTTCCCCAAGTATTCTGGTTAATCAATATTTCAACGTTTGGGTTGCTTCCAGGACTCATCTCGTTAGACTTCAGTTTTCATTTCCAGTTTGTTCGATTCAGGTTTGTTGTTTCCCTGGATGCGTGTTTATTCTGACTTTGGGGCGCCTCTGCTCTCTCCTTTGGCTGAGCGTTCTGCACCCCGAGACCAAGCTGCAGCCTCTGTCTTCAAAGCCATTAGTGTTGTCTGTGGTTGGGACGGAAAACCCCATCAAAACCTTATAGCCATGAAACTCTTTGATCAGTTCCCATCACAGTTCCGGGTCTGAAGGGCTGGAGCAGCCCCAGATGGCACGTCTCGTGCATCGTGAGCCGGGGCCTGGCAACACTGCAGACCTTCCTCAGCCCTTTCCTGCTGCCCTGGTAATAGCAGTGGCCGCTGGGGGCTCTGGGCATGCTGTCCCCTTGCTGGCCTCCCTTTTCCACCTCCCGCTGCTTCTGTGCCCTTTGATGATTAAATATACGTCCTTACCTTCCAAGCAGGTGTTTGAAGCGTTCACTGGACACTGCTTTCTAAAGTAGTTTCTGAAACAAACAGTGCATGTGGGATCCACAGTCTGAGACTGTCCTCTCCCTCCCAAAAAAAAGCCTTCAATTCCATAAAGAACCATCTGTTAAGAACCTCCTGCTTTATGGTTCTCATCAAGAATGAATTTCCATGTTACTTTTTTTTTTTTTTAATGTTAACAATATCATCAGGTCTTCTACAGAGTTTACAAGTGCTGACATCCTTCTGGAAAAAAGAGTAGTTATGTCCACAAATGTATACATATACATATATATATATAACACAAAATATATATGTCAGGTATATTAATAATTTATTTTTAAATACTCAGCAAAAGGTGTGTGTTTGTAGTGGGTGGTTTTTAAACTATATACATTAGTTCATGTAAGCTGAATTCTCTTATTTTGAAAATTAAAAGTGTAACCTAATTAACATTAGTAGAATAATTGTTATTGCAATAAACATCAGATTAGCAATGCATTAAAAATAGGTATAATGCAGTTACTTAAATTGCCAGTAAGTTGAAAAGTGTAACTTATCATTATACAAATATTTTTAACCTATCATCGTGAAAACGTTGATTTTTGAACCTTCACTTTGACATCTGGCTCACGGGGGTGGGCCATTCATCTGGTGTATAGGCAACTATCAAGTGGGAAAAAACATTGCTGTGAAGTGAATATCACTGTTTAGGCTAACATTGTAAAAATTGTAGTGTTACAATTATTGTTTATTTGGAGACTTAATCTCCTCCAAAGTTATTTATTATTGATGTTTATACCATGATTGCACTCTAGCCTTTTACATACTAAAAAATTGATTTGTTGGTTGTATTGCATGCCCTTTGTCCTGTAACACGTGTGTGCAATGACAACAACTTGTTTTTAAAGGTGGTAGAGCCAGATTTTTTTCGTTTTATTTAACATAACCTACATTTTCAGTTTTTATTTAATATGCCTAGAGGGCATGACAGCTCTCTTTGACAGTGGTACTCGGTTATCTTCAGAAAGCACCATAATGTCATATCTACTCTACATACATTACACAAGACAAATGATTTTAAGATTTATTATATTAAAAAATTCTTTTTAATTCCAACTCAATTCTGACTGTCATACAAGGAAATGCATTATATATGTTGTGCTTCCTTAGAGACGTAAATTTGCTGTTGAAACATGGGAGCTGGCTCACTCTAAGGGATAGTTCACTTACATGCCATGGCCTGGGCCATGTACCATGTCCCACTTGGGTCTTATTTTTAAATACATATATTTTGTCCACATGGGCATTCAACCTGTGAGTTGATTTTTGGAGAAATTACCAAAGTTTCTGGGAAAACATGTTCAAGGCTATGCTGAAGAATGGATCTAATTTTATTATTTGTTTTGTAAGGAAGAAATTTTTCTTTGAAGTGGGCTTTCATTCTTTTATTCCCAAACTAGGTTATAGATTTTCAACTGCAAAGTTCAGGTTGCTTAGACACTGTTTTCCAGCATTCTGCAGGGTAGATCACTTGTATGGAAATTGGAATTTTCTTTTCCCAGAATTCAAAAGAAAAACTTTTTAGATTATGAAATAAATATAATAATAAAGCTATATTTATGACTAATGTGTTGGTATATTTTGTCTAGTTGAAGTGTTTCTGGGGAGCCAAGTGTGCTGGTCCATTGAACAGTGAACAAAATGGTCTTTCATGAATAAACTGTTCACTGTACATATAATCACCATGATCTTGTACCTAATAAGCTTTCTTGAGAACTTAGCTGGATCATTTTTATTTATCACAATGCCTATATCTAAAAGTTCTTTTTACATACGTTCACACTGAGAAGTCCTCATTAAAAGCCCATTTGGTGCTTTTCTCCCATCTTCCTCCACACTATGAGTAATTTTCCTACACTCTATTTTAAACTTGGCAACTCTTAGCAAAAACCATGGACAGATTTCACAGTGTATATCCCAACTTATATAGGCCATACATCTCAGTCATTGCAAGACCCAGAGAGTGATTACAATAGATAACAGAAGTACTGTGTATCACTGGTAGATTACTCAGCCATTGGTCCTTTAAGAGCCATGGAATTAAGAAAATTTAGGGGATGCCATTTGTTTAGGAGCTGTTAGGGCTTTTAGGGAGATAACCTTAGTCTGTTCTTATAATTACTCGTGTTAAAGTTGATGGATTCACCAGGTCATAATGTTCTTGACGAATAACTGTGACATTCTCAATTATCTCTGGGCGTTAGAAAACATAAATAAATCCCAGTATCTTGATTCTGTTTAGGCTGGATCCTTAAAAAATGAATTCCGGAGATGGCATACATGCAGGCCCAAACACGAACCCTGGAACCATTTCAAAATTTAAATAATAGGGAGCTTTAGATACTGGATTTTGTGTGTGTGTGTGTGTGTGTGTGTGTGTGTGTGGAATTAAGGTGGTGAATTTTTTTTTCCATTCTTTTCTGTCCATGTTCTGTATCAATAAAATGGACACACCTGAAATTTTCATTTATGAAAAATATCTTCGGGATGCCTGGGTGGCTGTTGCTTGAGGGTCCAACTCTTGATTTTGGCTCAGGTCGTGATCTTAGGGTTGTGAGATCGAGCCCTGCGTCGGGCTCCACACTCAGAAGTGGGGTCTGCCTGAGATTGTCTCCCTCTCCTGCTACCCCTCCCCCCCGACAGTCTCGCTCTCTTTCAAATAAATAGATCTAAAAAAAGGAAGAAAAGAAAAGGATCTTTAATCTGTAGCACTATGATGTGTTTACTCTGCATTTGTAGCCATTATTCTAAGACATTCTAAGACATTCTAAGAAATGAGTTTTTCTCTTAGAGGAACCTCACATATAGGTAGGCCTGGTTCTCCTGCCCATGCTGTAGTGGGGACACTGGTAAATTTTGTATATGTGGAGGCAGGTGTCGGGGATGGTGAATGAAAGCTTTGGTACCCATGTCCTGTGGAAAAAGGAGACATGATTGCTATCTCTGAATATCTGAAATGCTGTTGCATGCAAGAATACTTATTTTGTGTATCTACACAAGGCACTACAAAAATCAGTCAATGAAAGTTCTACAAAAGCAGACATTAAGTCATTGAATGAAACATGTCTAAGTGCAACGCAGAGTAGGTCACCTCGTTGAAAAGTGAGCTCCCTGTCTGTGTGGTTTCCTTCTTTGTGGTTGATGGGACTCTACTTTGGGTAGGGAGTTGGACTGGATTCTTCAAAGAACATTGAGCCCTGAGATTCTATCATAAGTACAGATACTACATTATTGTAAACGTTGGCTGCGTCAAACAATGTGGTTGCGACAAATTGGCTTTGGAAATTTTACTTCACTGACATGGACTTTGTGAAGTTTCCTGTGACGTGTTTCCACAGCTAATCTCATCAAATGCTTTTGAGGTGGGTAGTGATGAGGAGGTATTGAGGTGGGTAGTGATGAGGAGGTATCATTTTCTTCTCTTAGCATGTGCAGCAACAGTATCAGGGGAAATGGGAGATAGACTCCTGGCCCCGTTGCCTCAGTCGGGACCGTGTGCTTCTTGGGAAGAATCTCACCTCACTGAACATGGTTTCGGTGTTTAAAGAGAAAGTATGCTTTTTTGGTTACAATGTGGCTCCTGAATGCAAGCCAGCCACTTCATCTGGTGTTCAGCAGATGCTGTCCAATGCTGGGGGTGGGGGTGGGGGGAATCGGCAACATTGGACTTAGGAAGAGATGACGTGTGGTACATCAGGCTCCAATATCGTGCCTTCCTCAAGCATTTTTCAGGTGGTTTTGATGATACTTGATTTTTGCTTCCTGATGATACTTAAGAACCTGACTTCACCATATTTTACAATGAAGGTGGGGCTTATAATTGTTGGGAAATGTCCAAGGCCCAAGAGCTCCTTCACAACAGAGCCAGAGTGAGATCCCGAATACCATCTTCCCGAATCTCAGCCTGGGCTCTTTTCACCACATTGTGCCATCTCCTTGACAAGAGTCCCAGAAAATGTCCCTAAATCTGCACATTTGTTGATCGCACAATGGTTCCCCATGTCCTAAAATTCAGTTTTATATTTATTATCAATGATTTCACCTCTTTAATGCAAGCTGCTGTGGAGGGATATAAATATCACCACTTTGTAATCTCTAGATACCTTCCTTATAACAGAGTCACCCCAGCTTGGCAAAGAATTCCAGAGTTTCAGATCTGTCAGAGTTTAGGGCACACATTTTTGGACACTTCAGATTGGTAGTTTGCAGACTGATGAGCAGGGCACTGCATTTACCTGACTGGATATATCATAGAGAAAGAGCTGATTTCTAGATCTCAGTCCCTTGTCTTTGTTCAAGGCAGGGTGTCCATTTCCCTCATTCTCAATAATGCACCCTTTTGATTTTATCCCTATTTAAGTCTACCTCTAACTTGACAGCATAGCTGAAATTTCTTACATAATCCTAAATATGGGGCTGGTGGAGGGAACCGGGATTCTTATTAAGTGAGGGACACCCTAGCAGAAACACAGAGAAGTTTGAGGTGGGGGGATGGTCAGGGCAAATGAGTGGGGATGCAGTTAATGGGACGCAAAACAAAGCCCAGAGCTTGCCTTTGTGCTCTGGCTCTGGCCTGCCTTTCCTATTTCCTCTAGTCCCTCAGTGCTGACTTGCCCCTCTACAGCCACTGGCTTCCCTCCAGAGCCTCTCCAATACCCTGCTTTCCCCTACACAGCAGTTATGGCAGGTTATGCTCTCTGCCTGGAATGCCCTTCTTTTTCTTCTCCACCTGGTTAATTTCTACTCAGCCTTCAGATTCCAGGTCAATTGTCACTTCCCCAAGGCAGCCTTGTAACACCATGTACCTTTCCCCTGTGGGAAGAATCCCAGGTGTCCCTTTAGATCTAATGGTGTGATTCCTTGACTCAGACCTGCCTCCCCCACTAGCCCCTTATTCCATGAACAAGAAGACATGTCTATGTCTTTTATCCCCAGGATGTCCCCAGTGCCAGGTATAGTACCTGGCACAGAGTGGGTCTTCAGTAAGGGCGTGTTTGCAGAGTATGTGAGCATCAGATATGTTAAAAAAAAAAAAAAAAAGGAAAGAACAGTGAGAAAGTACATTTTCTTTCAGCTGGGGAGGATCAAAGAGGAAGTGGCATTTGAAGGCTGAGTAGGCTTGGGGGTGGCAGAAGAAAGGAGAGCATTTTAGGAAGTCTGAGCAGAGCCATATAGGGAGAAGGCACAGGACCAGTGAGACCTAGGAAATAAGGTTATTTCACCTGTGTGAAATACAAGCCATGTTTGCCTGTCTGTCAAAATCACCAGAATTAAGGACATATCCAACAATCCATCCATCCAACTAGCCATTCTCCAGTATTCATTGGGGACTCTAGTAGGTACAAGGGATATAGGCTGCCTCTTGACCACATATATTGGAGGTGGCTGGTGAAGTTTTCTGAACCATCAAGGCCAATCTCAGTCACTGCTGGCCTCTGGAATGGTGTCCACATTACCCTGACTGGCCTTGCGGTTTTGGCAGTCTTCTAGGAGCACAGTATGTAAACAAAATCCTGACTCAGTCATCCTCTGTCCTGTGACACTGTTTATCTTCTTCATGACATGGATTAGTATCTGAAATTATTTATTTACTTGTTTATTGTCTGTCCCCTACCCCTGCCTCATGGGAATGCCTTGCCTGTCTTTTCCCCTGAATACTGCCAAAATGCTGATTGATGAAGATTTGTTCAATGAACAAATGAGTTGGTTCTAGAGAGACCCCTTCTCAGGAGATCTGATTTAGAGCAGAGCTAAGGAATAGCTTCCTTTCTGTTGACTGGGAGGTTGCAAAAGAAGAAAAGAGACTTGGAAGAATCCCTCCAGTATGTAGAATAGAGAGAGGAATCTTTGGGGTGCCCCATGTGGTCCTAATGTTCTTTCTTAGATGACGGTAGTTCACAGCTGATGCTGGTCCTCCCCCAGATAACATAGGTTTCTGCAAGATGGAAACTGGGCTCACAGGTGCCATGTGTCCCCAGATGGTTATGAACTCTTCTGGGATTAACCTATAGCAGTTATTCTCAAACATTGGTGGGAATCATGATCGCCTGGAGAATTGGGTGAAAATACAAAGGCCTAGGACCTATCCTACTTTGGCAAGCCCTGGCACCTGCGTTCTCTATCAGCTCTCCAGCTAATTCTGATACACACCAGAGTCTGAAAACTACTGCTGTGTATAGCTGTCATTTCCCAAAGTTTGTTCCATGGAACACCAGTTTCTCAGAATGTTAATAGTTAAGTAAATGAATTATCAGGTTAAACATGTTTCCCTACTGCAGATGGTTCAGAATCATTAAAATGCAAATGTGCATTGTGAATCTCCTAGAGGGGAAAAAAGGATACAAATGCTTCCCAAACTTATCTGACCATGGAACTGTTTAGTTCTAGGGAGCATGGATTAACATTTTTCTGGGACTATAAGAGTAGTGTTCAGAATATACTTTAGTAAACACTTCAAAAGTACAACCACTGGGCACTCCTCTCTCTCCTTAGGAGAACTTCACACTATCTTAAAGCGGCTCACAGTTAACAGCTGGAGTGGCCAATTTTTAGGTTATTTTTGAATTTACCTAAAACCTGTTTCTTAAAATCATCAGCGAACCAGCAGTTTCCACCATCACTTAGGAGTTTGTTAGAAATGCAGAACCCCAGGTCCCTCCCTAGATCTATTGAATTGGAATCTGCATTTTAATAGGATTTCTGGATGATTCATTTGCACCCATATAGAGAAGTGGTTCTTAATCAGGGGTACAGAAATGCGTGGAGAGCAATTTAATATGTAATTACTGGCCCACTTCTCACCATCCCTTATTTAAATTTCTGATTGACTCTTGTAAAGAGAGAGAAGGAGATAAAGTGCCCCTAGGCGATATTCGTATACTCTAGATCTTCCCTTCTTTGGCTCAGATTTTCCAAGGCTGGGCTCCTGGCTCAGAGAGTCAGGGATAGTAGTCCTCGATCTTTAGGATACCTAGCAAAAAGCAAACACTTCCTGAAACTTAAAGTGTTTCTTAAAGAATAAATTATATAAATTAATTTATTGGATATAATAGAGAGAAAACTGGTTGTGATTCAAATTAATTAGTGCAAACATTGCTCGGGATTTTATCATTGTTTTTAGGTTTCTTAACACAAGAGAACTAAGAGTGAAGCTCTAGGTTATCCTGTCCTATTCTCAAGAGCTTTCGCCTCCATCTCTGAAATAGTCTGTCAAGTGTACCACCCAGTGGATCATCCAGGTAATCATCCTCTTTTTTTTGTTGTTTTTCAGACAGCCTTTCTGTAGTTTCTGGCCTTCACTATGTAGCTAGATTCTTTCCCTTGCCTTGCCTTTTGGTTTTAAAGCAGTTTAATCATGATGTGCCTCAGTATGGTTTTCTTTATGTTTGTGTTGCTTATGGTTTATTCTTGAATCTGTGCCAGAATTTCGTGAATTTGTGTGTTCATATCATTTTTCAAATTGGGAAACTTCTTGGCCACTATATCTTCAAATATTATTTCTGCCTCATTTTCTCCTGTCCTTCTAGGGCCCCATATTATATGTATTAACACCTTTTCACTATGTCCCACATATCTCTTGTGCTTTTTCTATTACTTTCCATTCCTATTTTCTCTGTGCTTCACTTTGGATATTTTCTATTGGTCATTCTTTCAGTTCATTAATCCTGTCTTCTGTGTCTAATCTCTACTAAATACATAATATCACATGTATTTTAAAATTCTAAAATTTTCATTTGATCATTTTATAGATAATTCTCTGAAAAATTCTCCATTTTAAAAGTTATTGTCTCTAAAAAATTTATTTTCTCTATATTCTTGAACATATAAATCATAATTAGTTTAAAGTCCTTGTCTACTAACTGCAATATCTATGTCCCCTGTGGTTCTATTTCTATTGAATGCTTTTTCTTGTAGTTTTCATATTAGGTCCTGACTCACAGCATGTCTTGAAATTTTTTATTTAATGCTGGTCATTGTGTATAAAAAATTATGTACTTCCAAATGACCTTTTCTTCCTTCACAGTGGGTTCATCTTTTCCTCTACTAGGCAGATGAAACTGGGACTGATTATCTTAAGCCAATCAGACATTGAACTGAGTTGAGACTGACTTTTAGTTTTGGTAAGGTTTAGTATGCCTCTGATTTGTTACTGAGGTGTTGCCCTTCAGGGTTTTCAATCGAATGTGTGGTGGTGTGTTCACTGGCCTCCCTATTCCTAGCAGGATCTAAGCTTTGTCTCTTCAGCATTATGAAGCAGTGGAAAACTTCCCTATGATTTTCAGAGGTTTTGTCTTGGCGTTCAAGTTCTAAAGTCTACTCTTTGTTTCCCCAGCACCAAAAGTCCATGAAAAAATAATGTTCCTTTGTGTTTCAGAGGTTTTATGATTAGCTTTTTAATAATCTGCCCTCATAGCCTCAGAAATTAGCAAATGTCTCAAGAGACTGTGTGTTTGAGGTCCCTCAAGCCTTTAATTACATCTCTACAGCCCCACAAGACCATTAAAATCTCTGCTGGCTTTTCTTTCCCACAGCTGTCTGGGAAAAATCTCAGATTGCCAGTCTCTTAGAATCTGCATATGTCCCAAAGGAAAAAGTGGCTGCAGATTGCCAGAGAGCTGAAGTTCTCTCCTCTTGAGAAATTTAGTCGTTCTTGTCTTCTTTAGTTCAGCAACTGTCTGATGTCTTTAAATGAATGAATCTATATGTTATATAGTATTTGTAGTTGTTCTTAAAGGAATCATTCGTTAGCCTCATACTACTCCACTATCCAGAACTGGATGTTCTTATCTTGCCTTCGAATTGACATTTTGATCACATGATTTCTCTGGTTTTTCATTTTGGTTTCACTCCAGATTCTGTTTCTTGGATTATGCTCAGCTCTGAGCAGTGCAAATATTTCATCCCTCCCCAGCACAGGTTCCCAACACAGGTCAAGTGGTCAAGTGTCTTAGGCTTCCACCTGATCAAATAGAATATTACCAGGAAAAAAAAAAAAAAAACAACCTATTATGGAATTATAACAGCATAAGCTGAATACAGAGTGAGCTAAAGCAAGAAATAACTTTTGGTGGAAGAATGATTACTTCTAATCCAGTAATGTTCTCCTAACAAAAGAAAGGGAAGCATTTTCTCTAGGTATTCATTCTCTGAAGAATTATTTTTATCTGAAATATTCCCATGTTTTCCTAATACTGAATCTAAAAAACACATGTCTGATATCTTGAGGAGAGAACCTATTGCTTCCAATTTCTTGATGACAGAAAATAGGAATAATAATGGATTAAAAATTTTTGAAAAGCTATAGATCCTAAAATATTAGGTGACTACTTACAGCTCAATATAAACTTCTTCTAGTCACATGGAAATCTTATGAGAAAGAGGGAAAGAGAGAAAAGGAAGTTGAGTGGATATGTAATCATACAGCATGAGATTATTACTGTGATTTGATGTGTTTCTCCAAACCAATTATAAAAACCCTTGAAGGTAAGGTCCCTCTGTAGCTCAGTAACCCAGTGAATTTCAGATTTGAGATCTAATAGACCTATTTTATTCACAGAAGAGTTATTGGAAATAATATTAAAGTATGTATTTCTATTAAAAAGAATCAACCACAAGAAATGTACTTACTTTGTTTACCAAATGACCACTTATATTGCTCCTAAAAATTCCCAACATTGGTCATCAACTCCTTGAATCTACTTGAACTAAGCACACTATCTTTCTCCTCATTTTGCGTCATTATAATGTTTATTCATATATCAGCCTAATGCTGATTATTACTGGGCATCCTGTCTGAAGTGCTTAAAATGGATTATTTTGGTACTTTGTGCCCTAGTAGTCATTTTTAAACATACCGGTAATGATTCCAGTGGATAAAACATTCAATAGTCTTTCATAAATAGAAACTGCCCTAAACATGAACAAAATGTCCATTCTCATTTCTTTGTTAATGCCATGTTTGAGTCAACTAAAGTTCTTTTCTAGTTCTTCTTTTCTGAAGGGTTGGCATGGAAAGTGAGAAAAAATGAAAATCAGCTCATCATAATAAAAACGTGAGGCATTGCTAATAGTTGTCAGATCTATTGTAGAGGAGGAAAAATGTTTTTCCCTCTACCCTTCTAGGTTCTTGACTGTGACACCTCGCCCCTCCCCATAATAAAAGACAGATTAACTAGAGAAAAACAATTTTAATTACATATGTATGTAGGGGAGTCTCACAAAAATATTAGACCCAAAGAAGTGACCAAAAGCAGCTTTTAGACAAAAACAATAAATTTGTGAAGAATTGACAAAGAAGTTTGGGCTAGGGGGTAATAAAATGGTGAAGAAGTAACAAGATTTGTTTGTATAGCCTATTAACCCTAAATTCCCTGTCTGGTGACAAGGATGCCTTCTACCCTCCTGGGTAGAGAGGGTAGCTTTCATATGGCAGATCAGTCTCCTGCTTTCAGGAGGATAGAGGAGAGTTAGAGTGTCCTTTTTGCATTGGCTGTTTCTCAGGTACCTTTAATTCAAAATAATCAGTAGCCAAAGGAGCATATTTTGGGGTGACATCCTGAACCCCTGTACTAACTCAAGATTGATGTGCTTCATCATCCACACTCAGACATTGTTGTGGCATTTTTTGTTGGAGATGGATAGGACTCTAGAGACCTTTAGTTTCCTTTTTTTTTTATACTTGGGGAAACTGAGACATGGATTGATGGTGTGATATTCCAAGAATCACGTGAAGAGTTAGTAGCAGAGAAAGAACTACAGCCTGAGTCTCTTAATTTTTCTTAAAATTGAAACTCCTTGAAAACAAGTAACAAATTTACTTTCCTTAAAAACTTACTTTCCTCTTAGCGTGCATTGGTATATAAAAAAATACCTAAATCAGAATCTGTGTGTATATTGTGTATAGTGTGCTACCCTTGCACAAAAAGGGAAAGGGAAGAATAGGAACTATGTATTTTTGTTGTCGTTGTTGTTGTTGAAGTAGGCTCCATGCCCAGTGTGGCTTGAACTCACAACCCTGAGATCAAGACCTTAGCTGAGATCAAGAGTTGGATGCTTAACTGACTGAGCCACCCAGGCGCCCCAGGAAATATGTATTTGTAAAAGGAAACAATGGAAAGATAAACCAAAAACTAATAAAAATTAGTTCTCATTTTAAAGGGAGGGAGAGAAAGGAAGGAGGTGACAGGGATACAACTAAGACTACTCTGAATTACTTTGTTTTATGATTTTGATTTTGGAATCAAGTCAGTGTTTTACATAATGACAATTGATTTAAATGTATAAAACTGAAAACAATGACAAAAATGTACAAATAACTAAAAGAGTAAAAAAGTAGAATCCAATATGATTACAGTCAAGAATGATTTTAAGCGGTCTTTTTGTGATGATATTTGAATATAACACTGAAAGACTCTGGTCAATGTTTCTTATGAGAGGAAAGCCAACAGCAAATATACACATTCTGGTTTGATACAGTCTATTCCCAAAGGATGCATAGCATAAGTTTGATGACCAATCTCAGGACTGTGTCATTTTTAAAGATGGTATATGCTGGTTCTGATTTAGGCTATGTAGTCAGATTAATATTAGATCTACTATTTACTACTTTTGTTACCTTGGGCAAATTACATCTCTGAGCTTACATTTGCATGTATATAAAGTGCACATAGTAATAGTTCTTACCTCAAGGACTTGCTGTGAGAATTAATATAGATAATCCACATAAAGAGCTTAGCACAACTTCAGGTAAATAGTGAGAGCTCAATAAATTTTAGCAATTATTTAAAGAAAACTGCTTTAACAACTGAAAATAACAAAAACAAATAGATCTGTTTTTACATTAAAAGTGTGAACTACATTATATATACAAAAGAGTATATATAATATATGGGCATTTAAAAAAATAAAATAAAATGAACACTCAGGTATCCCTACCTAGTTTAAGACACAGAACATTTACAAAGAATTTTTAAGTCTCTGCAAACCGTACTCTTTGTTTCAGAAATTTTTAAAAATGCTATTTTACTGTATCATTTGTGATTGTTTTCTTTTTTCTTAATATTTCTTTGTGGATTCATACTTATTACCTGCATTTCACTCAGTTTCATTGTTGTGAGGTGTTCTATTATATGAATGCACTGCAATTATTTTTAAAAAATCCATTCTACTGTTGATGGGTATTTGGATTGATTTTAGTTTTTGCTCTAACTAATGTCAAATGACAAGATAATACAATTTATTTTTTTTTAAATTTTATTTATTTATTTGACAGAGAGAGAGACAGGGAGAGAGGGAACACAAGCAGGGGGAGTGGGAGAGGGAGAAGCAGGCTTCCTGTGGAGCACGGAGCCTGATGTGGGGCTCGATCCCAGGACCCTGGGATCATGACCTGAGCCGAAGGCAGACACTTAACGACTGAGCCACCCAGGCGCCCCAATTTAATACAATTTAGTAATGAGTTTGATGCCCTTTATTCAAGAGAAAACAATCCATGGATTGGGGGTGGGGTGGCCTGGTGCCTCACAGGGAGTGGAGCACTCATCCCTCAGGGATTTTGGGCAAAAATGAGTTTTATAGAGCATTAGAAGTGGTGATGCAGAAAGAGGTCATGGCTGGTTAGGAAGTTGGGGATTTCTTTCTAAGGCTAGCACGTCCTTTTCTAAAGTAAGGTAAGCTAGCTAAAGCTGAGTAGGAGGATGCCTGTATGTTAGGTTTCCTTGACAGTGAGGTGTTTCTGGTAAATGCAGGCTGAGTGAGGTGGACTGGGGCAAGGGGTTGGTCTCCATTTTGTGGGTTCAGATATATGTATTAATTTCATCACTGACAACATTGATATGAACATTCTTATACATTTTCTAGGTGCAAATACACAAGAATTTCTCTAGCACACACTCATGTGCATGGAATTGCTGTTATGAAATGCACATTTAACTTTGCTGGGTAATTACAAATTGTTCTCTGAAGTAGGTTACTAATTTAGCATACCCCAACTGGTATGAATGTTGTTCTTATCCACCTCCTTGTCAGCACTAAGCATTGTCAGTCTTTTTAATTTTAGGCATTTTGTTGGATGTGTATTCAGACTTCATTTTTGTTTAAATTTACTTCCATGATTACAAGTTAGGTTGAGACTTTTTAAATGTTAATTGCTTACTTTCTATTGAATTAGCTTTCTTTCTCTTTCTCTTTTTAAAATTAACCTGTAGAAGATCTTTATCTTCTCTGATTTTATCACAGTTTTTTTGTTTTGTTTCATTTTTGTTTTGTATTTTTTGTGTTTGGATGAACAGAAGGTCAAAATGTTAATTTTGTCATTTTTCAATAGTCTTATGCTTGGTACATTTTTGTTTCTATTCCTACTCAAGGTCATGGAGATATCCTCATATATTAATATCTTATTATTGAGTATGATAATTGCTATAGGTTTTAGGTATATACCCATTCCAGGTTATTATAGTTCAAGTTTCTGTTGCTAAGAGATTTTCTTTTTAATTATGTACACCACAAATGCATATAAATTTGAAGGGATGTTTTCTTTTAGACCTAATGAGATTTATTTTATTCTGTTTTTCTGCTTTAACCTCTTAATGTAGAGAAGTATAGTAGCTTATGTTATGTTATAATATTAACTAAACCTGAATTCCTGGAATAAATCCTATGTGGTCAGTATATATTATTTTTATACACTTCATTGCATTTAAGTGGAGATTGATTGGCCTGTATTTTCCTTTCTTATGTTGACATTGTCTTATTTGGATATCAAAGCTAGATTAGGATTAAAAGGGAACCTTTTTACATTGTTGGTGAGAATGTAAGCTGATACAGCCGCTCTGGAAAACAATATGGAGGTTCCTCAAGAAGTTAAAATAGAGCTACCCTACAACCCAGCAATGGCACTACTAGGTATTTACCCCAAAGATACAAATGTAATGATCCAAATGGGCACGTGCACCCCAGTGTTTACAGCAGCAATGTCCACAATAGCCAAACTATGGAAAGAGCCAAGATGTCCATTGATGAATGGATAAAGAAAATGTGTTTCATATATACAGTGGAATATTACTCAGCCATCAGAAAGGATGAATACTTACCATTTACATCAATGTAGATGGAACTGGAGGGTATTATGCTGAGCGAAATAGGTCAATTAGAGAAAGACAATTACATGGTTTCACTCATATGTGGAATATAAGAAACAGTGCAGAGGATCATAAGGGAAGGGAGGGAAAACTGAATGGGAAGTAATCAGAGAGGGAGACAAACCATGAGAAACTCTTAACTATAGGAAACAAACTGAGGGCTGCTGGAAGGGAGATGGGTGGGGGGATGGGGTAACTGGGTGACGGACATTAAGGAGGGCACATGATGTGATGAGCACTCAGTGTTATACGCAACTGATAAATTATTGAACTCTACATCTGAAACTAATGATGTACTATATGTTGGCTAGTTGAATTTAAATTTAAAAAAAATTAACCCTGAAATATAATTGCTCTACACACAAAATATTTTTTTTTCATTTGAACACCTGATGTTCACCATGAGTTGATAGGGTACTTTGCTCCACAGTTATTTAGGGATCCAGGCTGATGGAGCTTCACCATCTTTGTAACCGCACACACTGAAACTTGTATCCTTCTAGATAACCATGTCACAGAAGTGAAGAGACTATAGAGTTACATGTGGGATTTTCTCTTTCCTAACCCAGAAATGATGCACCTAAATTCTCACATTTCAATGGTGCCCACATAACTGCAAGGAAGCAAGAAATAAAAGAAAGCAAATAGAATACTTGGCAATCTTTTCTGTCTCTGGCAACTTTTTGAGTTCTTGGCCTGGACAGGAGAGGTAATATCCTGATTCCCTGAAAATTGGCAGTGAACTTGAAAACAAGTGATGGCCTTCTCTGACTTTCTGTCTCCTGTCCCTTCCAATGGTTTTATAAGGGCCTTATTTTCTAATTAGGTCTTATAAGCACTTAATTCCTTTTAGAGTGGTTTCTGTTTTTCTTACTGAACCCTTACTGAGAAAGCATTTTGTACCAGAGCAGTTCCAGGAAACAAAGATGGGAATGTGGCCTACTTAGGTTTAAGGGCATTGATAACTGATAGTGGTAATTCATGACATTCACTGGCAAACATGTATTTATCTATTTCATTTATTTTTACTTGGAATGAAATGTTTATTTGAGAGGATGTCTTTGGGAAACCAAGTGGCTGTTACAATTGATTGTTAAGGTAAGAATAATGGAAAGGGCTAGTGCAAATTTTAACTGAACTTACAAGCCCAGGGTTTTAAATTCTTAGGTTTAGACACAGTTGAAAAATCATAATTATGACTGTCCTAAAAAATACATTATCTCTTGTAATTGTGATATTAACATATCTTAAAACTACAGTTAAAGTTTGATTCTGCATATTGCTGAATGATCGTGTAAGTATAGATATCTTTTACAAAACTTATAGCATTGATGGAGACCCTGAGAATTGGAATAGGGAAATTTGCATGAGTAAATCCCTCAAATCCGACCAAGCCTTCCTGCTTTTCTGATTTACCTTTGCTTAGCAATTCTATTACAACTTGACCATAGGCAATTTACTTTGGAAGGGGATGCTGATATTTCTTAAGACCCATCCCTTCCCCACACTGTCTCTAGATTGGCAACCAACATGCTACAAGTACATGGAACAAGTACAAAATCTAACCAATAGGGGATAGCTTATATGCCAAAAGAATTGTGTGATGTGGCTGATTTATATTGGCAGAAACTTGGAGAATATGTGTGAGAATGGATGACAAGTATACTAGACCAGTTAGGAACAAGCCAACATTTTCTCTTGAGGTACTTACCAGAAATTCTGGATTCATTGTGTTAAGCAACTGAGAGTGGCTTTATTTGGTTTAGTTGATTTTAACTGAAATCAGTGGTGACCTACATTAAATGAAGTTGAGTTGCTAGAACATTCTTGATATAACATAGAAGTATGAATCTAAAGGCTTAGGAGGATAAATATTGGATAGGATATATCATGTGTATCCTGCTCCCCACTCTTTCACTGTAGTCTCTCAGAAGACCCATTGGGCACTTCATAACCAAGGCCATGAGAAAAAGAATAAGTATCCTTGGAAACCTTTGCCATAGCTGTCCTCTGTAGTTCAGAGATATGGTGGGAAATGCTATAACTGAAAAGGGCCCTCCTCTTTAATTGTAGTGGGAATGAGGGGATCCTGAAGTGGTAGCAGTGGAGTGGCAGCACTTAATTTCCAGAGAAAAAGTAGATGTGGTTACTGTAGGGAGTGGTAGGACCAGAGCAGTAACCAGACTAGTTTTACCCACAGACATCTTGGGAAGCACCTGATTTGTTATGATGAAGCTTGAACTGAAATAGATAGGTAACCATTTGTTTAATAACAAGAGACCTAAGCCATCGACAGTCATAGTCTCATCCACATTTTCCAGTCTGAGCCAGTTCACAGGGCCCTGTGAATGGAGGGCCTTCAATCCGATGAAGGATCTTACAACATTGGCACAATTATGTACTGTAAATCTATTACCTAGACTTTCTCAAAGGAATCTATGGCCATTTACCAGGGTGAATCACAGTACATAAAGTAAAATGCCCCAAATTTTCAGAAACTGTTTTTCACTGGCTCTGAGCCAATGCAAATCCATAAGGACCCTAAATGCTCCTGCAGTCCATTAGTTAGAGTGGGGACTTTGGAGTTTAGATAGAAAATGGAAAATTAACCTAAGTTCATATCACAGCTGGCCTAAGAGGTCTGCAAAACCATACTGTGTTAATCTGTAAAAGCATGGTTGAAGCAGACTTAACTAGCTACTGGCAATACCCCCACAATGGCATCCCTAACCACTGGAGTAAGATTTTTTATGATAGGAAAGACCAAGAGGAAGTCCTTGTCTATTATTTTCTTCCCCCAAATAGTAAACAGAGATTAATACTGCATTCCTGAAGTAATTGCAAGGATCAGTGCCACCATCAAACTCTTGAAAGCTGCAGGGCTATTGATTCATTTCACATCAACATTAACTCATCTGTTTGGTCCATACAAAACACAGATGAGTCTGGAATAATGACAGCAGCAGATGATTGCAATTACAACTGCAGGTATTACAGGTGTAATAATAGCTGGAACAATAGCTGGGACTCAGTCATTGATCTGGATAATGTTTCCCCCCCACCCATTCTGAGTAACAAAAAACATCAAAAGCAGTTTGCTTTGATCTGCCAGGGACAGCAGTATACCTTCATCATTTTCACTCAGAGCTGTGTCAACATTCCAGTTTGGGGCAATAAACTGGCCCACAGAGACCAAGATTGTCTCACCATTTTCTATAGGACGGCGTGTCATGATATGATGACTCAGACTGATTGGACCAGGTGAGTAGGATGTAAAAAGTACTTTAGATGCCTTGGTAAAATACTTGCATACTGGAGGTGGGAGAAATACCACAAGAAAATTCAAGGCATGTCTTCTTGGTGAAATTTCTAGGGGTTGAGTGGCCTGGGAAATGTGACAGTTCCTAAAAAATGGAAGACAAATTGCTCTACTTTATACCCTGATCACTAGGAAGGTACAACATTTGGTGGGTTTCTTTAGATTTGAAAGGCAACATACACCACATTTGAATGTACTGCTTTGACCCATTTTCCAGGTAATGACCTGTCAGTTTGGCAGTTTTGAATGGGCCTCGCTGGTCCAGACTGCTGAGCATGCTGCTCTGCTGATTTGGGCCTTATGCCCAGGCAAACTGGCAGCTAGAGATACTCTATGGGGCTTTGAGAAACCCCTATAAGATAATCACAGTGCAGATCCATAGGATTTTAGAGCAAAGTCATGCCCTCTTCTGAAAATATTTATTCTTTATTTATCAAATAATTCTCAGTGTTCCACTTGGTCCTGGTGAAGACTGAATGCTGAAACGGGTCACCACGTGACCATGCAACATAGGTTGTCCATCGTGACTTAAATGTTACCACCTCCACCAAACATAAAACTGAGTGTTCACAGAGTACTCCATAATCACAGGAAAGAGAAAGAACTGTCCATGAGATTGAAACCCAGCAGATCTTCTGGTTTCTTAAAGATTTCCCTATGACTTGTTGTCTGAAGAAGGAAATTTCTGGACCCAGGTAATGGATGATTTCACACAGTATGTCAGCACCAGCTAAGAAGGGGTTTATTGTAATGTTAAGTGAATTTATTGTGAGAGCTAGCACATATAATAGATGTTCCATAAATGTTAGTCCAGCTCAGCAATTTCCAAACTGTTCTGTAGGATGTCCCTAAATAAAACACTCAAAAAGAATTTCTGATTTAATGAGTTTGGAAAAATTTGAATAGAAACTTAAGAAAAACCTGTAGGAACTCTAAAGGAGATAAGATATGAAGATATATTGTGAATTTCAACATTACCTAAACTTATTTGACCCTAAAACCCCTTCTTCACAGAGCATTTCATAGGAGGAATGCTTTTCAGAACCTGCTTTGATAATTGCGGTTTTCAGTGATTCAGGCTTTGACTGAGTATTAGTTTTGATAGCCAGGAATGAAAGTGTTAAATTTTTATACTGACTAGGATATAAGATGTGCTCAACTTGGTTACTCTAATGACTAGAATTCTTAGTTCAGAGAGAGATTTTTAATAGAAAATCCTTGCCATGAGGGTAATGTAGGTGACACTACCCAAAAGGAGTGTATAAATCAAATTTAATGATGATTTTTCCATTTTGTAATAGGGATTAGGGTTACAAGGAGATCATGGCTCTGTGAATCCAATTAGGATGTAATAAAATGCACTCTTTGAGCTTACAAACCAGTTGATTTAGAAAGAAAAATAATTATAATAATAAGCATGATATATTTGGCACTATGATTATACATTAGGTTACTCAGATTATTAAAATCATTCTTAATTTCAAAATTGAATGTACCTAGTTTTGCACAATGCATTAAAGTTCAGGGAGCCTAAAGTATATGATACTTTCTTTTGAGAGACTGGTGGAGGAAATAATTGTAAACATGATAAAGGCATGAGGTCAGAATAAAAGAAAAAATTAGATCTTATTACAAATGATTCTGTGTTATTAATGAGCTTTTATAACAGACCATATCAAACATTATTATGTGTAGAGAGAACAAAAGATGATTGATAAGGCCAAATTTCTGAGAACTCTATTAATTTGAGCAGCCACAAGTGAGTGTGCCGGTTCAATGGAGTTTAGTGTAATTTTGGTCCTCTTGCCCTTTTTTTCGACTGGATTCAACATTAGTGTTGTTTATAAGAGATATGAGGTGGTAAGATATAAAGGGGTCGATTTTTTCTCCCCACAGGAACCGTATATATATCTCTATTGCAGCTATTACATGATACTATAGACCAGCTCTTTTCAACCTGGGTTTTGGGAAAGAATTAAATCATAATGCCCTCAGGAATTTATTAGATGCAATGAATTAACTTCCCTCCTATGCATCAAGAACAGTGCTAGATATGTCCCATCCATGGGAGAATTGAGAAAATAGTAATTCAAATAATTTTCTGTAGGGCTAATTCTCTAGCAGAACCTCTGTCCACTCTGGATACTGTCAGTGAGAGTTTAAAAAACTTCCGCACATCATCCTCACTGATCCTGATTCAGTGGAACAGGCATGGGGTTGAACAGCCTGTGTTATAAAAATCTCTCTAGGTATTTCTCTGTGGAATATTATGCAGCAATCAAAAAAGGAAAGAAATCTCGCCATTTGCAATGACATGGATGGAACTAGAGGGTATTATGCTAAGCGAAATAAGTCAGAGAAAGACATATATCATATGACCTCACTGATATGAGGAATTCTTAATCTCAGGAAACAAACAGGATTGCTGGAGTGGTGGGGGTGGGAGGGTTGGGGTGGCTGGGTGATAGACATTGGGGAGGGTATGGGCTATGGTGAGCAATGTGAATTGTGTAAGACTGTTCAATCACAGACCTGTACCTCTGAAACAAATAATACATTATATGTTAAAAAAAAAAAAAAGAAGATAGTAGGAAGGGAAAAATGAAGGGGGGGAATCGGAGGGGGAGACGAACCATGAGAGACTATGGACTCTGAGAAACAAACTGAGGGTTCTAGAGGGGAGGGTGGTGGAGGGATGGGTTAGCATGGTGATGGGTATTAAAGAGGGCACGTATTGAATGGAGCACTGGGTGTTATATGCAAACAATGAATCATGGAACACCACATCAAAAACTAATGATGTAATGTATGGTGATTAACATAATAAAATAAAATTAAAAAAAAATCTCTCTAGGTATTTCTGATGTAACCAACTCTAGGAACCACTGCTGCAGGCAGAGAATGCGGGTTCCCAAGCTGCATTATGAAACAAAAGTGCTCCCGTTGGAGACTCTCAGTGATACTAATATATTAAAGGATCTCGATTGTCCTAGAGTTAAAAAATAATATTCCAATATTTCCAAACTTATTTTCACATGGATTTTTTTTTTTTTTTTGCTGAATACCTGTAGTCATCCTGTAGAACTTGACTGCCACAGAAGCCTTTTGGGAAATGAGACTCCAGAGGATGGCTGGTGGCATCGGAGAGTGTCCAAATTAGGAGGAACTTTCCCAGTTAATTTCAACACAACCTGCCTGCTATATCATGTTCAGAAATCCATTTTTTTTATCTTGGAAGTTTTTTATTTATTTTTATTTTTTAAAAGATTTTATTTATTTGAGAGAGAGCACAAGCAGGGGGAGGGGAAGAGGGAGAAGCAGACTCCCCACTAAGCAGGGAGCCTCATGTAGGGCTGGATCCCAGGACCCTGGGATCATGACCTGAGCCAAAGGCAGATGCTTAACTGATTGAGCCACCCAGGCACCCCTGGATCTTTAAGTTTTTTAATTTCAAGAGTCCTTTGTTTTGTAAACAGGAAACCCTATAATATTTATTACAATATAAGTTCCAGAGGATCCAAGTTCTAAATGTCTTTTTTTCATTTCACCAAAAAATTAAAAGAAGAAAAAAAAAGAATAAATTTTTCTTTATCCTTGGAGTGGGATGAACTTTCTAAATGAAACACAAAACCTAGAAGCAATAAAGAAAAGGTTGATAAATTGTACTATATAAAATTTAATACTTCTGTACAGCAATTACCTCTAAACATGACACACACTCACATACGGGACCTACAAACGTAAATGAGGGATATATATGTAATATACATGCTAGGCAAGGGCCAATTTTTCTTTTCTTTTCTTTTTTTTCCTTTTAATTCCATTAGTGAATGAATGGGTAAAGAAAATGTAGTACACACACACACACGTGCATGCACACACACACACTGGAATATTATTCAACCATAAAAAGAGCCAATTTCTTTAATATGCAAAGAACTCTATAATTCAGTAAGAATACTGGCAACCTAAGAGAAAAATGTGCAATGTGAACAGGTAGTTCCCAGAGTACTAACAATGAATTCTTAATAAATATTTGAAAAGAGGAAATCAGATATGATCCAGCCAAAGGCCTTTATGCTCCCAGTTCCTTCTGCCTAAATTGCTCTTTTGACAGATTCCCTTTTCACACCCTTACCTGTGAAGCTTTTGCTGAAATGTCAGTTTCTTATGAGATCTCCCCTATTTAAAATTGCACCCTCAATTGCCAGCATATTCTATTCTCCTTTCCTGCCTTATTTTTCTTTGTAACACTGATCATCATTGAGTACACTATCTATTTTCTTATTTCCTTGGTTATTGTTCATTTCTCTTCACTAGAAGCCAAGGTCCATAGGTCAGGGAATTTTGTTTCTTGTGCTTACTCCTATATCCCTCATACAGACTGGTACTGACACACAGTAGAAATTCAGTAAGTATTTGTGGAATAAATGAGTGAATGAATAAAAAGATGCTCAAGTTTGTTATAATGAACGAAATGCAAGTCAAAACAATCATGTCATAACAGATTTCCATTTTGACTCTATAATGGTAATTGTCAACAATCAGTCAAAATGCTATGAATCCTTCCCTTTAAGTTAAAGCCTATACTAGAAGTTTTATTCTTGTAACTCAAGAACCAAACTCTACATCTTTGTCCCCAAACTTGATTATGTAGTTCACTTTCTCTATTGATGATGTCACTGTCTTCTAATCCTTGACTCTTCCTTCTTCCTCTCTGTGTCTTGATGCCAGCTCATCTGAATGGCTCCAACAGCTTCTTTAGGCTCCCTGCCTCCAGCCTTGTCCAGCCTTGTCCGGAAACACAGCTCTGCACCTGCTACTGCCCTGTTCAGAAGCTTCTGTTGTCTATTTTCCATCACAGCAGTCCAGATCCTTCACAAACTGGTCAACCGCCCTTCAGTTTCCCCTCCTAAATACACACAGCCCAATGTACCAGAACTTCCTTCCTTTATAGTTGCATGATCTTTTATGAGATGGTCAGTCAGGTATGGCCACAGGAGGGGACACCGGAGAAGTTCAGGAAAACAAAGTGTGTTATAATCACAGGTCCTAGAGACAGAAAGCATACCATGCCAGGCAGGGCCATGGTGAGGAACTCCAGATTTTGGTCAGGTGGCCCAAGACAGGGGTCAGGGGAAAGCCTAGATGGAGTCTTTTGGGGGGTTTCTGCAGGAGAAGCAAGGCAGGACAGGGTAAGCAGCTTAGGATTGGCTGCTGTGAATAATTTCGAAAGTCTCTAAGCCTTTGGGGTGGTCTCTAGTTGCCTGGTACCTGGCACTGGGAAGATTAAGGCCAAGGAATATTGCCTCTTAGCATGCACTGGCCAGATAGAGGAGAAAGGGCTCTGGATTGGCTGGTTTGTATATCAAAGGCATGCTCCCAGTTGGCCCTTGCTAGCTCTAAGTATTGATTAGTCTCAGGGCAGGCAGTCTCTCCCCAGCCAGAAAGGTTTTTAAGATGTCAAAATATCACAATACACAGAAAATAAACAGTATAAACAATACAGTACTTTTGCCTATGCTATCTTCATGACCTAGAATACTTTTTGCCAAACACTCCCCTTCCTCTACATCTATTACTGAAAGCCTACTTAGCCTTTAAGTCCCAATTCAAATATCCATTTCCCCCTGGGAAGTTTTCTGATTTCTCCCAGCAGGAAACACTATTTCCCAGTGTGCTCCCATAATACTTTGTAATTTTCCTTTTACCTCCCACTTGGGTAATTTGTGTCCTTGCCTATTTCACTTCACAGTGTTAACCCAGAGGAATGCTGAGCCCTGCTCATCACTGCATTTGCTAATGTCCAGTCTATGACATGAGGAGGGAAATGGCTCTGGTCCCTCCCTGTGAGCACTCTTCTAGATGCTAGAAGGCAAGCTCCTGTGTTGGGGACCTTTGTTGATTCTTCCTGCAGCAAGTGGCAGAGCCATAGATCAGAGTTGCCCTCCTTTTGTGGAACAGGCTTCAGAGTTGCTAAGAAATAACCCTGGAGACTTGAACATATGGAAAATTTCCGAATTTGCTTTATTTGAACATCACCGAGGCCAGTATGATGAAAAAGCAGGAGTGGTCCAGGACTCTCTAGCTTCAACCAGAGGCTAAGGCAGAGAAACAACTTTTAGATCATCCAACACCGTGTTGCTGATTGTGGCTTGTCACTCCAGACACCTCATTCCCTAGATGCGTTCTCTTTCAAGGACTCTCCCAGTGCTATGCTGCTTAAAATGAACAGTGGCTGGGGCGGGTAGGTGTGGGGAAGGCCCTGACTTATAGCATTTTTTGCTTTCCGTGGTATAAATACTGACACCATGGTCAGTGTCAGGCTACTGACCAGGGAGCTGGGCAGAGAGGCTCACCATGGCCTCTAGCTGGCAGGAGCTGGCCTTGGCACTTCTGGCCAGCGGCTCTGTCTCCAACCAGCAATGCCTGTGCTGGCCTCTCTAGTTATGGACACTGAGTTCTTCCAGGAAGCATCTCAGCCCCCAGGTAAATCCAGGGGATGCACAGAGGGAGAAGTGGGAGTCGTTGTCACTGTTGTCTATTGCGCGTCTAGTAGGGCATGACCCAACCTCAGCCTTGACCCATTTCAGAAACCCGGTTTCACATATTGTTGGTGCTGACAAAGTAGGTACTGATTGCTGTTTAGCACCACGTCTCCAGGAGCTCAGATTTTTGTTATGAAAACTGAATTGTTATAAGCATATTTGCCATTTAAAGGGACGGCTTACAATAAACTTCCTGAGGGATTACTGAGTCCTTTTGGTGTGCCCTTCACACGTGCTTATTGATGAACTACTCCAAGAAGAACTAGATTTGGGGGTGCCTGGGTGGCTCAGTCAGTTAAGCGTCTGCCTTTGGCTCAGGTCATGATCCCAGGGTCCTGGGATCGAGCCCCGCATTGGGCTCCCTGTTCAGCGGGGAGCCTGCTTCTCCCCTGCCTGCCACTCCCCCCTGCTCGTGCTCTCTCTCCCTCTCTCTCTCTCTGTGTCAAATAAATAAATAAAATCTTTATTTAAAAAAAAGGAACTAGATTTTGACCTTTCAAATAAATTAGGAGATGAACAATTTTATCTAATTGTCGGTAACAAGTTGGGGTCTGTCTATTACTCTTGAACTCTGTGTGTGGGGGGGTGAGGTAGAACTCTCTGGATGTTCATATCTTAGTTTCCCACAGTTCAACTTATTGGGGACATAGTACCATCAGATGGGTCATTCTTCTAACTGCTGAGGAAGTTTCAATAATTGGCTTATAATGTCAGGGGGAGAAAGGAACTTCTTTCTTATTGATGGGCTTGGGGTTACTGTCTTTCTTATGCTTATGGGAAACCAAGACAGACTGAATCTAGATGTTTGCCTGCCACTAGGAGGCGTAATTGGGACTGAGGAAAGTTAAAGTTCTGGCTTTCTTGCGCGAGCACTGCTTACTACTGAATCTCAGTTTTGCTGGCGTGCTTATGATGCTGGTGCGGATGCTGACATTTTGGGGAGTGCAGGCCAATGGGCAGGTGGGAGTTACTGAGCAAACGCTCATGAAAATCCGTGACATTTTTATATTTATGTTTTTCTGGTAACAAGAAATAGTCATAGTAGGAAACTTAGAAAGTACAGAAAAGCATACAATCATCCCAAATCTCAGGAGAGGGAAAGCATTAAAAATAATAACATTGGAATGGTATTGTATGTGCATAGTTTATATGAATCTTGTCATTGATACTCTTAATGACACTGTGTTATTCTGTCATATGAATTTTACTACAGCTGATTTAACTCTTACTGGTCTATGTAAGCATGACTCCACTATAATAATAAATCTTGTCTACCTCTTTGATTATGTATTTAGGATGGAATTACAGATGTACAATCATTATATCAAAAAATAAAGACATTTAAAAGGATCTTTTTGAGTCTAGTTGACACACAATGTTACATTAGTTTCAGGTATACAACACAGTAATTCAACTTCTTTATCTGTTATGCTGGGCTCACCACAAGTATATACATACAATGCTATTATAACATCCTTGACTATATTCCCTGCGCTTTGCTTTTTATTCTTATGACTTATTCATTCCATAACTGGAAGCCTGTGCCCCTCACTCCCCTTCACCCATTTTGCCCATCCCCCTAGCCCTCTTCCCACTGGCAACTACCAGTTTGTTCTTTGTATTTATAGGTCTGATTCGACTCTTTGTTTATTCATTTTTTGTTTTTCAGATTCCACATATGAGTGAAATCATATAGTATTTGTCTTTCTCAATCTGACTTATTTCACTTAGCCTAACACCCTTTAGATCCATCCATGTTGTTGCAAATGGCCTGATCTCATCCCTTTTATGGCTGTGTAATAGTCCATTGTGTGTGTGTGTGTGTGTGTATACACGTACATGTCACATCTTCCTTATTCATCTATCGATGGACATTTGGGTTGCTTCCATGTCTTGGCTATTGTAAACAATGCTGCAATAAACATACGGGTGCATATATTTTTTTCAAATTAGTGCCTTCATTTTCTTTCGGTAAATACCCCATAGTGGAATTACTGGGTCATATAGTATTTCTATTTTTAATTTTTTGAGGAACCTCCACAGTGTTTTCCACAGTAGCAGTACAAATTTACATTCCCACCAACACTGCATGAGAGTAAAAAGTAAAGACATTTTAATGTTCTTGTTTAGTAGACCTGAAACTGCTTTTGAGAAAGGTTTTAAAAGATTATATTTCCATGAGATTCCCATCTTCCTTAAATAAGTGAAAGCCCTCCTCATTAAGATTCATAATACAAATCAAATGGAATGGACCCTTGTGAGGTTTTTACCTTAAGCTTCATCTGCCATAAAGCTAAAGTTCTGGAGAAAACAGGAAATGCTAGTTAGGTGACATTTACAAACAGTCACCCATCACTCATCACCAAAGTGCAAGTTGCCAAAATAAGAAGAAGAAAGACACTGGCCAAGTTTGTGGGTCTGTGCAAATGCTTAGCTAACCTGGATGGCTGGTTGGGTGAAATTTCTTTGGTTATTTTTCTTTCTGCTGTAACACCAAGCATAAGGTATCTGACAAACAAGATGTAATATGACAAACAAGGTGTGGCCTCCGGTGTCTTCCGAATGAGTGGCTGTCGCACCCATCTTCCGAGGAGGTGGTAATAAGGATTAAGAGTCCAATCCTATCATTTTGTATAGGGTGTAATTATAGTGTTTCCCTTTTAAATGGCTCTTAAGTGTGTTTGGCCAAAGGGGAAAACCAAAGCAGTTGGTAAAAGTCAAGTGTTTCACCATCTGTCTCTATCATGTTTCCCTGGTTGCAGTTCAAGCAGCCCTGCCAGGGAGGACTAACTTCTTTTTACAAATAGGCCAAATCTATTGGTTTGGGCCAACAGTCTCAGATTTAGAAAAACACAATGGCTTTCCCTTCACCTGCTCTTTTTTTTTTTTTTTTTAAGATTTTATTTATTTATTTGACAGAGAGAGAGACAGCGAGAGCAGGAACACAAGCAGGGGGAGTGGGAGAGGGAGAAGCAGGCTTCCTGCGGAGCAGGGAGCCCCATGTGGGGCCCGATCCCAGGACCCTGGGATCATGACCTGAGCTGAAGCAGACGCTTAACAACTGAGCTACCCAGACGAACCATGAGAGACGATGGACTCTGAAAAACAAACTGAGGGTTCTAGAGGGGAGGGGGGTGGGAGGATGGGTTAGCCTGGTGGTGGGTATTGAGGAGGGCACATTCTGCATGGAGCACTGGGTGTTATGCACAAACAATGAATCATGGAACACTTCATCTAAAACTAATGATGTAATGCATGGGGATTAACATAAGAATTAAAAAAAAAAGATTTCATGAAAAAAAAATAAAAAAATAAAAATAAAAATAAAAACCACAAAAAACAAACAAACAAACAACTGAGCCACCCAGGCACCCCCCACCTGCTCTTTCTTATTACTTATGAAATCATCAAGTAATAGAGTGAATAGTGTGAATAGAGTATTGCTCTTGGGTATCCTTCCAGAATTCTCTATGTAGAAACAAAGATATACATGTATATGAACACTTAAAAACAAACCCACATGCAGTCATCCTGCATACATGCATGCTGTTCTTGGTTTACTTTATGACATATCCTGAACATCTCTTTATATCAATAAGTAGAGATCTTTTCTTTCTTTCTTTTTAATAGCAACATAGTATGTCTCTAATGAAATTTTTTAAACCAGTTCCCTACTGATGGATATAACCTGTTTTTGATGGTTTCAGTCATTGCCACAATGTAGATTCCAGTAATACTTTTTTGGGGAGTCTACATCTATGATGAATTTCTAGGTTAAAGGGTATGTGCAACAAAATAATCTTTCAGTGATAAGGACAAAGCAAAACAGGTCATGAGCCTCTGGGTATAAAAATGAGGTTAGGATGGGTAATATTTTATGGAGGATTTCATAGAAAGAACCATCTGATAAATCTTCCATTCTGCCATTGTAAATAGAAAGGCTTAAGTAGCATTTGTTCTTTTTTTGGTGTCATTTGCTTTTTTTTTTTTTTTTAAATACCCAGTGCAAATGTAGACTCCATTAATGATATTGTGATCCAAAAATGATACTTAAAAAAAAAAAGATTTTATATAGAAGAAAGAATAGGAGATCTGAAGTTATGCTGTTGGTCACAAACACCCTATGATCTTTGGCAAATCAATCTCAGCTTTCTCATATGTGAAAGGAAAGAGTTGGAAGATCTCTAAACTTTCCTTTAAAATGATTTTCTGTATTGTGTCTGCCACATAGGGCTTCTGGGAGTATTGCTCATGAGTGGACGTGCTCAAACCCAGAAGCTACAGCGCTCTGAACGTGGGCTCTGTTGGTGAGTTCAGCCTTGTGCCTGGATTAGCACTGCTGGATGCTAAAGGGGCAAATCTAAGACATTTTAGAACATTTTTCATGTTTCCCATATTGTCTTTGTCGTGTGGCCCCAGACATGCGCTCATCAGCTCCAGGAGGAATTTGAGCCAATACTCTACCTGACTCAACCCTCAGAATCTTCCAGAGTAAGAAGCAACCTTAGGGATGATAGAACGTCAGTGTCACTGCTAGAGTTTGAGAACTTTGCTCTTTTCCATCTTGGAGTCTGATTTCCAGAGAGTATTTCACTGAAATGGGCAGTTTGGCATTCACAAATCTAGCACAGAAAGATTGACCATTGTTATTTTCTGGGTTCTCTTTCTAAATCCCTCACTTAAATAATTAATATTTTTAAATTCCTTAAAAAGCCACCATCTTTTTAGACTACTCTAAGTAAATTAGTACCTCCGTATTTTCAAGTTAGCCCAATACTGAGTAAAAAGTAAATGCTAACTAACTATAGCAACTATTAATACTATTACAATGACAGAAGGTGAGCAATTGTGTAGTAGCCAATCAAGATAAGGTTCAGGATCTGAGAGACTTTCAAATATATCAATAGGATTGAAGAGAATCTAGGTAGAAAATATAACTTCTTTATATCAAATAGTATATAAATAATTTCAGTCCCCAGCACATTTTATTATAAGTTTTAAAATTTACATTGAGCTCTCTCAGTAAACACAGACTAGGCATATATTTCTACTTACTTTTCTTTCTTTCTTTTTTTCCTTACTTATTTTTCATTCATCATGAGGCTTAGCAAATCTATGGATTTGTCCCTGGCAAAACCACTCCACACTTCAGTTTTCCCCTGAAATCCCAGACTACCAGAGACATCATACCAAAAGGAAGTACAGGTTCACCTTAGATGTGATAGGTTCCTATAGGACCTGCTGCTTGATATATCTTAAGTTCAGCTTGGGTTTCTTTGAGGAGGGATAAAAAGTGTTAAGGGGAAAAGGCTGGGATAACTCAATTAGAACCAACTTATGAGCTTAATGAGCTTTTGGAGGTCCCTGGAATTTAAGTTCCTGAAATGAATTTCCTCAGACGGCAGACAGATGACTCACCAACTTTGGCCATCAAGTCAGGCTGAGTCATCTAAAATCAGCTGAATCACCTGCTTTCAGCTCTGTTTTATAAGAATTGAGGCGGGCTGGATATTTCTGTCTCTTTGATTGCAAGTATTAAGCATTTAAATATATGGAGAATATGATGTCCTTCTTAGGAAAAACCGCACAAATTGCTCATGCACAGATGGACTGCATTAGTGAAAGCAGATCAGTAATTGTTCTTATTTCCTGATGATGAAAACACTGGCCTGGACACCTACTTACTAGTTTCTGTTACACACCAGATAAACCAAGTGATTCTTGATGAAGTTCCAGATGAGGACTGAAGAGACCAATGGCTAACTCCACAGAGCCATAGGCTGGTCCAGAGAACATCATAAGATGTCCTTTGTGGAGCTTGCTTCTAAAGTCTAGATGCTAATTTGGACCACACACACACACACACACACACACACTATGAGTAGAGAGGTTTTGAAAAAAAAGATGTTTCACAATGAGGGAATATTGAAAGAAGTCAGCTAACATTTTCACTGGAAATACTGAGGAAGCATTTCTAGGTGCTCAGTTCTCTTGTTTTAATAGCCTTTTTTTTTTTTTTTTAGGGGGATGGCGATTTAGTGGAGGCCAGGTGGCATAAGAAAAAGAATCAGGTCAAGGCACATGAAGATTCTTGAGCCATGTGATCCAGATGAAGATCCAGATGAAAGGGTTGTGTTAGATTGGTGCTTCCCAAACTTGCTTGAATATGAGGATCACCTGGGGCACTACTTAAAAATACAGATATCACTTGCCTCACCCAAGCCTACTGAATCCAAATCAACAGGGTGAGGCCTGAGAATGGACTTTTTAACCAGTACCTTGGGTGATTCTTCTGTTCAGACAAGTTTGGGAAACACTATATTAGATGATCAGTAAGATATTTTTCAGCTCTAAGATTGCTCAAATGACCCTTCAAAATACCAAACCATTTTTTTCTCCCCCTGCCTCCAAATTGGGGAGGTAAGAATGAAATGGAAAACGAATCAAGTTAGGTTGTGGGTGGAAAAATATTGGTGGGGCTGGTCTGCCACTAGATTATAATATATATGAAGACTGTCTTGGGTACACTCAACCTCAGATACTGAAGGCTTCTGTGTTATGCCTGCTCTAAATTAACACCTCCTCTCAGGAAGGGCCTGATCAGTTCCTTTTTACTCTGGAGTTTAAAAAGCTCAAGAGCCGGGACACCTGGGGGTTCAGTCCTTAAGCGTCTGCCTTCAGCTCAGGTCATGATCCCAGGCTCCTGGGATGGAGCCCCACATCGGGCTCAGCCAGAAGACTGCTGCTCCCTCTGCCTGCTGCTCCCCCCTGCTTGTGCTTTCACTCTCACTGTCTCTCTCTCTCTCTGACAAATAAATAAAATCTTAAAAAAAAATAGCCCAACAGCTTTCTTGAATTTTTCTCTCTGGTATATTAACAAGCTCTGAAGGCATCGAGAATGCCAGTAAACAGGGTAAGCACCCAAATCAAGCAATGACCTCACCTACTCAGAAAACGGTGCTGAGCTGGTTCAACATGAAGCAGGAGAGTCTGCATCAGTTCAAGGACGGTGTCATAGGATATTAGTCATCCAAGCAAGGCAGTATACCAGAAATCGGAACAAAATTAGCGTCCCCATTGCAGAGTACAAACTCTGGATGTGCTCCTTGAGCAGTTTTAATCTCTTCTCACAAACCCATCTGCTGACAAGAGACATTGGAACAACCATGTTAAGAGCAAAAATTCACAAATCATAAATTCATTCTTTCATGTATTCAACACTACTTATCGAGGAAATTCATCTATTCATATTCAACATCGCTTACCGATGTGCTCCCATGCACCAGGCACTTTCTAGGTCCTCTGGCTACAGCAGTGAACAAGATGCGTTCCTGAGTGCATTCTAGAAGATGTTCTGGAGCTTGTGTTCTAGAAGGTGAAGGGGATCACAACATGCTCCCCCAAAATATGCCACTTTGGCATAAATAATATTTTGAGCTGACTTGAGAAACAGCAGATTCAGGTAAAAGCTCTTTACCCTCCCTCATCTGTCTAAAGGCAGAGTGCAAAATTCCCTTCATGAAGGTGCCCCTCTCCACTCTCCTGTATCACGAGGGGAAAAACAGCCTTTATCACCTCAGACAGAGACAGTGGCCAGAGGGACCTACAAAAACAAACCTTACTAAAATAATCCTTATCTTCCGTCCGTTTCCCTCCTATATCTACCTTCTCACCATTTACCTCCATGCCTAAGCCCCTTTTCCTTTGGGTTGTCACTGTTCCACCAAAGTGTTGCTCTTCGTTAGAATGGTGTCTAAACCCATGGTCTAACCATTTCTTTGGGATTTTCATTTCTTGAGGCCCTTCCTATGCATGCGAAATAACCCTTTTTCTCCTGTTAATCTGCCTTTTGTCAGTTTGATTTTCAGGACCCCGGGTGCAGAAGTAAGAGGAAGAGCGTCTTTTTCCTCTCCTGCAAAGGGGAGATAGACAATAAGCGGGGGAACAAATAAATAAGCCCACGTCAGACGTGAGGCCCGAGCCTACTCAGGAGGCCTTGCTAAGGAGACGCGGAAGGACCATCGGACGGAACTGGCCCCGCCCCCAGATGCGCATGCGTCTCAGGGTCTGGTGGGCGGGATCCACGCCCGGACGCGCTGGCGTCTGTGTGTCTGCCGCGCGGGAGAACTGAGGTCCAGGGATGACGAAGGACCTTCCTCGTGTTCAGAGGTAAATTTTTTTTCTGATAAACTTAACTTTCTGAGTGTTAATTTCCAATGAAGAGGTTTTATTGTTGCCTCGATGTATTTCTCTGAGCCCTTTTGGATCGGTTGCTTGTGGGGTGTAAGTGCCGGAGCAGTATCAGGTTCTCCAGCCTCAGCGCTGAGGAATCGTCATAGCCCATTTTCGAAAAAGATTAAAAGCCAACAATGAGCGAGAAATACTGAGGTGCTGTAGAACTGTAGACTTTTAACCTTACCTGACAGAGAGTCTGGGAAAATGCTTTGTTCCCAATCAAGGGAGATCTGGAATGGTTTGATTGCCGGAAAGGAGACCAGTCCCAATTGTCATCCGTTCTGTTAAGTACCTTTCCCACGGATCTTTACAGCCACATTTCCCTCCAGACTGCTGGTAATGCTTGAATCTTTCCACTGCAAGCAAACAATGAAACTCTTCTTTCAAAACGTATTGATTCAGGGGCACCTGGGTGGCTCAGGTCATGGTCCCAGGGTCCTGGGATCGAGCCCCGCATCGGGCTCCCTGCTCGGCGGGAAGCCTGCTTCTCCCTCTCCCACTCCCCCTGCTTGTGTTCCCTCTCTCGCTGTGTCTCTCTCTGTCAAGTAAAAAACGAAACAAAACAAAGTATTGATTCAGTCTACTTTGGTTCGTTTCCCATAAGCCACGTGGATGAACGGCAATTTTTACTTTTTATTTTTTTTATTTTTTTTTTATTTTATTTTTTTAAAGATTTTATTTATTTATATGAGAGAGAGCAAGCACATGAGAGGGGGGAGGGTCAGAGGGAGAAGCAGACTCCCTGCTGAGCAGGGAGCCCGATGTGGGACTCGATCCGGGACTCCAGGATCGTGACCTGAGCGGAAGGCAGTCGCTTAACCAACTGAGCCACCCAGGCGCCCCAATGAACGGCAATTTTTAAATATGATGCTGTCTCCGAAATATTTAATAAAAGATTAGTTGTATCAAAATGATTTTTCAGCATTAGTACAAGATGAATTACCCATTCTAATGGTCCTATGGCATTTTGTGCTCTTCCCTTGATGCTTGGAAGGTAGGATTTTACACCTGAAGCTGATAGAAATAATTACCTCTTTGGTATTTGTTTTTTATACTGTAATGCTTTAAGACTATGACTTTCCTTTATCAACCTAACTGATGCACTAGTCTGAACATCTTTGTGAGGTTCACTTATGTACAGATAAAGGAGCCACCGCCATCTGGTGTATTAGAGAAGATATTACAATTAGCTTGTTGCAGTCCCACCAGGCAAGCAGCCAATTTTCCAGACCATGGGAATTTTCTTATAGACAGATGGGAAAGTTCCAGTGGCCACACAAATTTAATAGAATAAAATATTGGCTAACTGGTACTAAAGTAACTAAAATATTTAATTAAATTATCATTTCCTTGATTGAAAAGAAGGCCCAGGTCACCATACTTTGCATTTAGGAAAAATGAAAGCAACTGTCAACAAAAAATGTAATAATTGAGGTTTGGTTAAATAAGAAAATTCTAGAATATGTCCAGATTATCAATAATAGCATATGAAAAATGTAACATTAAGAATAATAATTTCAGGGATGCCTGGGTGGCTCAGTTGGTTAAGCATCTGCCTTCGGCTCAGGTCATGATCCCAGGGTCCTGGGATTGAGTACCGCATCCGGCTCCCTGCTTGGCGGGGAGCCTGCTTCTCCCTCTACCTGTTCTGCCTGCTCCCCCTGCTTGTGCTCTGTCTGTCTCTGACAAATAAATAAATAAAGTATTAAAAAAAAAAAAAGAATAATTTTGATGCCCTGTAAGTTAGGTTCACTGCTTCTTAAGGTAGAATGATTTTCATCAGTTTTTAGTCCATAGGAGGTGAATATTCCCTGAAGTTGTTTGAATCCTGCTGAACACCCTCCATGCCCGATGTCTTGCGCTTACTAAGTTCCTATTTGATGAATAGTACCAATTAACTGAAAAATTGCTAAAAGGATAGCTGATGGAAATCAGTAAGATCTAGTCCCACAGTTGACAACATTGGGCCAGGAATTTAATATATCTGAGCAGGCTGGAGAAATGGTGAAAATAATGTATCTATTTCATAGGTTCGTTAGGAGGGTTATATGCCAAGTTCAATGCATGGTACGTAGTTGATGCTCAAAAAAAAATGTTCCTAGTATACACACACACACACACACACACACACGCCCCAAAACTTCAAACAAGTCCTATAAGCAGATGATATTCTCTCTCTAAATTCTCTTATAAACTCACTATAACCTCTCTCTAGCTAAGAGAGAGTACCAAATTGAAATGTATATATGAAAAAATATGTTCTCTGCTCTGCTAATACTTTCAGAATTAGAGATCATTTTGGATGGCTTATTTTTAAAAGCCTTCCTCAGTCTATACCCATAGATACCAATATAGGTTTCTGTGGGTGTACTGGGGGCTAGACTCGAGTGGAATCAGGGAAATGTTGAATTCATTTAAGAAGCTAGCTGTTTTGCAACTAATGATTTGTAAGTAGCAGTTTGGTTGATTTTTCTTTTTAAACATATAGTTTCTGAACCTCATCTAAAAAAGTTGATCTCTGTCAGGCTTTAGGGTAACTTTGTCATGATTTTCTTGCTTTCAGGAAAATCTGTTCATGCAATAGAGTAAGTGGCAAATTTTAAATGAGAAATCAATACTCTTCTCTGAGAGGTTTTGAGAATAAATAGCTATTTTAAAGCTTTCTTAGGAACCCTGCACGTGAAATGACAGGAGCAGATAAAGTTCAAAAGGAAATTTAAGCAAGTTATTTTTAACTCTAGCTATGTTTTCCAGTGTTAACAAACAGCCAGATCATTAAGGTAAAGTGTAATTCATGCACCTTTTTCCTTCTAAATTTGTGTGTGCGTATGTGTGTATTATATGTAATTCAAAGGTTGTGAAATTGGTAGCAAAAGTACTTTTCTGCAAAAGCGGCTGGCTTCTTTCCTCTCTTTTAAAAAGAACCAGAAATGGGGAGCCCTGATAAATATGTTCTTCACCACTAGGGGGTGACAGCTGATAATGAATCAGCTTCCCTTAACACGCAGCAAATCGCTTGGCTTGGTTTGCTAGGTGTTCCAGTGATGTTTCTTCTTTTATTGATGGCGTGGTGATGTTTGGTTTGATACATTTTGTTTGCTGAACATGTTCCACACCCAGGAGGATTCCTGCTGTGATGCACAATATGGGCCTGATGGAAGGACAGATAGTGCTGGACAGCTTTGTAGATGTCAGGTAACTTTCTGGAAAATTAGTTAACAGATAGGAACATTTATTCACTCATGCTTTTATTTAATAAATATTGAGAGTCCATGGGCCTGTGACAGGCACTGGGGATACAGTGGTGAACAATAGTATGTTACCTGTCCTCACAGAGGTTTTATTGTAGGGGGACAAATAATAAAAACCAGGTAAACAAATGTATTAATAAAATAATTGTGAGCTTTAACAAGACAGATAAAAGAAAGATGAGGGTAAGATACAGAATAACTGGAGTTAGAAAAGAGATCAAGAATTACTTTAAGGCTTTGCTGTTCTCCATCTAACAAGCAGATTTCAGAGACACATTTTCTCTACTTGGGTGGTTTTCCACTCATATAGATTCTGGCAGGTTCTCATAATTCAGCATTTTGGAGGCTTCCGAGCTTGGAATATCACTGATAGTTGATATCTGGCACTAGCATATCCCCCCCCCCCCCCCCCCAGTACACCTCTCACAGACACTTGGAAAACTTGATTATGAGCAGCATCAAATGGAAAGAATATGCCTGTCTCTTTCCATTCTGCACTTCAGAATGGAAATTTCTGTGATGTAACCAGCTCACTTGCATCCATTTTGTCTGAATAGTTGGAGCATTTCTTGGGAAATATCTTACACACAGACACACACATTTCAAATAAAAGATATTGTTCACTATGGAATCATGGCTCTCAGAATCCTAAGGTATAAGATTATGAAAGAATCTTAGAAATTATCTAAAATAATCCAAGATAATTGTCTCCTAGTTCTTAAACATGACTTGTTAAAAATTACATATGCCAAATTTACTGAATTAGGCTCTGGGGATGAAACAATCCCAGCTATTTTTAAGCACTTCTCAGGGTGATTTTGATTCAAACAGTGAAAGTCATTGACCCTTCTACAGAGAGATACCTCAGTTCTAGAGATGTTTAACAACCTAGCCGATGTCCCAGGGTTGGTTTGGACAAGCGTGAACTAAAGCCAGAACTTTGGACTCTTGGGTCAGTGAGTGTTCCTCCTAAAACATCAACAAGCTAGACCATTTAAAATATAAATTTGTCATCATTATGAATGTACTAAATTCCACGGACCTTTACACTTTATTTTATTTTACTTTTTTTAAGATTTTATTTATTCATTTGACAGACAGCAAGAGAGGGAACACAAGCAGGGGGAGTGGGAGAGGGAGAAGCAGGCTCTCCACCGAGCAGGAAGCCCGACGTGGGGCTCAATCCCAGGACCCTGAGATCATGACCCGAGCCGAAGGCAGACGCTTAATGATTGAGGCACCCATGCGCCCCCTTTGGTTAGTTTTATGTTATGTGAATTTCACCTAATAAAAACAATATTAAAAGATATTGTTCATTTAAAGTTAGAGTTATCCATCATGGAAAATAAGAAAATGATCCTAATGCTGATATAAATATTGGTAAGAGTATAACCTTGGTGCTGTTGAGATTGCAATGTTTTCTAGTCATTACAGATCACTTAATGCCATTTCCGATTTTCTTGAGTTCTTTTCTTACCCAAAAGACGCTCTGCCTTTGTTCTTCATCAACTCAAATCTACCTCATCTTTCATCTAGTGGGTCTCTGTCCCTCTCTCTTTAAATTTTCCAGCATGCCATGCCTATTCCTTTTTTTCTTTATTCCAGAAACACTCATGTAATTGAGCAATTGGTTAAATACTACAGCCTTAGTATTTTATAATCATTTCATCTCTGTTAAAAGATGTTGACTGGGTACCCAACAGTCCCTTCCTTTCCCAGCCTCCCTTTGCAGCTAAGGATGAGAAAAATGACCCAGTTCTAGCCAATGAGATGTAAGGGGAAACATACTGGTATCTTATGAGAAGATTTATTCTCCATGACAAAGGAAAAAGGGGGTGTGTGGAGACCCTCTCCTGGCCTTGGCTTCTCCCTTGTCCTTCCTTGGGATGAGGTTATGAAGGATGGAGTGCCTGGATCTGTAGAACCATCTTGTGAACAAAATGGGAAACCCAAGAGACTCTTGGAGATGCCAACCCAGTGCTCTTGAGAATGTGGAACTGATGAACCAGCTCTGGAATGACTTTCCTTATTATTTAACTTAATGTCTTTATTATTTGTACCACTATTAATTAGTTCTACTGTTCCTGGGAGCCAAAAAGACCCTAGCCAACACATTCTGAATACTGACATCCCTCAAAACCATCAGCTCCCTTATTCATCTTTGGATCTTCTATATTAGTGTTTCTAAAAGCATAGTCCCATCATTCAGAATCAACTAGAGCTTTGCTAAAATTCCTATTCCTGGACCCCACTCTGGAACTACAGAAAAAAAAAAAAACCTCTGCAAGCAGGCCTAGGAATCCATTATTTTACTCACTTGTGAATCTCTGTCCCACTTCCTGGCAAAGTGCTCCCTATATGTTAGATTCTCAGTAAATCCCAGGATGAATACATGAATGATACAAAGATAAAACAGTTTCTCAAACTCAGATCCAATCTCTGAAGCCATTCCTTTGAATGAGCTTCCCTGCTCTGCTAATGTAGGGTAGTGTTGCGTGTGATCCACCCTGGCATAACCAGATCAGCTGTAGAGACACCATCTGGATTCTTTCAGCGCAGGAGGGGAGAAAGCTCTTGCTTAAGGAGCTGATGTGGAAGGATCTGTTTTAGTAGTGTGTGGATTCAGGGAACTGAAGAAGCATCTGTTTGGAGGGAGTGAGGCGGTCTTCTTTGGCCAAGTGGTTTGCACGACAAACTGGATAATCTAACCCCGCCTTAGCTATCCAAACTTCTCTCTCCCTCCAACAGAGGCAAGCTGGTTACCTCACTTTCTAGACAGGGATAGAACATACCTATAGCAAACAAAATGGTGAGCACAGATCCCTCTTCCAACTGGTAATCTGGCTATCACCCTGCTCTTCTCACCCCAGTGTGAGGCCAGCCACAGCCCCACTTCCTTGAAAGCTGGTTCCAGAGACTGGTGCTTCCCTGCTCTGCTAACGGAGGGTAGTGTTGCGTGTGATCCACCCTGGCATAACCAGATCAGCTGTAGAAAGAGACACCATCTGGATTCTTTCAGCGCAGGAGGGGAGAAAGCTCTTGCTTAAGGAGCTGATGTGGAAGGATCTGTTTTAGTAGTGTTACCCCCCTTGGGCAACATGCCACGCTCCTTAAAGACTAATATTTATTTGCCCAACATTTTCTCCAACTGGAATTCCTTATTCTCTTCTCTTCACCAGTAGAGAATAATGCTCATAATAACCATCCAACGGTTACTTTGTGCTTTATACACATTGTTTCTTTGAATGCTTGTTACAACTCCAGGAAGTAGTAGTACTATTATCCCCATTTTATAGATAAGAAATGGATCCCTTTGGGGGAGGAGGTGGATAAATTACTTGGCTAAGATCAGCCAGCCAGTATGTGGCAGAGCTAGATTCAAATCCAAGTGCATCCTTTGAGCCACCCTGCACTCATTGGAATCTTTTTTTTTTTTGGCACACCACGTCTCTCATTATCCATGAAGCCCTCTTTGACATTTTACATTGATTATTAAATAAACTATACATATTGGTACTTTAAATCATAACATCGTAGAATGTCAGAGAAAGCAGGAATTCAGAGGTCATCTATATCACCTCACTTCTTTTACAAAGGAGGAAACTGAGGACCAGAGAGGCTGTTCTCGTCAGAAGTCTTAACAACACTCAGTCATGCCCTTAGGGCAGAACCTCACTGATTCTGGGGCTTCCTCCTAGAGTTCCTGATTTGGTAGATTAGGTGCAAGGGCCTGGGAATGTGCATTTTTAAAATATCTTCATGATTGCGTCCAATCATCAAAGTTGGGAATTGCTAGTATTCGGTATCACCTAGTGTTTCAACTGTGTTTGGTGTTTCATTTGGTGTTTCATTTATTTTATCTGTGTTGTTTTCTCTCTCAAATCTTACTGTATTGAGACCTTATTCTATACTTTAGTATCCCCTACCGTGTCCAGCCAGGAGCTAGACATATCTTAAGCGTCTAGTAAATGCTTGTGAATTGAAATGAAGAAAGTTTTAGATATTGAGTACTTGATGAGGAGGTGGCAGGGAAATGGATTATGGCAATTAGTTCCAAGGCCACATAGAGCAAACGCTCCACGTAGGAGGCAAAATAGGTGGTGATTATAAGATTTGGCTTGTCTTATTTGCTTCAGCTCATAATGACTCAGAAGCGTGGTTGGCCAAAGATTTCAGATAGTGGAGTTCTGATTTCTGATTTTTCTTTTGCCTTCTTGACTGGGTAGACATGCTTAATAAATGTGATCCCAAGATGTTCAAGACATGTCATGTTCTGCTCTGAGCACATGGAATCAGGCCCCAGTGACACTCTCGCCTTGGAGTGGTAGAGCCTTATATGGAGACGGAGTGTACTTTTCGCTTTACTGGGGGATCTTTAAATAGCAGGGAACAGCAACTCAAAGCTTTTCAAAGAGCTACTTAAAGTTATTTTTCTCCATGACAACAGCCTGCCAATAAGGATAGAATTTAAAGAACTAGGACCCCAAGTAGAAAGAGAACAGGAAAATTTCCCTGCTAAATTGAATGCTCAGAGATGAACCACAGCCAGAGTGTAAATTCCATACATTGACTCACATCTATTGAACAGATGAGATGAGCAATCAGAGTGCATTCTTTAATTATCTGCGTGCAAAATCAGGAGGATATTTAAAGGTGTTCACTTGGTGGTAGATATGGTGGAGGGAAACACTCACAGTCATGTGCTAGGATTGCTGATGTTGAAATGATGGATTCATTTTCTTCTGTGTTACCCTTAGAGGTTTGGAGGGCTAATTTTGTTTCAGGTGCTTAAAGATCAACTTCTAAATAATCCTCTTGGGTTTCCTGTGCCTACACCTTGCAAACTCACCTTTTGCCCTGCCTCCTGAAATCTGCCTCCCAGGACAGCCTGTAGTGAACTCAACTCTTGATTTCCTCTTTTCCACCGAATGAAAATATTCAGATGCCTTCTTAGGGAGCCCCCACATAGTTTTGTTGTTTTAACTAAGACGTTATTTTTTTTTAGAGTAGTTTTAAGGTCACAAGTTGGTGAAGGTACAGAGAATTCCCATATATCCCCCTTCCCCTATATCCGCATAGTCCCCCTCATTATAAAAATCCCCCGCCAGAGTGGTACATTTACTAGAATTGATGTACTTATGTTGACACATCATCATCAACTAAAGTCCATTGTTTACATTGTGGTTCACACTTGGTGTTGTACATTCTGTGGGTTTGGACAACTGTATAACGACATATTTCCATCATTATGGTATCGTACCGGGTATTTTTACTGCCCTGAAAATCGTCTATGCTCCATCTATTCATTCCTCCCCTAACCCCCCAACCCTGGCAGCCGCTGATCTTTTTACTGTCTCCGTCGTCTTGCCTTTTCCAGAATGTCATATGGTTGGAATCATAAAGCATTAGCTTTCTTGGATAGGCTTCTGTCATTTTGAATGTACGTGTCCTCCATTTCTTTTCATGGCTTGATCGCTCCTTTCATTTTAGTGCTGAATAACAAACAGTACATTGTCTGGATGGACCACGGTTTATTGACCCATTCATCTATGGAAGGACATCTTGGTGGCTTCCAAGTTTTGGCAGCTGTGAACCCTAACTGCCACCATGAACATCTGTGAGGAGGTTTTAGTGGAGACATAGATTTTCATCTCCTTTGGGTAAATACCAAGACGTGCAATTGCCAGCTCTGCTGAATTGTATGGTATGAGTAGGTTTAGTTTCACAAGAAACCGCCAAACTGTCTTCCAAAGTGGCTGTCCCTTTTCTGCGTTACCACCAGCCATGAAGGAGAGTTTCTGTTGCTCTGCATCCCTGCAAGCGTTTGGTGCTGTCAGTGCTCTGGATTGGGGCCATTCTAATAGGAGTGTAGCGATAGCCATTGTTGCACTAATTTGCATTTCCCCGATGACGACGTATGATGTGGAGCATCTTCTCATAGGCTTGTTTGCCATTTGTATATCCTCTTTGGTGTGGTGTCTATTAAGGTGTTTGGCCCATTTTTTTAATTGACATAAAATTGGTATATATGCATTTCAGGTGTACATTATAATCATCTGTATGTAGTATTTTCAATTGGGTTATTTGTTTTATTATTGTTGAATTACATTGGATTTTTATTTCTCTGCCACTTTTATCCCCCACATTGGAGGGATTTATGTGATTTATCTTCTACTCCTAATTGGCCCCAAGAATAAGGCTGGACTTGCCTGACAACCTTCTTACCCTTCACCTCCAGCCAAATCCTTGTCAAACATTAGAAGTGATCGATTCCAGAAATGGAATAAATTCAATTTGCCATTACAGGAATACCCTCTACAGCGTTCCTTACAAATGCTTATCCAGACTTTAACCCGTGACAGACAGCTCTCTAGCTTGACAGTGGCAAGTTTCACCACTGACCAGTATCGGATTACCAACCGTCCAACAAATATTACCGGGTACCCTTTATATGTCAAGCTCTGAGCCAGGCACTGGAGCAGTGAATCAATCAGGCAATTATCAACTTCTTCTTGATGGGGTAAAAGTGGTTTTTCTATAATGACCGGCTCTAGTCCTGCCCATTGAAACCACATAATTGGCCATCCCATTTCTCCAGAAACTTGAAGATGGCAATCAGACCCTCTCAAAGTCCATTGTCATTCTGGTCACCCCTTCCTTTGGACACGTTCCACTTGGTCAATGACCCTTTCAAAGGAGACTGCTCAGAATTTCTACTTCCTGGGTTCTTCTGCCTCTATTGGGATACTCAGGTCTTAATACAGTCACCTAAGTCTGTAGAGTTACATTGCTTGACATGTTTCCGACTCTAGAGGTTCAAGCATGCATAGTATATGTCCCTTGGGGAGAAGGAGTTGAAAAGATTAACTTCGACCTAGGGAGTTGTTTTTCTTCAGCTTTTTAACCAGAAACATAAATGCAATTGTAGCTTTGAAAACTGAAATGCTAGCTTTTAAACAACTTGCAAATAATAGACTTCAAGATTTCAAGGGGAAAATGGGCTCCATAAAAATTCTGTGATAGGAACCCCTACATTGTCCTTTTAGTTGGTAAATTGAGAGTAAGTGGTAAACAGAAAGTAATCGCCTCTAACTACATTTCACTGGGAACTAATTTACTGGTCCCTCTGACCAGTCAGTAATGTTAACTTACAAAAAAAAGTGAGCCAGGTTTCTCCACGGTAACAACTTAAATCGGGAATGATTATAGTCCTTGAACTTTGCAGGAGGAGGGGAAGGAGCTTGGGGCCAGGCTGTTACACTAAAGCACACTCAGTGCCACCCATGACAAGGGTTTGTGGTTGATATTACCAAGGATCAGATAATCCCTTTGCTCATCGACTTGGCTTCTTCCAGGGCTGAGAAACATTCAACTCAGTCTGGGAAGAAGAGCCGACTATTTTCTCCTACTTCAGAATTCGGAAGGAATGATTGTTCTGACAGATTATTCTCTACTCCCATTTCCCACCTTGCTCTGCTCCCTGGATGTGTTCTCTGCCTTCCTCTGCCATGCTCCTGGCCCCAGGAGGCTGGCCCCCCCTGCTGCTGCATCTCCTGCCTTGCCCCCTGATTTGCAGTTCCCTTTGGCCAGTGACAGGACTGGGTAAGAGGATGGGAAGAGAGCGAGATCAGCGTAGATCTTCCAAACCCTGTGCTTCTGTAGCGTGTCTTTAGGTGTAGCTGTGCCTAATTGCTCCAAATTACAGCTCCTGCCAAGGAGCACCTAATCGAGGATTCCAGCTCTCACTAGACTCTCAGGACTCTGGGTCCTCCACTGGGCCCTGTGCTCTAGGACTGACAATGGCCTCCTATCATTGTTGGTCTCTGAGCCCCATTGCCTCCTTAATTTTTTTTTATCCCTGCTCTCACCTCTGTCCTATCATTACAGCTTCTTCATTCAAATCATCTGGAATGAATTCTTTCCTGCCTGGGCCATGACAGATAAACCTCTGCTGTTTGAGTCTCTAAGTCATGGAGCACCACACCATCGGCACTGGGGAAGCCTTCTTACCTCCTTTAGGCAGGTGCAGTCCCCAGTCCCATGACCAGAGTTTTGGCTATTCCAACCTGGCAGCTCCTTGAATCACCTGGAGAGTTTTGAAGAAAGATACATTCCAGAATGCCACCTATTCAATAAGACCCTCTTGGGGTGGAGTCTTAGAATTTCTACTTTTAAAGAAATCCATGAAGCAAGAATGGCAAAATAGTGATAATTGTTCAAGTTGGGTGATGGGTACGTAGGGTTCGTTATACCAATTTCTCTACTTTTGTGTATGTTGGAAATTTTTCCTTACAAAAAAGAATCAGACATGTTAAGTTCTTAGTTGAGAACCACTGAGTCAAAGTAGAGGGCTGCAGTCTGTTTTGCTAATCTCATTATTCCATCTCCATTGGCTCCCATGACACCATGGTAGGGTCTCCATCTGGGTAAATAATGAGATGGAACAAAGAGACCCAGCATCTTGCAGTCCCTACCTCATACCTTATAGATTGGGGTTGAGCAGATTTGGCCAAATCTCTTGGTCCTTTTTAGACAGTTCCCACTCACATAGACACTGTTTGTGACCTTTAGCCAAATTCTGTCTGTGCAGAATTGAAAACTCAAAGTAATACACTCTGGTATGGCTCTCTCCTCTGTCCCTTCTTTATGAGAAATTCCTCACAAGTCCCACCATTCTGTGTGTTCCATACAAGAAAAGGACCCAGAATTTTGAGCAACAAATTCAGGTTTCCAGTCTCTACCTCTGTGTGATCTTGGGCAAGACACTCACCTTTTCAATTTCTTGGATTGCTTTAATTTCATAGCATCGTAGTTAAAAACATATCCCTGGCTTTGAATCATAGTTCTACCACTTCCTTAGCCATGTGACTTGGGTCAAGCTGCATAACTTTTACATGCCTCCATTTTTCATCTGTAGAATAGAAATACTAATAGAAACCACATCACTGGGTTGCTGGGGAGATTAAATGAGCTACTCTATGAAAAGGGAGTAGCATAGTACCCAGTGTCTAGGTTCTATGTAAGTGGTAGCTGATGCTGTTACCATTACTGCTACTTAAATTTATAATTATAACTTTGGAGGACTCGGCAGAAGGAAACATAGCAACAATTTCAGATATAGAGTTTCCAGGGATTTTCAAAATCATAGTAAAATTTGAAGACTGCTGCTGTAGATCTTGCAGAAATTAAAGGCTGTAAAGTTGGGGGAGGGGGAGATCCATTCAAACAAGCCAGCGCAGCTGACTCCCTCATTGCTGGTCATTTTGTATAGTTCTGGGTTTCTGCACCAGCCTGGGTGGAAGGCCTGGCTGGATCTGGAACTCCTCTTCCCCGGCTCTGGCCTGGACTGACACAAGCAGCCTAAGTTACTAGTTTGATGTGTGGGAGGTGATAGTGAAGGGAAGAGCAGAGGAGCATGGAGGGTGCTCCTAAATCACACAGAAAAGACAAAATGCCGAGACGGCCTTGGCTTACGTGTATCCATTCTCAGCCAATTTGAGGACACACGGCTTCATTTAACAAACTTGACCTCATGTTCCTGTCAATTAAAAACTATGCGAATGTGTTTTGAATTTTCTAGGCAAGGGTGTATTACCTCCTAATGCTGACTGTTAAAATTCCTGATAAAATCCAATCTCCGAAAGTTGGATAGCAGGAGAGAGAGGGTCAAGAGAAATTTAGGCCTTTTAATAACTTAGCACTAAAACATACATTAATGAATAATTTTACCCTAAAGAGCACCTTCTTAAGTCCTCCTTCAGTTGGGAGGAAAAGGCTAACTTTTCTTTTCCTCACACCTAACCTAACCTAGCCAAAATACCTGTAGACTCCAGATTGAGAACCCCTTGTTTAAATGTTGTTGTTATTGTTTTTTTAATGTAGATCTGGGCTTTACAGGAGTGACATGCTGAATGACATAAACTGATTCAGCCTGAAGCTAATGTCTAGCAAATGGTTGAAAGCTCGCTTTTCCTTAGACAAGTATGTCTTTGCTCTGAAATGCTGGGCACTTATACCTTGGTATCTTCTGTTATTTTTCCCTACTCCTTTGGCATGTATTTTAAAGTCACCAGCTAAGAAAAGTCAGGTCTTCTGTGATTAGTTTTGACTTGTGAATGGCAAGGAGATGTGCAGTCATAGTGCAAAGACTATCATCTGTCCTGTTGTTCTGAAGACCACCAGCATGTCAAATTGGGGCGGCTGCCTGCCTCACGATGTGCCCCAGTGGCCATGGCTCTGCCATAGTCCTTTCTTTGGGGGGAATGACTTTTCTTTGCAAGTTCTCATCCTTCCGCTCCCTACTCTGTCATGTGTCCTGGACAGAGCTGCGTGACACTGCCTTGCTGGCCACAGTGGAGGGTTTAATGAATGGTAGATAAGTTGACCCAGTGTCTCACACCTCACTTTGGGTCAGGGCTGGGAGGGACACCCAAGTCGGTCTAACCAGAGTCCTTCCTCAGGATTTGTCTCCTTGTAACCAACACTTTATTATGAAAATTCTCAAACAAATTCTAAAAGAATTTTATAGTGAACACCCATCACCTAAACTCTATCATTTAGCATCTTACTACATTTGATTTATCATCTATCTATCTATCCGTCCTTCTGTCCAGCTATTAATTCAGATTGGTTTTGGTGCATTTCAAAGTAGATCACAGACATTCATACACTTCTCCGTAAGAATTTTAGAATGCATTCAAATAGGTTTCAATATTTGTTTACAGTGGGTTTTCCTTTTGACATAAAAATCACATACAATAAAATGCACATATCTTAATTGTACATTTGCAGAGGTTTCTTTTTGACAAATACATACATTCAGGATTTATTTTCATCAGGAGTGGAGGAGTGGAGAGAAAGCTTCTTTCCCTTTTGGAAGGTGAGGCTCAAAGACTGAGCCCAGAGTGGGGCAATTATGACTCTAGCTTCAGATTCTGAAAGCCAGCTGGAGATAAGAAAGCTGACATATCAATGTGGAGGCAGAGCTAAGAGACAAAAATAATTTGAAAGTATTGTAGTCATTTGTACCCTTTTTTTTTGGCAGTTTGGTTACATGAGCCCATAAATTCTCATATTAGTCTAAACTATTTTAAGTTGTTTTTCTTTTACTTGGATCTAGTCTTGACTAATATATACATATATGTGTGGATATATATATATACTGTCCTCTTTAATTTTAAGGAAGGCATTATGTGTCTATTGCAGGTATCAGCACCCCAACTTGGGAGAGGTTAAGAAGGTCTAAGGGACTGTGGATCTAGTAAATTGAAAGCATGGCCTCACCTAGGTTCTGGCTGTGGATCCATCCAGTGTGGGGATAAGGGACAATTTTGCATAAGCACCAGCAACTTTATTCAACACAGACTCTTTAACATAAAAATAGAAGCAAAACATGACATGTGTTAACCTTGACATTGAAAATACAGTTACTGATAGAAGTAAGGACCCTCAGAAGCAGGACCCTAACTTATTTGCTAATTATTTTTTCTAACTTTGAACATTACCCAGTTTTTGTGGCTTTGGCTAAATAATTACAGAAACAGAGGCAGTATGTTTTCACTGTTAGAGGTAGAATAGGTTGCAAAATGCCAAAATGGGTCCAATCTGGAAAATGTTGAGTCCATATGTGAGAGAAGACCAGGGAGAAGGCTCTCAATCATCCGAGGGGGAGTAAAGGAAATATTTTATTGCCCAAGAGAAATTTCTACTTTTTTTGGATTTTGGTTCATACATATGATACTATTTATCAGTTGTGTTATCTCGGTATTCTATGGTCAGATTTCTTTCTCTTTCTCTCTTTGTCTCAAATCAAAATAAAAAGTTTCTCTTTGGTGAGTTCTATAAAAGTCAGAAAAGTGGTTGCTTTGGGGGGAAGGGAAGGGCTTGTGGATAGGAAAGGGTCCATGGAGGGCTTCCAAGGGTAGGTGCCAAAGTTCTGTTTCTTTACCTGAACAGTGGTTGCAAGTGTGTTCCTCTTATATTGAAGTATGCATTCATTTGGTGTTTTATAATTTACAATAGAAATCTTAAAATCTGAAGCAAATATATTAAGATAAGATTTGATCAAACTATGAGGTGAGTACATTATTAGTGCTTTAATTCATCACACACTTTTATGTATCATTGGGATATTTTATAATGTAAAAGTCTAATTAAAACAGTTTCCCCCTTGACCTCCAACTTTTCTTTAAAAGGACAGAATTTTTATGTAGGCTTTTATTTCTGAGGTCTGTCTAAAGTGACAGTAAATGATGGTCATCCCTAAATTGTCACTAGCACCTTCTTCCTTTGCACTGTCCCCTGAAATTAGTTCTTCAAATCTCCAGATTTTCTAGCTCCTCAACTCTTTTGTGTGAGTCTTAGCATGATTCATTTTATGTAGAACATCTGACCTTTACTATATATATATTTTTACAACTTCATATTAAATTTTATCTGACCAGATCAGCTCATTGCCAAAGTGAATGGGCATAATAAAAGTAATTATTTGGGTGATTTATGTTAAAGCTTTCTTGTTCAGATAATTTGAAGAAAAGCAGAGAAAAGAGTGTAGTGGCGATTGCCTTCCATTACCTGATGATTGCCCTGATTCCTCATTTTGTTTGAAGTTCTTTATTTTTTTCCAAGACTTTATTTTTTTTTTAGAGCAGTTTTAGGTTCACACCAAATTGAAAGGAAGGTACAGAGATTTCCCATAGACTATCTGCCCCCAAACATGCATACCCCACCCCATTATCAACATCCCCTATTAGACTGATACATTTGTTACGATTGATGACCCTACACTGACAAGTCATTATCATCCAGAGTCCACAGTTTACCTTAGGGTTCACTCTTAGTCTTGTACATGCTATGGATTTGGATAAATGTATAATGAATGTATCCATCATTATGGTATCATACAGAGTATTTCCACTGCCCTAAAAATCCTGTGTTCCACCTATTCATTCTTCCCTCTATCCTGTAACCCCTGGCAGCCACTGATCTTTTCACTGTCTCCATAGTTTTGGCTTTTCCAAAATGTCATATTGTTGCAATCATGCAATATACAGTCTTTCAGACTGGTTTCTTTCACTTTGTAATATGCATTTAAGTTTCCACCATTTTTTTTTTTTTTTTTGGCTGAGAGCTCCTTTCTTTTTAGCATGGAGTAATATTCCATTGTTTGGATGTAGCGCAGTTTATTTACCCATTCACCTACTGAAGGACATCTTGGCTACTTCCAAATTTTGACAACTATGAATAAAGCTGCTGTAAACATCCATGTGCAGGTTTTTGGGTAAACATAAATTTTCAGCTCTTTTGGGTAAATACTGAGGAGTGTGATTGCTGGCTCTGCTGGGTTGTATGGTAAGAGTATGTTTAGTTTTGCAAGAAACCACCAAACTGTCTTCCAAAGTGTCTGTACCTTTCTGCGTTGCCACCAGCAATGAATAAGTGTTCCTGTTGCTCCACATTCTTGCAAGTATTTGATGTTGTCAGTGTTCCAGAATTTGGCCATTGTAATAGGCATGTAGTGGTATCTCATTGTTTTAATGGAGGTTCTGAAGCATATTATGGTACTAGCAGGTCATTGGTGATAGCAATAGCTGATAATATTTAAACACTTGCTATGTGCTGGGCACTGTACAAAGCACCTTACAAATATCATCTGATTTAATCATTCCACAGCTCTTGTGAAGAAGACTGAAGCTTGTGAGGGTGACATTCCCAAGTCTCACGGTTAGCATGGGATAGCAGATCTGGCTTCATGGACATGTGACCTGGGATTCACACTGGCCCTGTGGTCATACTGTGGTCATAAGAGCTCCGTATTTGGTTTAATGCTTGGAGGTCACTGTCTTGAAATTCTTTTTTTTTTTTTTTTTTTTTAGAGGGGGGAGAGAGAGAGGCCAGGGGAGGGGCAGAGAGAGAATCTTAAGCAGGCTCCACACAGAGCATGGAGCCTGACACAGGGCTCGATCTCCCAACCCTGAGATCGTGATCTGAGCTGAAATCAAGAGTCAGACGCTTAACTGACTGAGCCACCCAGGTGCCCCACTGTCTTGAAATTCTTAATCATTTGTGCAGAAAGACACCTGCACATTTTATACCGAGCTTGGCAAATTATGCCCTGCAGGGTAGAGCTGGGTTTTTGACTATGCTGTTAGCCTCTCAATAGAGGCTATGCTGCTCTTAACCGCTATTTGATTCTGCCATTTTGCACCTCTCTAAATGAAGCTAGGAGAAGGAAAAACAGAACAACAAAACCAAAAACACCTCAATGAAGAAATAAATGAACCAACAGAAAATACATAACAGAGGACATAGCATATGCAGGTAACTATAGACAGTAAGAAGCCAATCTGGGGAAACTAATTTTAATATGTGTGGCTTAGATATTGTTCTTGGTAAATAAGATGAATATGTGCGACTTGTTCTACCTTAGGAAACACACACTGTCCCATGATAGAAAGTTCATTTTCCTCCATTCAGCATGTAGTTGAGCCAAGGGTCTTTTCTAAAACAAACCACTGTTTCGGGAACCAGGGAGAACTCATCACATCTGGACATTTGCTCATTGTTTTCTCTGACCAAGGAGAGCTTCTCACTGCCCAACTTTTAGACCTACCAACTCATCCATCCTTGTGCCAAGTGAAGCTTCGACACAGAAAGTGCCAGAAAAGCAGTGGCTGCAGATTGGGAAGGCGACATGGTGAGCATCCCCATACATGGGAGATAGAGGGAGGGAGCAGCTATTTCTTTTTCCCGGGCTCTTTTTCTTTCCCACTTGTTCTGATGTGGATCTTCATGCCCCCTTTCGGCCAACTGCTGTTGGCCTTGTTTTGCCTGTGGTCCCCATCTGTGCTTGCCTCCTCCCTCGAGTTGCTCAATTTGAGCTGCTAGTTACTAGTCTGTCTCATTTAGCCTCCAGGGTCCTCATGGCTTGGCGGTGAGATGAAGCTTGGCTTCTACTCCTCCCTGACACGACTGGCTAGGTGGAGGGCGAGGGTGAGGGCTGGTGGCCGCAGAAACAGGGAAGCTGGTGCAGGGGCTCTGGCCTTGGTCCCCCATGGCTGGCTGAAGCCTCTGCTGCCTGCCCCTGGACAGCTTGGAGGCTTCGATGCCTCAGGAGTTTTAAATCTTACAGCTTAGCATGACTTCTTAATCGGAAACTGGAATCACAAGGAGAAACAGCTTTGCTTGCCGCATGGGGGCTTGGCTAAGGTTCACTGGTGGTTACCGATGTTCCCCATCTCGCCCCACCCAGCTCAACAATGCCCATCATTGTTTCTGAGAGCGTTTCACCTGTGTCTGGTGAGAACCTGTCCAGGCAGGTCGGCAGCAGCACCCAGCGGAGCCTTTGGTCTTCTTAGAGCTGGAACACAATTCCCAATGACCCACATTCCAAACTGAAGGATTGTCATGCTTAAGTAATCTGTTCTTCATTATGGATTAAGGATGGATATTTAAAAATAAAAATCCTGCCTACCCCTCACCCCAAGATTTATCTGTTCCTCAACACACACCTGTCAGGTCTACTTTGTCAATGCAGAAACTAAGTTTCAGGGAAGTTGTGATTTTCCCAAGATCTAAGATGTCAGCCTAGATTTTTCTACGCCAAGAACAGTGTTTCTCCATTACTGCACCACATTACTTCTATCATGAAACAGATTCGGAGTAGAAAGAAGGAAGTTTTATGAGAAAGCTGTGTGTTACTTTTGGATGAAGGTGGGAATATTAGTAGTAGTTGTGATTTTAGCATGTGGACCTAACTTGCCAGCCTATTCACTGGCGGTCAGTTATGGTCCATGCTGACTGGAAAGATCATCTCTGTGTCAGGGACCAAGAAACTTCATGGCAAGGAAAAATGCTGACCCCTCTAGGAAAATTAACCATCCCTCAGAATAATGAACTCGCATTTCACTGTTAACTACAAAGCAGATCTTGTTCTCTAGACCTTATACTAACGTTGAAGGAATCTTGGAGAGACTTCTCAAAGTGCAGTACATGGCAGTGTATGGGGTCCTCAAAGCTACATATTAAATTATGGCACATCTCCCCAGACTGTGAGAAAAAAACCACAGACAAAGAGAACAAATAAGCAAAGCATGTTTATCTATTAAAAACACTGACATCTTATGTAGGAGAAGGCAGTTTGGGCCCGAATTTTTTGGGGGGGGGTGCAGAGGTGGAGGGAGAGAATCAGTCTTAAGCAGGCTCCACCCCCAACGTGGAGCCTGCCGCAGGGCTCAGTCTCACAACCCTGAGATCATGACCTGAGCCAAAATCAAGAGTTGGACGCTTAACCGACTGAGCCACCCAGGCACCCTGGGCCTAAATTTTAAAGAAGATAGAAACTGAACATCTACAATGGGTATTTTTGGGTCAATACATCCCAGGTACTAACTCTGGGAATGAATTTTCACATTCTGGTATCTTTGGACTATTTTTGTGAAAAGTTTGAAAGTACTGGTCATTTTAGTAGGCAGTTGAAATTAACAGATGATAAATGATTCTCCTGTGGTCACAGCAGGACTGGGCCCAAGATCCCCTAAATCTTTGTCTACCATTCTCTTTACCATTCCATAAACCCATTCTTTGTTGTGGCAGTGTTTCTAAGAGGAGAGTATATTTTTCTGCCTCAGGCAAACTAGAATGCAGAAATAATGCCGCCTTGGATAATGTAGACCATGTGTTACAGTGAGCATCACTTCTCATTGCCAGAGCAACATGGGACATGGGTTGTGGAGTAGTTTGAAGCAAATGTGAATGGAACCTACACAGGTCCAATAAGGGGCTTTCCCAACCATGTTTCAGCTGCCATCTTGCTTCTAAGGCTTTGCCTCTTCTAAAGTAAAAAATAAATCTGGTTATTAAGATAAAAATATTCAGTCTCCTTAAACATCAAGCAGTGCAAATTAACATAACAATATGCTACTTTTCCCCTTAATTTATTGGTAATGCTTTTTTTTTTTCTTTTTAAATAATGAAAATACTCAGTGAAGGTGAGAAAAAAGAAAATGGAATAGATATTTATCCAACTTCTCTGGTAGAATAATTTTGTAATATATACCAAAAACCTTGGTGTTTGCATATGTTACCCTTTGACAAAGCAATGCTTCTTCTAGAAATTTTTCCCCAAGGAAATAAACATAAAAGCATGCAGGGATTGATTAAGTTACAAAGATGTTCATTTCGAGGTTCTTGAGAACAGTAAAAAATTGGAAACAATGTAAATGTCAAATATTTGGGATTTGGTAAAATAAATTATAAATATATAAATTATAAAATATAGAATACCATTGCATCTTGAGTCCTCCATTGAAATGATGCTGTGAATGTTAGAAGGCATTAGAGGAAGGTAGGTGAGAGTAGGGATTCTAGAACCCAATATCTTGGGTTGACAACCTAGTTGGCCTACTTGCTAGCTGTGGGACATGGGACAAATTTCTTAAATTCTCAGTGCCTCAGTTGCTTCATGAAGATAATTCTATGTGTTATACCTCCCTAATAAGGAACAAATTAAGTATTCATCAAATATTAGATATTGTTAGATAAGCGACTATCAAGAGGGAAATTAATAATAATATAATAATAATAATAAATAAAATAATAATATAACAATGTATTTTGCTTTAAAAGATCCTTTCGGTGGGGCACCTGGGTGGCTCAGTCATTAAGCGTCTGCCTTCAGCTCAGGTCATGATCCCAGGGTCCTGAGATCGAGCCCCGCATTGGGCTCCCTGCTCGATGGAAAGCCTGCTTCTCCCCCTCCCACTCTCTCTGCTTGTGTTCCCTCTCTAGCTGTCTCTCTCTCTGTCAAATAAATAAAATCTTTAAAAAATATATATATATCCTTTCGGAAAGTGTAGACCAGTGGTTCTTAAACTGCGTGCCAAGGCACCCTAGGCCACTGTAGGGAAAATTCACATGGGCCCCACAGGGTATCTTAAAATTTCAAGAGAAACACAAGCGACACTTCTGGACGTGGTGTGAACTACTACTATTAGGTTGTTTGGACCTAACAGCATAATAAACATAATTTATATGGGTTTAAAGTACCAGAAAAAAAATGACTGGAACACGAAGAGTGCCATTGAGAACCTCTAGAGTAGCCTGTGGAATTTACCAAGGCGTTAAATGTTACTGAGAGGCGGCATTATGCATGCTTTACGTGCTCTGCATTTGATGTATCTGAATATCTGAATTTTCTACCGCAGACCCTTATTGTTTTGGTAAGACAATAGAAGTTATCTTAAAACGGTTTCTCCCTGAATATATCTGTGCAACAGCTGTTTGCTGAGTACAGGTTGGAGCCACTTTCTGGGCTGCGCACTGGAGGGCAAAGATGCTACGCCCTCGAGGAGCCCGTAATTGAGGGCGAGTCGAGAACGTAAACTGATGGTTGCTGCTCAGCGGACCAGGCTGTGAGTCAGAGGTGCCAGTTGATGTGGGAGCCCTGACTCTGCTGTGGGCGCCTAGAAGACCTTCCCATAAGGCTGGCGTTAGGTGGGTCTTGCAGAATAAATGGAACTTTCCTAGATGGGGAAGATGCAGAAGAGTGTTCCCCCTCCTAGTCCATGGGGAGGCGCTTGGATGCCATTGGGGGGTGGAAGGAGACTGGAAAGGCAGGCCCGATCAGAATGGCAAGGCTCCTGTGGGTCGGGTCCTGGACCGGGCACTTATAAAGGACGGGTGAGTGCTGACACGTTTGAAGCAGGGGAGTGTTGTCAGTGTGGTGCTGTGGAAGGGTCACTCTGGCAGCAGTGGAGAGAGACAGGGAAGTTGGCGCAGAGCTGGCCAGGGGGAGGGGACCAGCCAGGAGGGTTTTGTAATCGTCCAGGAAAGAGGTCACCAAGCCCTGATTGACTAATGACGGAGATTATATAATGGGCCCCTGTGGACTAAATCAGCAAAAGCAAATGATCCAGATGTGGCACGTTATTCATCTCAAAATATGTCGGTATCTTTAAAACTAAAACCTTTGTTTTTTTCTGATGATAAAGACAGTATGTGATTGGTGTAAATATTTGGAAAATAAGAGAAATGTATAAAGAAGAAAATGAAAGCATTTATATCCCATGAACTGGAGCTGAGGTAGGTATATGTATATATGTCACATACAAAATACAAAATATTACATACTATATGTAAATACTGATATCTAAATCTCATATATATACATGTAGCTTATTTAAAATACGCACATTTGGGAAAATAAAATCTAACTTACAGGAGGATAACAAATAAAAAATAATTACTGAGTGCTTACCAACTGCTAGGCACTCTTAGAAGCACAACATATGGGCGCCTGGGTGGCTCAGTCGGTTAATCATCTGCCTTTGGCTCTCAGGTCATGATCCCAGAGTCCTGGGATCGAGCCCCTAAGTCGGGCTCCCTACTCAGTGGGGAGCCTGCCTCTCCCTCTCCCTATACCTCTCCCCCCTGCTTGTGCTCTCTCTCTCTCAAATAAAATCTTTAAAAAAAGCACAACATATATAATAGCTTATTATATATTTAGCTTATCTAATGCTCACAACAATGCTTTAAGGTCAGTCTGTGTGTATTTTGCCATTTACAAGTAAGGGAGTTAACATATAGAAAGGTCAGTAACTTGCTCATGTTTCTATAATTTGTAAGTGTCAGAGCTGGGATTTGAACCCAGCAGTTTATATCCAGGAACTGTACCCTTAAAGGCCTATGGTACAATTATGAGTCATATAGTTAAACTTCGGTTGTTTGATTGATTGACTTTACATAGTGACATGTGATGCTCTACCCTGGCGTTGTCCAGCTGAACTTTCTTTGATGATGGAAATACTCTACACCTGCCCTGTCCGATAGGAAGCCACCAGATAGACACATGTGGTGTTAAGCCCTAGAAATGCCACTACTGTGAATGAGGAACTGGATTTAACATTTCACTTCATTTTAAGTAATTTAAGTTTGAATAGCCACCGTGGCTAATAGCAGTTCATTGGGCTGCACAGATCCATAGAAGATAAAAAAAAAAAAAATGGGCACCTCATCCTTTTGTCATACTCTTTGACCAGCAATGATGGTAAACTACCTTTGTTTCTGATGTTAGTCCCTTCCCTTGCTCATCTCTTTTAAGTCCAGAAAATATGCCTCTATTTGTATTTCTTGATTTAAACATTGGATTGACTGCACCATGCAAGATGAGCAATCCGTTTGTGGGCCCCTCCCCCACATCTTTCTCCCCTTCTAACTAGTGTTAGTTATTTTAGTTTTCATATCAGTTAGAATTCTTCTGATTGCAAGTGGGAAAAAAGAGCCAAGTAAACCTGATTTGAGTGATAAAAGGGGATTTTATGGGCTCATATGAACTCTTAAGATTAGAGGCAGCGCTGACATTCAGAAAGCTCAAACACTGTGAGCTCAGCTCTCCTCAGTCTGAAAGCTTCATTCTTGAATCCTTTGTGGTGGCCACAGTTGCAAGAGCTGTAGCTTCATATCCTCGTAGATTCTAGACTAGTAGGAAAAAATGCATATGCCTTTACTATTGTGCTGTTTAACTGTGGACACACACACAGAGTCTCCGTGTTGTACAACAATAATGTATCTGTGGGTTGGCTGAGGTCAGCTCATCTAGGTTGGGCTTGGCTGAGTGGCTCTGCTGATCTTGGTTGGGACTTCTTACAACTCAGGGCTGGGATAGCTCAGGGATGCTCCATGTGTCTCTCAAGTTCCTCCTGGGACTGGTGATGACAGAGGCCCAGGAGCACAAGACCAGCTACATAAACACATTCCATTAGCTAAACAAAGTCCCATGACTGCACCCCAAATCAACAGAATGGGGAAGTATACCCTTCCCATAGAAGTGAGGAGGAAGGAGGGAATATTTATAAGCAGGTGAGCTTGGCTTGCTCATTTCAAAACCAGTGACTGTGGCCAAGGGCCTGGATCATACAATTTGGCCTAGGCCATAGGTCCACAGTCCATCCTGGGGATAGAGGCTGCATTCAGATTCACCCAAAACATTTGGACTAAGAGTGGAAGAGGCATGGCTACCCCCAACCAAGATCAGAGTTCTACTGGCCACATGAAGCGGAGACAGATGGGAGATGGCAGACCACAATGATTATGACTTTAAACAGTATTTTAAACTCTGTTTCTTGAGCCTTTGGTTCTAGATATTATCCCCTGACCTCATACTCATGAGCTCTCCTATCCCTGACCTCATACTCATGAGTTCTCCTTCAGCCCACATCTCCCACTTCTATCACCTTGATCATACAAGATATTTGTGTCTATTTATGAAAGAAAGACTAGGTGATTAATAAAGCTGGGTGTGGGTAGTGAAGTTCTCTGCCACTGGCTAGGCATGTTTCCTCAATCGGCATATCTCTCTAAAGGTGGAGACTGTGTACAGGGGTAGTCATGTTAACGATGAACTTCCCTTTAGGGTATTAGCATAGGGAATCATGTAGATGGTATTCTTTCCCCCCTCAAAACATCAAAAACAGAGGGCTTCCCTGTGGAACACCAAATCCCATACAAAGCGCCTTAGTTCTGCCCAGGTAGCAATCTTATTTTCTTCCTAGGGGAGGTCCTGGGGAGCCGGTGAAGTTGCCGAATCTTCTCTTGCCGGCCTATTTGCATGCATGGAAAGGCGAAGGATGAGAAAGGCCAGATGGTACAGCTGCTCTCTGAACAACCTTTTGGGCTCCTTTTCCAATTCAGAGCTCTGAATGTGTTAATGCCCAGTGTGGAGATTTCCCAAGGCTTCTTTTGAAAGAATATCTCTGTCTTTTCTACAGCCTTCTCCTGAGTAAATCTGGGATGCTGCTGCTTCTGTTATACTTCGTCCATCAGTACTGTTCACTTCCTTTCCATCTTATGGAAAATTTTCAAATCTCAGCAGACTGTCCTCTTTTTATCTCCAGCATGGTTATCAATTTGTTCCCTTTGCTGACTCTTCAGCAGAATTTTGAGAGTGTAGATAAATGCATGTGTTCAGTCTTGAACACACATACACACACACATATACATAATATTGTAGATAGATAGAATTTTTAAAACAAAATTAGATCTTGCCAGTTTTGCCACTGGCTTGATTGGATACTGTTCTAGAAGAGTCTCAAAAGTTGTTTGTTAGAGTCACCCTGGGAAAATGGGAATTTCCTTTTGCTCCTTTTTTTTTTCTTCTTTTAAATAAAATTAACAGGGTTTTGGCTTGTTTGTTTTGCTACCCAAACGAATAAATAATTCAGATTTCAACTTCAGGGATGATATGATCTATTACACAGAAATCGGATTGAGTTGGCATTGAAAAGCAGGAAAAGGTACACATGAAAATCAATTGATTCTAGGGACGCCTGGGTGGCTCAGTTGGTTAAGCGGCTGCCTTCGGCCCAGGTCATGATCCCAGGGTCCTGGGATCGAGTCCCACATCGGGCTCCTTGCTCAGCAGGGAACCTGCTTCTCCCTCTCTCTCCCTCTGCTTGTGCTCTCTCTGTCAAATAAATAAAATCTTAAAAAAAAAAAAAATCAATTGATTCTAACCTCTGGAGGTTAAAGGGTTGTTGTTATTGTTTGCTTGCTTGCTTGTTTTAATCCTGAGCAATTCTAAGCCATGCCTTATCAAACTAGAGCTTTCACTTCAAGTCCTGAGGGTAGTTGGTGAGGAACCTGGAATTAGAGTGGGTAAATGACCCAGGAAGGAAATGACTGTCTTATGTTGGATCTAAAATCCAGCCAATATCTATTATTAGGACTATGTATACATTTACTATATGCCAATAATATTCAGAATATATAGGTCTACTGAGGATGGCTAAAACACACAGAGAGTAAGAGGAAGTGTTCCTGTCTGGTGGGCTTCAGATTGAAGAGATGCACATCATTCAGATAGACACTTTCCAGGAGAGAATGATGACTCACACGGGGATGACTTACATGGCATCTGGTTTCCATTTTCTTTGTTTCTTCTCTTGGACTCCATTCAGAGGCACTTCCTTCCAGCTGGAGCTTTTAATGGCATAATGTGAAGGCAAGATCCACAGAAGTGGGTTTAGAGGAGGGACTTGAAGGAGAAAATGCAGATCGTCAGGGGAGACTATGGAAAATTACACCCAGATGGGAGGTAACAGAGAATGTACACACATCCAGACTAAAATATACCAATTAAAATACTTAGGGAAATGTAAAGAAGCATGTAATTTTTAATATGAGATAAGAAAAATTTGAACTGAATAAAAAGTCAAAGTGATAAAGTCCTGATTGTAATTAACAGCACATTAATGTAATTTCTGTTTCCAGCCTGGGAAAATATGTTGGCTCCTTTATTTAAATGAATGTAGCATAACACTGCTTGTGGTTTTGCTATGATCTATTCGTTCTACACACTAACTCCATTCATCATGGTGATATCCTTCTTCCTACTTCATAGATGGAGAAGCACTGACCTTGCCTGGTGTTCCAAAATGGTCTGGAATGGAAGTAGAGCCATCATCTGGGTAGAGGGATTGGACCATGTTGTTATAACAACCAGCAACCCACCAGAGCCCATACAAGACTGGAGGGGTGGAGCAAGCAATTGGTTTCCCTACATAAGCACTCATTCTCATGTTTTCCTCCTCTCAATCCATCAGCAGTAAGGAGGAAGTCCACTTCTCTTTTAAAAATGAGAATTCATCATATTCCGCACCTTTCTTTTTTTACATTATGTTCCTTTCAAGGAAATATCACCTCATATGAGTGATCTGCCCCTGGTCTTGTCCTCTTCCCTATACCCCAAAAGCCCTTGGGAGAGGCCATATCCATAGAGGTAGGCAGTAATGGCTTTAGAAGCTATGACAATGGTTCTGTTCTAGACACCGTGGTGGGTAGAGCTGATTCACACTGAGAACAAGTCAAAGAATAATTATTGGACACTTTATGAAGACATGACATTGTCCAAGTGTCTGTGGAGATAGGGTTTAATGGAGTAATAGATACATATATACAAAATGGTAATATGATACAGAATGTATTGTGCTCTAAGAGAGGTATAAATAGGGATAATAGAGATTACTTTTGATGGTGGGGACCAAATTAGAGAATACTGGCCAAAGGAGAATATGGAATGTGTGGGGAGGATTCTTGCCTCACTGATTTAGGTAAATCCAGAGGGAGTGCTGTCTTTCCATGTGGGCCTGGGGTCCACGAACTCAGATGCCAAACAGACCAGGCAGGTACCATAAATATGTGAATCCAGCCACGTGTAAGGCAGTTGGGAATGGTAGAACTTGTGATGAACTGAGGGCATGCCCACCAAAAGTCTTTCTATTTCATATTAAAATTCAAAGTCAAGCAATTCAAGTCATTGCCTGCAAATTTTCTGTCATCCAAAGGTCTCCCTGTGCCTCTAAGCTTAGACCCAACTACCTCCTCCACCCCAGAGAGAGACCCAAGCTTTCCCTCCAGTGACACAATCACATCTGCATAATGAATAGATTCTTCTAGAATTGACCCTCCAGACCTATGATAGAGGTAGGCCTCAAAGGCAAACTTTTGCACTGTGAAGATCAGATTCTTTAAAAGTCAGTTTCATTAGCCTCCACAGGGCATTCTATCACATGCGGGCCACAAAACCAGCAGTGGACAAGCTGATTGGCCAAGTCTGTCACTGCTCCAGGGGTATTTCTGGAATCTGAGGGCTGCTGAGGGCTGAGGAGAAAAAGGAATGCCACTGCTTCACATGTTGGACTCCTGAGTAAGATCTTGTCTGAAGAAAGAAGACCTTTGAATATTTTTACAATGCAGATGAGCAAACCACATCCACCTCTTCAGAGGACTTGGCTGTGATGCCCCGCCCTGGTCTTCCTTCCAGTGTTCCTGTGAGGGAAAACTCTCTGCTCTCCTTTGCTCATGACACTCAAGTCAGAACCCTTCACTCCTGCTCACCATATATGTAGGCATTTTTCACACACCAACCAATTCTCTAATTCTTGGCAGAGACTTACTGGGTGGCTTACAAATTTAACTCAGTTCTGACCTGAGGTGAAGGGCTCAGTCCCACAAGACTGCCCTCACCTCAGATGATAATCTCAAGTGCAGGTTGTCACCTGTACTCCTGACGGACCAGCTATAAATCAGGTTCCTATGACCCCCCTCCTCAGGTTTGATAATTTGCTGTAATTGAGAGAAACATTACTTACGTTTACTGGTTTATTCTAAAAGGTATAGCAAGATGGAAGAGATGCATAGCACAAGGTATGGGGGGAGAGGCATGGAGCTTCCAGGCCCTCTCCAGGTAGGCTAACCCTCCCAGGCCCTCTGTGTATTCCCCACCTGGAAGCTCATCAAATCCTGTTCAAGAGTTATTGTAGTTTAGTTTCCAGCCCTCTAATCATTTGGTCTTTCTGGTGAGCAGCCTCATCTTGAGGCTATCCAGGGGCCCCACCTTGGGTCACACTCAGGTGTGCTGAAAAGGGCTTATATGAATAACTAAAGACACTCATATCACTTACGAAATCCCAAGGGTTTTAGGAACTCTGTGCCAGGAACCAGGGACAAAGACCAAATACATTATTATACCACAGTTCCACTCAGGGATCTTCCCCTTTGGCATGCAAAGACTCATCCACGCCTACCCTATCCCATTCCAGTAAATGGGATGTAGCTATTCAATAAGGATAACTTACTGAAATAAAGTCACATCAGTCCTGATTAACAGCTGACTGTAAAGTTTTCCAGAGTTGAAGAAAGGCAATCTGGGATTGAATGGTCTCTACAAGTACTCTTTAATAGTATTAGGAGAAAATAATAAACCCGTACCCAGTGAAACTACAGAACACAAAGAAAGGGGGGAGGACTTACAAAAAATTAAATTAGAATTTAATCCCTGCAAAAAATATCTATGTTCTCTCCTTTAATAAGCAAACCAATCAACATGTATTAAGGCTATATTAATTCAGAATGGTGTAAGTCTTGCATTTTGAAATCTTTAGTATTCTCCACCATCTTCTTTTTATTGCTAAGGATTTTAGTTAGACATTTGAAAATAGACTTTCTTCTTGTTCCTTCTGTTACTGGTGGGAGAGAGAGTCTATGTTAGGTGAATGGAGGTCTCAGTCCTTGGATTCCCCATGGGAAGATTTATGAGGGATCTGTGCTCAAATAAAGACAGCTAGAAGGAAAGTAGCAAGCTCAAAGCAGCTTATTAAAGCAAAGGTACACTCTGCAGGTGGGAGAGCTGACAGGTTTCCCCGAGGTGGATCCAACCCCATGGTGGTTTTGGGATTGGATACTATTGGGACTCTCTGGGCTACGAGGAGCTGTGACTGTATTGTGGGATGGTCTCTAATGGAGGCTGCTTCCAAGCATTTGGGGAGCTTCTTCCACAGGTTGGGAGGGAGAGGTTTTGCCCCTACAAGATTTGTACCAGAACCATCATGGCTGCCTTTCTCCATGGAGGGGGGTGGCTATACCCGCAGTGCAAATACATTATAATGAGTCTAGGGGTTATCTTGGGGCAGATGTGGAAGAGGAGAGCACATGCTCCACACCTATGGCTCTTGATCTATCAACCCCAAAGTCTTGGAAGGCACAAGGTCAGAGTGTTGTGCCCCTGAGCTTTTAATGTGTGGCTTATTTATCATGGTCCTTGCGTCCAACTCATGTCTCTATCATTCCCCTTCAAGGACTTGAGACTCTGCCTCTGGGTGTTCCTTCCACTATTCAGGTCTGGCTTCTACCTAATACTTCTTTTGCTTTACCTCAGTGATTCCCAAACTCCAGTGTACATAGGGATATTTTGTACAGCGTTGGACTGTCACCACCAATCAATATAGAAAAGGGATTTTGAATCTGAGACCCTCACCTGATAGCCAGGTAGCTGTCACAGCCCCCACCTCCCCTCCTACACACACACACCCACAGGACACCCACACCTGCCCACCCACACCTAGCCATCACAGCCCCCACCACACACACACACACACACACACACACACAACTGACTGGTGAATTCCATTTTATTTGCTTTCCCTATGTTTTTCACTTTCTCTTCATTTCAAACATGTAGTAGGGCTTGCTATTTCTTGCTGAAGGCAAGAAAGGAGAAAGCCTGCTTTTGAAAAGATGAGTTAAGAAGGCCAGGGAGGGAGGACAGCCTCATGGCTACGGTGCGCTGTGGGGCTCTGAATGCTGTGTAGTTAGTTATACAGCACCGCTCAGAGGGGAGGGTTGTGGGTGGCCAGAAGTGGGCTAGACCCCCGGAGCAGGTCTGTTCACTGCCCCAGAGAACCTCACCCTCCATGTGGCCTGGAAGCAGCAGAGGTGGAATCTGGCTGGGCCACGTATACTGGCGACAATTGCGATCTCAACACTAGCCAGTGTAGACAGATGACAAATACTGGAGGAGTCTTCCCAATGCTTCTGTTCTGCGTAAGACCAGACTTTTGTAGAATCTCGGTGTGTGGGGTGTGGGAGCAGTCCCAGCATGGCTGGGTTAAATTTCCTGCCAGCTTGGTGGGCTGGTTACTCAGAATCCAAATTTAATTTGATGTAAGGAAATCTAAAATATTCCCGTTTCTTGAACACATGAATTTATAGACTGAGATTTACACCTATTTTAAGTATTTGTTGAATGCCTTGCTGATGGGAAGGATTCCCTGAGAGTTACCAGAGCTCTGTCTGTGCCAGCTTGAGGAGGATATGCAGGAGGCCATAAGAGATGAGCCACACCAGTTTCTGTCTTTCCAAGGCCTTGTTGTAGATTGTTCAACTAGAGCTAGTACCCTTTTCCATCTCTGCCAATATTTGTGGGGCAGGGAGGGGAGTAAAAATGCACATATTCAAAAACAAATCAACAAACAACTTCACTCTAGCAAATCATTTTATTAGGCTCAAGATGAGTTCCTGCCTGCAAAGCTCTCAAATGCAAGAAACTGTGGGCCGGGCATCCGCCTACTTCCCATCCCAGTCACGCTGCTTAGGGTTCGCCTTGAATGGCTAATTACTGGTCACCTCACCTTCTTGTCAAAGCTGAAAGATTATACTTAATGCACAACTTAAGCCGTCCCCTGGACCTCACTTGTTTGGACTGGCACTCACGTCTTCTGTTTGCTTCCCCACTTACCTTAAGTTTTAGTAATTGCCCTTTGGGCTCAAAAGAGCATCCCACTAGGCCATTGAAATGTTGAACAACCCCCTGACATGGGGAAATGTTTATCTGCACTCAGAGAAAGAACTGGGACAAATATGTGCAGCTTTGGTTCATGACAGGATGCAGGTTTCTTATGAGCAATTTCCTAACCTTCAGCTTAATAATAACTATAATCAACTTGGCACGTTGAGAGTTGGTTAGAAGTGTCGTTAGGCAGTAACTAAAACTTCCAAGATGGTAAATAAGTCAGAAAGGAGATCTTTTGCACAATGTAAACATAATGCCCAGTGTTCCTTCAGGCTTTGCAAGATGCAGGAATACTTTCTCAGTCTATCTTTGTAGGTACAAGGAAGATAAAGCTCTTTGTCTAGCGCTTTACCAATTCTTCCTGCTGTGGGATTCCCAGTAGACGACCTTGCTCAGCCTTGGACAAACCTTTCCAGGATGCATTTGGATGATCTACTACCGACAGCTCTTCTTCCAACTGGTGGGAGACTCAAACTGTGTGCCTTTTGGGGCCACTTCAAAACCCTGACTCCAACAAGATGTAGATGGAGTCTTCAAAGAGAAACCAGGCACACTTTATCAGGAAAAATAAAAGTCTCTGAATTCAAATAGCCCTCATATTAAACCTCACCCCCAACTTCTAGCCATGAGACAAGTGACTTCAGAGACAAATAGACATCTAGGCCTCTCCTGTAGGATAAGGATTACAATATCCTTTGGACTTACTGTGTTCTTTTCTGCTTTGGGTCCTTACACATATCATTTCATCTGCCTGCCTAGGCAATTCTTACTTGTGCTGAATGTCTCATTGCAAATATGATTGTCTAAAAAAACCCCAACTTTCCTGACATGATCCCTATATTCTGTAAGGCCTCATTACATGATCTCCCACTCCAAGCACTCTGTCCTACTTCTTCACAACACACAAGAGGATCATAAGGAAATCACTTTGTGTGTAATCAGTCTCCACTGCTGGAATATAAACTCCATGGGGGTAAGAGGTGTTTATCTGGCTCACAGTGGCATCCCAAGCTCCTGGTACACAGCCTAACTCACAGCAGCTGGTCAAGAAACAGTTGGTGACTGAATGGATGTCGATCTGTCTCCTGGGGTTGGTGACACGACATTGTGGTAATGCCGCCAACAGAGTCTGAACTTAGAAGCAGTGAAATCGATTCACTTTAGCTTTCTTTCTCCCTCCTCTGTTTTGCTGGTGTTTGACAGATGCATTAATTTTTTCTGCTTTCTTCTGCAAACTCCAAATTGGTCATATCCTGATGAAGAACCATAATTTTAGAGCTGGCGAGGAGCAGGATCACTACCTTATGGCCCCTCCTGTTAGAGACCTGACAGCTGAAGTCAGAAGAGCAGTTGTTAATTGTCAGGTCACATAATCTACTTGGTGACATGTTCAGCACAGTGTCAATCTTCTGCTCCAGCCTCTTTCTCACACTCAGTATATATTCTATTTTACTTTCTTAATCTTCAACCTTTTCTCAAGCTCTTGCCCAACCAGCCCGAGGCATTCAATACCTTACCCAAGTGGCAAACTGACAGAGGTCTGGCCTGGCTGAGGCTTTTCACAAGAAAAAAAATTCTTTATTAAATTGAGCATATATTAACCATTTGCTGCAAGTAAAATAATCAAAGAAATTTGCTTTAAATCTAAAAAAAAAATGGAATTCATTGGCCAAAGGTAGGGCACCTGTGATGAAAAAAGTACGTTTTTATGTTTTATTTTCCAAATCCAATGAAAAGTTTCATATTTTCTTCTTTTATGATTCATCAGAATTTATTTATTTATTTATTTATTTAAATATTTTATTTATTTATTTGACAGAGAGAGAGATAGTGAGAGCAGGAACACAAGCAGGGGGAGTGGGAGAAGGAGAAGCAGGCTTCCCGCTGAGCAGGGAGCCCGATGTGGGGCTCCATCCCAGGACCCTGGGACCATGACCTGAGCTGAAGGCAGATGATTAACGACTGAGCCACCCAGGCACCCCTGATTCATCAGAATTTAGATGGTAACACTTGCAAATTAATCCATTGCATGAGTCAATGCAAAAAGTAATCAAAATTATGGATTTTCTTTGACCTTTGACAACTTACGGGTTATTTGGAAAGAGTGGAAGTTGACCATGAAGGTTTAACTATTTTAACCAGTTAGATGACTGAGTAGCAGAAAGTTGTTGAAGATACTTACCAAGCTCCGATTTAAGACCCCTGGGAATTCATGAACATCCTGAGAGAATCAATCCATTAGGCCTCAAAGAGAAGCTGGACTTATTTTCCACTGTGACCTGGCCTGAACTTCATGGGATCAGAAATTCTGGAGAAGTGCAGAACTATTTGAGAAAATGAAATCACTGTTTAGGAAGCAATTCACTCATTTTGGTGCTATGAATCATACTGTAAGCTTCTTTGCTTGCTTTCGGTGCTTAAACACGTAGATTCCTGAATGATCAAGTATCTGTCCTAGCATTGTCACTCAGTTTCTGGAGTATTCGTGTTCAGTCTTGGGGCAATGTCTGTGTTTGCATGGCTCCATGACAGTACACTTCGTTTTGTTGACACGGAGACCCATCACCCACAATATAAACCTAGTATCAGAATTGCAATGGTCCCTGACAGAATGCACCCTCAGTTCTCAAAAAGATTGAGTTGGCCAAAAAGTGGTATTCTCCCTGATCTCATCATTAAGGACTGACTAACCGTAGGCTAAAAACTATGTTTTTATGTGATGAAATTTGGCTAACTTACCTTCTTGACTTTAAAATTATTCATAAAATTCATTGTAACTCTTGCCATTTGAATACAAAAATAATAATCATAAAATAAGAAACATATAGAAAAGCACATAGAAAAAATCCATTATCTTAGCACACAACAGACATGCACAGCCAATATTTTTTTGCATATATTTCCCATTTTTTCTATGTCTATAAAGATATATGGGTATGAAGATTTTTTATGCATGTGTGTGTCTGTGTATTAAAATGATAGAACATATTGTTTTATAAACTCGTATTTTAAACTTTTGAAGATTGATTTTAGATAGAGTATCTGCGAACAGGGGGAGGTGCAAGGGGGGAGGGGCAGTGGGGAGGAAGAGGAACAAGCCAACTCTCTGCTGAGCGCAGAGCCTGACATGGGGCTTGATCTCAGGACCCTGAGATCATGACCTGAGTTGAAATCAAGTCGGACACTTAACCGACTGAACCACCCAGGCACCCCCCATATTTTAAACTTTGGAATATATTAATATATACTCGTACCAATATTGATGGTGATGATTATTATTACTGTGTGCCAGGCATAGTGCTAAGATGTCATCTTCATAGTAACTGTAGGAGAGACTCGTGTCACTCATTTTGCATGTAAGGGAACAGACACTGAGGGGGGCTAAGTGCTGCTTGAAGTCATGAAGCAAGTAGTTGTTGGAATCAGAACCTGAAGTGAGGTCTTATCCAGAACCTGTGATTTAACATTGCATGATACCACTTTCCTTCTCCAGAAAGTAAATATTCTTATATTATGTTTTTATTAACACTATATTTTTTAGAGCAATTTAAAGTTCATAGCAAAATTGAGGGGAAGTTACAGATATTTCCCATGTACCTACTGCCCCCACACAAATAAACCTCCCCAGTTATTCACATCCCCCACCATAGTGGTACGTTTGTTACACTTGATGACCCTATGTTGGCACATCATCACTCAAAGTTCATAGTTGACCTTAGGGGTTCACTCTTGGTGTTGCATATTCTGTGGTTTTAGACAAAAATATAATGACATTATCCATCATTATGGTATCATGTAGAGTATTTTCACTATCCTAAAAATCCTCTGCACTCTGCCTATTTGCCCCTTCCCATCCCCCTTCCATCATATTTTAGTGGGTATATACTATATCATCATATGTATTATTATTATATGATGCTTCCAGTTTTACAGTAGTGTAAATGACACTGTGATGAATATCCTTTTCAATAAATGTTTGCATATATCTTTGCTGACCTGGAAATAAGGATTTGAGCATCAGTAGCTTATTTGGGAGTAATCCAGGAAGGATGGCAAAATCAGTAAGAGGAGTAAGAAGGGAAGGGAAGAAAGTCAATACGGAGTGTTAATGAGCAGGTTACCACCAGGGGCAGCTGAGGCTCATTTCCACCATGACCTTTGGGGGTCTGTATTGAACTCACCTCACAGTTGTCCCCACTGAGGCTGAGGAATCCTTAACTTCTGTGTGTCATTAGTTGAGGACAGCTTCCAGGGGTGTTAACTCCTTGGAACTTCTTGCCAGCCTCCAATGTGATCTGGCACACTTCCTTACCCAGAAGAGATCCCAGGCAGAGTATGGCCAGTGCTGGCCACTGGAAACCAGCTTGTGTGCACAGAAGGGATATGGATGGGTGCTGACAACATCTTCTACAGCAGATATCTGTGATCTTTTCCTTCTGGATAAACTTAGGATATCTTAAGATATCTTTGCCAAATTGGCCCACAGAAATGTACCAATCTATACATACCTTCTGTGCTACAACCAATGTTGGGTCCACCATGCTTAGGTCGTTATGTATAAAAATTTACCTTGTTTGCATTTTCTTGATCAGTGTGGCAGTTAAATTTTTTTCATTTACTAATTAGTATAATTATTTTTTTTTTGGTACATTGCCCTTCATTTACTTTGACCATTTTTCTGTTAGAGTGTTCACCTTTTAAAATGTGCTATTTTCTTATGTGTTGTAAATGTTTTTTCCTAGTTCTCTGGATTTTAATTTTTATAATTCATTAATGTGGAAAGTTTTAAATGTTTGTGTACTTCATCTGTAGCTTGATTTTATTAATGGACTCATGTTTTTGATGTGTAATTTCTTTAATTTTTAAACATTTTACATTACTATATTACGTTAATATATACTAAGGTAGGGATCAAATAGCCTATTTTTCCCATGCTGATTTGAAATTCCACTTTACTAAGTTCTTAAGTGACAGATCAATTTATTGAAAAACACATTAATGGATTTTTGATTGATCTGTATTTTCTTATTTTTACTGGTATCCGTGTTCAGAATACTTATTAATTTTAATGTATATAATATATATTAATTTTAATGTGTAATTAATTTTAATTCACTTATTTTAGTGCTACTCACAATACTTATTAACTTTAAAAATTCATATTTCCTTTATTCATATTAATTTCTGACCATATGGTTTACTATTGCAATGTCCTGGCTACCCATTGTATACTCACCCTTGCCTGTAGTCTGGCATGGATGTACAGCAATCTTCATGATTATTCTCTAACTTCTTGCATTCTTTATCATTCCAACCTGTAAGTCACACTCTTAATGTCAACCAGAAAGAAAACATTACTTTATCTTGAATTTTTATTATAAACGTAACTTGAACACAATTTTGAAATTATCTTGTCTCTGCACAAGGCAACACTCTCTTCAGTGGGATACGTTATTTGATTATGAAATAAAATTCTAGAAATTGGTACATGTTGAATCAGCCACCAGGGACTCCTTATGTTTCCACAACTGCAATATCAGTAGCATCAGAATGGAAATTGCCTGTAAGTGTTCAAGCTTCAACAATATGCCTTTTCTGATTTTGTAGCTACATGGGGGAAGTGAGCCAGAACTGGGGCGCATGGCATTATAAGCTGCCTGTTGCTTAGATACCAGGCTCCCTGATTCAATATGTGCCTCTCATGTATTACACTTACCACTTTCCAAGCTGTGCCCCTCAAAGCCGAGTCCATGTGGTCTCATCCCACTGTATCAAAATGTCAAGGGGTTGCTTATTATCAGGACTTGAGAAAATTGAGTATTCTAAGATAAGAAGCCTCAAAATGGTCTCCTGACTATACTGTATTGAAGGAATATATCTTCTCCAGAAAGCCTTCCTATACATTCTGTGAGGGGTTGAACTGTGTTCCACCAACCCTCCAAATTCACATGTTGATGTCCTAATCCCCAGGACTTCAGAATGTGACCTTCTTGGGAGACAGGGTCTTTATAGAGGTAATCAAGTTAAAATGAGATCGTAAGAGTCGGCCCCAATACAGTATGACTGGTGTCCTTCCAAGAAGGGGGACTTTGGACACAGAGACAGACATGCACAGAGAAGATGTCTGTGTATGAGCCACGGAATGTCTGAGGCCACCAGAAGCTAGGAGAAAGGTCTAGAATGTCTCCTTCCCTAGCTCTTTCAGAGTGAGCGTAGACCTCTGGACATATTGAGTTTTAAACTTTTCTAAGTGTTTTTGAATAAGGTAGTACGTGCATATGGGAAAAAATTCAAAGAGTGCCGAACAGCATAAAACAGACTTAAGAGTAGAAACAGTCCTCCTCAGCTGCTTCCCTACAGCACTCCACCCTAACTCCCCCAAGTGCCTTTCCAAGAGGCAACCACCATTATCTGTAACTTACATCCTTGGTTTCATGATCATTCCTAGTTTCATTTCCTGTTTCTTCTCACTGACCATAGGCCCTTGGGGGAAGGGATATTGCTTCCTTCTGTGTAATCTCAGCTCTCAATAAATCTGAGTTTAATGAACTGTTTACCAGCTAAGTTCAGGCAAGCTGATGCATAACATTCAAGCTGGGTTGAAGGCTTTGATTGTGGTTAATATCTAAACACTCCTGTTATTTAATAATTTACACCATTAGGATGAAGCAAAGGACCTGAGCGAAGATTTTGCTTGGGGGGCAGAGCCAGGAGATAGTGAGGAACCTGGTGATGTTGTGGAGAGCGAGTGGAAAGAATTTCACCAAAGAGGAAGTGAAAACTCTGTTGGTTTGACTTCTCCTTTGCTATTCATAATGATTCCCAGTAATGGGCTTTGAATAGGAGTAACCCAACTCCTATTGGTTAATCTGAGAAGCATTCTAACTTCCTGGTTATTGGAGCTTAGATTTGGGGGCCAAACTGTGCCTATCTTTGTATTAGTTCTACCACTAGTTAGGTCTGTGACATTGAACAAGTGATTTAACCTCACTGTAACAGAGTTCTTCACCTGGGAAGTGAAAACAATAGTATCTCCTTCTTATGGTTGTTATGAGGATTAAATTGGCTAAAACTCTTAGAACCATGCCTGACAAATAGTAAGAACTGTTAAGTGTTGGATTTATTATTAAGTCACTCATCAGTTGTCCCAGTATGTGCTTATTAGTATATCATTTAGGATGCTTTCTGGCTACAAGTAGCAGAAAACCAAGCAAAAAGAAGCTTACAAAATAAGGACATTTATCATCTCTTGTAATGGGAAGTCCTGAAGGAGGTTGGTAATTCAGTGGCTCACTGGCAGCATCAAAAATCAAGGTTCATTCTATCTCTGGAACACCAGCATTTGAGGGAGAAGCACGTTGACTTTTGTCCTCAGTCTTGTCTCCTCAGGGTCACAAAATGTATATCACTGTTCAAGGAGTCACACACAGACACGACAAAATTTAGAGAATCAGACATGACAAAATTTAGAGAATCAGACAAGGGAGTACCCCTCCCCCACCACATATCCCTTTTAAAGAACAAGCAAAAAACTTTTCTAGAAGTGACCAGAAGTTTTCTCATGTCTCATTGGCCAGAATTATATCATGTGTACATGCTTAACCAATCATTAGTGTGTAGAATGAGAATCCCATGGTCATGGGCTGGAGTCCTTTTTTCTTGAAGGACATGACCACTTGGATTGGAGTTCACAAAATTAAGGTTCTGTTAGCCTGGAAAAGGGGCAGTAGGTTGGCAACAAATATCTCTACTGTAATTAGTTTGCCTTTCAATTTTTGATGGAACTGTTGAAATTTTAGTTTGTTTATTTAGTTAGTCACATAAATTTTTTACCTTAATGTGTTTCTACAGACTCAGTTAATTTGTCATGGAAAATTGTACTATTTGCCATGTGTATACATGTGTGTACGTGTGTGTGTGTGTGTGTGTGTGTGTGGTGGGGGAGAAGGGGGGAGACGGGTGGAATATATTCTTCATGATAGTCTTTATTTGCTATCCTATGGGAATCTCAGACAAGTTCAAAATGGAACATATTTCCCCCTAATTGACATAACCGTCAAGGAATAAGAGGACACAGCTCTGTCCTGTAGAGTTCATAGCACCATAGCACTGGTTCACCTGGTCTTGCCACCCTTAATTTCTTTGGGTCCTGCTCTGCCAATTTAACTAGCTTTTTTATTAGCTATTTCCATTGCCTTATCTGCTTTCTCATCTTCAAGTATGCAGTGTCCCTTTAGACAATGCCTGTTAGTCTATATCCTGATGAGGATGCACCTCAGCACAGAGCTCCACCACTGGCCCTCTTCCCTTCATGAAGCCCTCAGGGCCACTCTGGCAAGATGTGGTCTTGCTCCATGACCAGTTCCTTTTCCCTGTCTCAGTCATAAAGGGCTAAACGTTTGCTATTATCTCTTCCCTCTTCACAAAGGGGTCAATCAAACGGGTTTGGGGCCAGAGGCCTTGCTATTGGGATGACTTGAATCCAATAAATAGAAACTTAGAATGGTATATAATTGGGACTTCCACTAATTCAGACTTCCCTGTCATGAACTGATATTAAAGAAAACCACTCTCACCTCATGCAACCTTAAAAAGCAAATCATACAAAACTAGAGAGACACTAGAAGACTCAGGGGCCTTGCATTCTTCTCTCAAGCCCACCAAGCTGAGACCAGATTCCTGGCCTGGAGCTCCATCTAGGAAATGCCCCAAGTTCTTTAGCTGGAGAAGTGGGAGTCACATTTCCTCCCAGTGAGTTCACTGGCCCCGAGGGCACTGTGCAGGATGGAACCTTGTGTCTAAAAGGAGCTGGCCTTCCTGTGACAGGCCCAATTAAGCCACCAGCTGTGATCAATTACCCAAAAGACCAATCAGGTGCAGGCAGCTGGGTAGTGTGGGGGCTGGACTGGAATCTTCCAGAAAGCTAGCAGATTCTTGGCTGCCTAAAACTCCTATTCAATTTGTATTTATGGAGCCCCTCTTAAAACTCACATGGATCTTATTGAAGCTCCTGCATCTGAGGGGTATTAGGATACTATAAGGAGGTAGCCAAGATCAGGGTTTGCCCTCTGAGAAGTTGTGAAGAGGCACATTGAAGAACATTTGGTTACCTGTCCCATGTCTATTTTCTGTGAGGTGAGGAAAGGGTCCCTATGCTCCAAAGACCAGTGTCTATTGTACTTTCTCTGCACTGAGGAGAAAAATCTTCTCTTAGGAAATAACCTCAAATTCCTCTACCTTTGAAGTATAACTGACTGGTGACACGTTTTAGTTGTTTTATGCAAGTATCTCTAGGTAGATTTAGCCTTGAACTTTGTAGTGGTTTTCAAACCATGTTCCTCATAACCATCTAAATTCCATAGTTTCCACAGAGTGGTTTGAGAGGTAAGGTATGCCACAATTGGACATTTATGTAACATTTCCTTCCAGGTATTAGAAAAGTTTTTGTTTTTTTTTTAATTTCTATGCTGAAGATCAAAGACTTAATTTGGGGAACCAGCCAACAATTGGATAGATATTTTGGAGGGATGAGAAGTTTTCTTGAAACTTTGAAATTCCACCATACACTTTTCACTCACTCCATCAAGCCCTAACTAAAGTTAGATCTAGAGAAAGATAATTGGTCTGACAGATGTCAAAGAAGCCAGTAAAATCAACTAAGATCCTGTGCTAGGAATTCCAGTTACAGACTTCTCTAATTTCTCCTCCATGGAAGCTCTGGAGAAAGGCTGCAATGTTTAAGTCAGATAGTTCAGGAAGTAAAATTAGGTGCTGAACTGTACTAAGAACTTAAATTGTCTCTTTAGTTGAAGCAGCCCTGGTACAACAGATGAATACTGTTTCAGCATGGTTTGGATTTTAGAAAGCAGAGAAACACGATATACTGTTTCATGCTATTAGAGCATCTATACATTGGAATCCATTCATGTTCCCTATACTGCTTTGTGGGTATTAGTGGACAGTGTTCATCATTACTGAAAGCTGAAGATAGTTGTCTCTTAAAATCTAGTTTACCATTTTGTGATTAAGTATTTTTGTCACCAGAAGCATATAGGAAGTAAAGAAATGCAGCATCTTGCTATTAAGTTTATTCTCTGCACTAGTTACTATGCTATGTGAGGCATAGAAAATGGAACAAGACTCAGTCCCTGTACTCAGGTGCTTCATAGTCTAGTGAAAGATACAGATCCTAATGTAATTTTAAGAAAACTGCAAGTGGGAACATAGGGTGGAGAGCTAAATAATGAATGCAAGTCTGGGGTAGGTTTTTGAGATGAGGTAGTGGAGAGAAGGAAACTGTAGTCAGAAAGACAATGTTAGGCAGAATAAATGAAAAGAGTTCCCCATTTAAACCCATCCTGATGAAATTACAGAACACCAAGGATAAAACAAAGATCCCAAAATTTTCCAGGGCAAAAAATAAAGACAACTAGAAAGTCCAGGAAAAACTAAATGCTGTATAAGAAAGTCATAGTTCAAACATGAAGCAACATGAAGTTCAAACAAATGTAGCAAGATTGTGTGTCACTGACTGCTTGGAGCTTTCTCTCTTAGGTATGTGGAATTATATGTCCTTCTTTATAGGTGCAATCACATTACTTGGGATGATGGTGAATAATCTATATAATCTTAATATTGTTAACATTGTTTATGGCCATGACAGAATAAGCTAGGTTATGCTGCCAGTGACCCCAAGTCTCAGTTGCTTCCAACAATAAAAGTTTATTTCTTGCTCACCTTAAATGTCTATTACAGGTCAGCTGAGGCTCAGATGTATGTTACCTCCATTTTGGTATGTCTGGAATATTGTCAGTCTCATGGCAGAGAGGAAAGAGATTTGTGACCCATGTTTCTTGACACTCTGCCTAGGAATTCATCACTTTAACCCACATCTTATTGGCCAGAATCATTCCTTAGTTTAACACAAGGGATGTGTATAATCTTCCCACAGGGATGAGACAAAATATTTGGTGAACAGCAATACAAACTCCTATAGTCCACCTTTCTAGTATTCACTTATTCAGTAACCTCCTTTTTCCACATGCTGAACATACTCACCCCATCTCCAAGAGAGACAACCAGAAGTCCCAAACAGGAACTTGGTCTTAACCTGTACTTCTAAGGTAAAGACCAGTATCTCCAGGTGATACGAGGTAGTCTCTGTATCAGGTCTGGATGTAGCTCTTTTTGATCCAAAGCTGCAGAAACAAAGGGAGAGACTATCTGTCTCTCATATAACCAATATGCAACAGTGGAATAGGAACAGAGAAACCATAATAAACACTCCCATTTGGAAGGGTGAAGAATGGGGGACACACATATGTCACCAGTCACTACAAATTCTAAAATCCCCTTGGACATATGTTGTCTGGGAGAGGGAAGTATTCTTGATTAGATCTTGATTCCACTTCCTGGAAATAGCTGCTAGACATTTTTCTCATTAGTCCTTGGCCCTATTATTTGAGAAGTCTTTTCTTTCCACTGTTCTCCTCGGCTGTGTCTCACAGAGAATTGTAAAACATGGTCTTCTGGAGGCTGAAGAGCATTAGTCCCCTGCCTCAAGCTCAAGCAGGAAGGATGGGGGAAAGGCAAGGGTTGTTTCAAATCCTGAACAATCTCTTTCAATCTAGACTAGTGGTTCTCCTGGTGGCACAGTGCTTTCAACTTTCAACTTACCTATTTGATTCTTGTCAAAGAGTTCCTATTCTATTTTGAAATATGTGTCTGTGGTTGTTTAATTGCTTGTACCTTGTCTCTATCTGATTTCTCTAGAAGATGTACGTTGTTAATCTCTTCTTGAGCCATCTTGCCTGATTAAAAGGATTTACTAAATGCCATCTTAATAAGTTAAGAAGTTTCAGCGAATGACATACAGCAACCCCTTAATTTGGTCCTTGACATAAGGCTAAGTTTTAGTAGAAATTTTTTATTCAAAGATATTCTTTTTCTATGCTTTATTGAGTGAAAATTAGAATCAGTTGTATCTTCCAAACTATAAAAATCCCCAAGTTTCTGGATGTTCTCTCTTTTTTCCCCTCTTTCCAGACTGACCAATTCTTTTTGAGCTCATCTCTTTTTTGTCAAATGCATCTAATAACAACCAACTAAAGCTTCTAAAATATTGTTTGCTCACATCTTCTTCTAAAGCTACAAGTTTATTAAGGATATCGTTTTTTATCCTTTCACCTCCAATAGCAGTTTCCTTTCTTGCCATTAATGAGTCCTAGAGTCAATGCAACTTACTTTAGTTTTTGTTGTTGCTGCTGTTGTTTACAACAGCACCTCATGTCCATTAATAACTTTTCTACCAGTCAGGATGGGTGAGGTAACAAATGGCTCCAAAATATCATGGCTTACAACAACGAAGGTCTTTTTCTTGTTTTCATTACATGTCCATTGTGGGGTGGCTGTCTCTCTGCTTTATGTCACTTTCACTCTGGGATCAAGACTGATGGACAGCCACTAGCTGGAACATTCATGATCTCAGGGAAGAAGGAGAAGAGACAGTGATGCATGTGTTATTACTCTAAACTTCTGCCTGGAAATGGCACCTATCACTTCTACCCACACTGGCCAAAGCGAGTAATGTGACTTACTTCTGACTTCAATAGACAGGAGTATATATTCCTCCCACAGAGAGGAAAATGAGAATATTTAATAATTGGTAATATTACTTACCACAAGTACTCTTAATTTTAGAGTCAACAGGTAGACAAAGCACAGAAGATAATTATAGTTATATCCTTTAAAATGGAAGTACTAAACCTTAACCACATGCAAAGAACATATCTGACAAAAGTGAGGTAAAAGTGGGTGCCATCTACCTCCTTAACCAGAAGCTCTGCCTCAAGTTTCTGGTTGTGCAGGCTCTAGCCTGTACTTGTGGTGATTTTACAATTTATTGAGTGGATCGGCACACTCTTGAGAGTGAAAGCTGGTGCTATTAATAACGACATCAGGAAAATGGGTAAACACAGAGAGCGTCCCATGCAAACCAGGTGTATGAGTCCCTTCCTGAGCTTCCTGCTCAGCTCAAGTGCCCAGGTACAGACTTTGCTGGAACAGTATGAATTCTCAGTTGTGAAAAAATAAGCTGTATGCATCAATCATCTGGCAGCACATAAGTGAAAGGTTGCCAGCACCATTGTTGGCCAAGACACATGGTTCAATCCACGTTTTTGACTATTGTTGCTGGCACCTAGATCCCATTGTCAACTGTTTCACCTTTGCTTTTGGTTTTTATGACTATGATTCTGCAGTTTGGGAAGAATGCACTTCAAATGGGATGCTTTTGCATGAGGTCTTAGATCAAGAAAATCACATGTTCATCGTGTCAGAAAAGCTTTTATTTGTTCAACAAGTATTTATTATGTTTTGCATGCTGGGCACTTTACAAGACACTTGAGCCAAAGCGGAGTGGGTTCAGACTTCCAATGCATGAGTTTCATTTTCACACAGCTGAAATCACACATGATGCAGATTTCTTGAGGGCACAGCCTGGTCCTCATGCTTTGTATTTCTCATGTATTTTTCCTATAAGATAGGATCATACTCTATTTAGTTTGGGACATAACCGATGCTCAATTATTGTTAAATGAATGAATATTTAATGTGTAATTTATTTCTTCAGTGCTATTCTCTGGGTAGAACAAAATCTAGTTTCCTGCCCAAAGAGAAATAAGCAATTGCTTAAAGAAGTCCAGTTTAGTTTGTTTCAAAAGTACTCTTACCAGAGAAGTTGGGGGACTAAACTGAATTCCTCCCATGAGGTAACACTGTCTTGATCTTCTCAAAATCAGTGACCTTATAACAGAGTTCAAAGGGGAAGTGTTTCCCCCCCTAAGGCATATTTAGCACAGCCTTATTAGAAAAGAAGCATATGATGGAAGTTTTTTCCCATCTCTTTCGAGATGTTGCTCAGGAATCAATCCATCATGACAGAGTTGTGCAGTATTTATGAAATTGTCAAGTTGAGGAACACATCTGCTCATTTTTTTCACTCTGAAATTACTTACCTTAACAGAGGGGCTGGATTTGGCTGTTCTCTCATGATTTAAATTGCCCGCACCTCATTAGTGTTACCAGCATTTATTTAATAAAATCAAATCAGAATAGCATTTAATTTACTTTTAATAGGATAGTTAATATATGTTAACTAAATATCAATTGATTATTAAAGTGGAGAGTGCTGAGGTGTAACAGATATGTGAGATATAAATCTTGTTGCTATGCCATTAATTCAGAATTACATAAGCAATAAATGTCTAATTAGATTCTTAGTAGTGATGAGTTGTAAGCATTTATTGAGATTCCATAAGATCGATGTTATAGACTTGTGCTGAGGGCCACAGCTTAATTAACTCCTTCATTCTTATTTTCACCAGCCTCTGCTGTTGTTTACTGTATAGGGTGCTCAAGTGGAGGAGTGATGGTGGAGGGGGGAGGTGTTCTGAGAACAGCACCCTAGATGATTCCAGACTGACCAATAACGAGAAGACAGGGATGGCCATTCTCTCATACATAGGCTTGGATCCCAGGACGTTTGCTAATGCACTGATTTCTAGGGTCTTTTTCCTGCACATAAGTTTGGAGATTCAGCATGAGGTGGCAATAGAGTTAGACCATTTGCATCAGGTGAAAAGTGGGCCCGGAATTAATCCCATCCTGCATGGGGGAAGAACAGAAAATCTCTTATGCAGTGTGATTTTAGGAGTCCTTGTTACTCCAAAAATATCTATCCTACTTCTCTCTCACACTGTCTAAAAATCATTATGCAATTATTCCTTTGGGTTCAGGTTACCCTTTGATTTCTGGATTGTATAGGATGGGCAAAAAGTCTGGAAACATAGGTAATTATATAAGATAAATGGGTAATTGTCATAAAAAGACATGGTGTGTTCAATGATTTTGCATAATGTACTTATTGCGTTGTTCCTTGTTAAAAATATATATCTCAACGCACTGTGCAAAATTACAAGAAATGAGATTTGTGAATGCAGTGTTTCCATCAATCCCTATACATGCACATGTGATCTGTTGCCTTATTTGTGTCTCTGATTTGCACTGAATAAACTTGTTTCTTTAACATGCCCCAGAAGAAGTAGCCAAGTGGGTTCAATCCGTAAAAAAATAACTTATCTATATCACCAGATTTTATGGCCCCTTTGTATTTTAAGCTAATTCTAGACAGCTTTCTAACACCATTTGGAAAGTTAATCAAACAATTTATTTGGCATAACATCATGGAGACTTTGGCTTTGGAATCAGACACACCTGAATTTGAGGTCTGTGTCCTGTTCCTAGCTGTATTAGCTCCTGCACATTAGTCAACCTCTCTGGGCCAATATTACTGATCCCATAGCATAACTGGGGGGATTAAATGAGATAATGGATTAACAGTGCCCAACATTATTTCCTACATTGTCTGAATAAAATACATGTTGATATCCTTTGTTCTTCCCTGTTCTCCTCCAGCCCTTTCCCGACCTCCCATCCTATCTCCCTGCCTTTAATGCATGAACATTATCCCCTCTCTTTTCTTTTAGAAGTGGGGGAGAGGGTACAATGCTATTTCTTAGATGGGTGTTGGGCTTAGTGCTGTAGAAGCCAGAGATGCGAAGTGGAGAAAGGACCCAGAACCATGGGAAGAGAAGGGGACAGAATACTAGGAATGTGATTCTTTGCTGTTCACATTTTTGCCATGGCCAATCCTGGTCTAGTTCAGACTTCCAAGGGACCCCAGCTGTAGAAGTTGCAGACACCCCATTGCTCTGTTGACAGAGGTTAAGTATATCTCAGAGCAACTGCTTTTGCTGCTGGAGCTCCCATGGGGCAAGCCACTGCCTGCAATTTGCATTCCTGAACTAGGCAGCACTGAGAGTAGACCTCAGAACCTGCATGGGGGTAGACATTGGCTCTGGATTTCTATACTGGTTCAGGCATCACTACTTTATTCATTCATTCACTTATTCATTGGCAACATCCCCTGGAATCTTCCTTTGTTTCAGGCCATCTGCTAATCTCTATGGATAGAGAGGTGATACAGAGAGGCTCACAGTTCCACATGCCCACAATGCCTCTCCTTGTACTTAGGAAACCTATGCCTGCTATAATAGGGACTCTCCAAAGGAAAGAAATCATTCAAATTCTCACCTGCACATTCAAACTTAGTGAATAAGAAATTTAACTGTTTTCCTAGAAAATTTGGTATCAGAAGCTATGGGCAAATATTTGATTTTTTTTTCCTTCCTATTTGTTTATTTCTCTCCTTGTTAGTGAGACTTGGGCATAGGAATTCAGCTACGGAAAAAGGTCTGACTTCTGAAAGAGACAGAATTCACTGGTCTGCAAAGATAGAAACCAACTGTGTACAAAACGTTGTGGTTCTCGCCAGTATGAGCCCAGAGATGGAAATCAGCACAATGCACTGGGTTCTCCAGGTAAAATATTGAAGGAAGGAAAAGGAAGAAATAACTAAGTTCTAGGAGCATCACATTTTTCTTTAACCATCCTTGACCCTCCAAACAAATCTCTGAGACAGGCATTAGCCCCATTTAATCGATGTAAAAAGAGGCACAGAGAGGATATAGTTCTATTTCTTAACCTCTTTGTAGTCCCATAGCAATTAAGTGTGAAGCTTGAATTTGATTCTGAAACAATTTGTCTTCAGAGCTTTCTTACATAGAGCACTCCAGAACACCGAGTGGGGTTTGAACCAAGTCTTGACGGATGGGTAGAGTTTGCTTCATTATGCAGGAGGAGGACAAACATTTCAAGAAGCACTGGCCATTTGGCGGATGAGACCAAAGTGGACTTGGGATAGTGAAAGAAAACATTTCATTTTAAATTAGCTGTATTCCCTTGCATGTTTCAGAAGAATCATTGGTATCAATAAATAGTGTTCCAAATAAACAATAAAAATAAATTTGGAGTTGTACCAATGTTTAATGGTTATAATAGTCAATAAAGATCTAAAAATGTTTATCTTCTTTATATGGTATAGTTTTGCATGTGCTATATAAATCCATTGCTATTGTTACTCCACTTGGAGGATGCTGCGCAGCGTGGCCCAAGTGAGAAGTAGATCAACTGCACACTGACACCAGCAATTTGAAATATTTTGTGATTTATGTGATTCAGGAACAAACAAATGCTTTCTGGGAACTGTGGACCTTTGAAAGTGAGGGGGTAGTTTAGCAATCGACCAGGAAGATATATAAATCATGAGCCTACGTACTCCTAATGAGCCAGCCTTAAACTACATAAAAGAAAATTTAAGAGAACCACGAAGAGAGGCTAATCCAGAATCATAGCGGGAGATTCTAATATATTTCTCTCAGAACTCGATAGATCAAGTAGACAAAGGAAAACTAGTAAACGTGTAGAAGATTTGCACAACAGAACTTAAAAGCTCAATCTAATGGTAGATACAGAACCTTGTACATAATAGGCTAAGAATGAATTCTTTTAAAGTACCCATTGAATGTTTAAAAAATTAATCACATACTAGGTCATGAGAATAGTCTCAACAAATTCCAAAGAATATATTCATATGGTCTATGTTATCTAACCACAAAAAAATAATTAAATTAGAAAAAAAACAATAAAAAGACAGTTATAAACAACAGCAGCTGTCATACCTTTAGGGGGTAAACATACTTCCAAAAAACTCAAGTGTTAAAGAGGACAAGTATGGAAGTTAAAAACTATTTAGTACCGAGTTAAAACAATCGTATTACATTTTAAAATGTAGCTAAAAGCAGTACTCAGTAGAAAACTTGTTGTCTGTAAGTTCAATTCTGTGTCAATAAAACGTGAATTGAATTTTTCAGGAAACTTAAAAAGTTGTATTTTTCACAAGGAAGTCGGAAAATAATAAAACAACAGTCAATAGCTAAAACTATTCTTAAATAAGAACAGAAAATGCAGGCTTGTGCTACCTCATATCCAGATTAGTTATAAAGCTATAGTAATTAAGGTAAGGTAAGGGGATACTGGTACATGGATAGAAAGACAGATCATCAGAACAAAATAGAGAGCCTAGGAATGAAACCAAGCATATATGGGCCCTAGTTTTATAACAGAGGAGGGGGGAAAATGAGATAGAGAGAGGGGAGGCACTAATAAATAACCCTTCATATGAAAAATTGGTTTTCATGTAGAAAAAGTAAAATTAGATCACTGCCTCACATCATACATAAAAACCATCTCCCAATGGATTAAAAAACCATAATATGAAAAAAACTTAAAAAATATTAGAAGATACTAGAGAATATTTTAGGATCTCAGGATAGGAAATGATTTCTCTAGGCAAAATAGCAAAAACTTAAAACAGAAAAAATATTGACTTTGACTAACAACATTTTTTAAAGTCACAGTAAAGTTAAAATATGTGACAAAGTAGAAGGAATAAAGGTACTGTATTTTAATGCATATGACAGATAAAAGATTGTCATCTAGAATGACTTATATTACAGATAAATGAGAAGAAGACCCCCCAAAAAAACCTGAAAGAAAATCATCAAGGATACAAATAGTCAATTCTCAGAAGAGTAAATTTGGATAGTCAAAAGAAAAAAGAAAATGGCATGCACATAAATATAAATGAGTACAAGTAAAACTGGGAAAATCTGAATAAGATCGGTGATGTACCAGTGTCAGTATCCTGGATGTGATGTTATATTATAGCTCTGCAAAATGTTAACCACAGGGAAAATGGCAAAATGTACAAGGAATCCCTTCACATTATTTCTTACAACAGCAAATGAATCTACAGTTATCTCATTAAAATTTTTCCATATAAATATAAAATGATACTGGTAATCAAACAAATTCAATTTTTAAACAAGATGCTATTTTACACATATAAAATTGGTAAAAATCAAAAATTGTGACTATAACCAGGGTTGGCAAGGAAGTGTCTATTTAGAGAAAAGGGAATTCTAGTATTTTGCTGGTGGGAGTGTAATTTGAAGAGCAATTTTGCAATAATTCTTAAAATTGAAAGTGTGCATACTCAACAAATTTACTTGTATATCTGGATGTATTATTTTGCATGTGCCCAAGGGGACATATACAAGGATGTTATAGCAATTGGTAATAAAAATTGAAAACAAATATCCATGAATGGGAGAATGGATAAGTAAATTGTGGTATATAATGGAATATGAGACAGCAATTAAAATGAATGAACTAGATTGTTACGTATCAACATGATAGCTCTTGCAGGTATAACACTGATGGAGAAAATCAAACTGCAGAGTATTGCATACACTAGGAACCCATTCACTGTAAGTTTTAAACACAAAACAATATTCTATATTGTTTTTAAAATTGTATGTAACAAGATGTTAAAGTAAGTTTCTTTCTGTTTCAGTTTAAAACTGGAACCCCAAGTCAAAAAGCAGAAGTGGTCCCACATTTTAAAATAAAGCCCAGCTTTCTGGTGATTGATCACAACTTTAATCTTTAAAAAAGGATGTAGAGGTCAAGAGAGATAATGGGGATTAGAGAAAGGTTTGCTTTGGAATAAGCATCCAGCTTTGGAATAATGAGAGTCCCCCTTCTATCATTTTGAGAAAGGTGAGGTGCACAGTTCTATCTTAAGTCAGATGTGAGGAGCTTTCTTGGGACCACTCAGAGGTTGATGGTCTCCAAGTTGTTTGTTGAACACAGTGGGCTGGCATGAGGTGGAACCTGAGCCATCAGGGGTTCAGAGGACATGGTTGGGGCTCAGTGTTCCAAGGGTCCAATAAGGAGAGAGGCTGTGCTGGGAATGGCCTGGACCAGAGTCAAGAATGCATGAGTATTTCCCATGGACAAAATGAGCCATGAAGAAGAGCCTGCCATTGATTGATCATCTGATTGATTGATTGGTTCATTCATTCATTCAACAAATACATATTAAGTGCCTATTATGTGCCAAGCACTATCTTAAGTATTTAAATCAGTGAACGAGTAGGTACTGATCCTCGTTCTTGTGGAGCTTACATTTCAGTTGGGAGAGACAGATAAGAAATAATATACATAAGAAATAATTGAATGATATAGTATAATACAATGTGATAAGTACTACAGGAAAAATAGAGCAGAGTAAGGTGCATTGGAAGTTCTAGGGAAAGGTGGGTGAATAGGGTGCAGTTGTAAATAAGGGCATCAGAGTAGGCTTTATTGAGAAGATAAGATTTGGGCAGACTTGGAGGAGGTAAAGAGAATCTGCCTGCTATGTTTTGAGCAAAAGCTGTTCTAGGCAGGGAGACTAGCCAGTTAGAATGCCATAGAAGGAAGCATGAACAGCATGTTCACGGTGCAGCGAGGGGCTGGAGGCTGGAGAGGCGTGATCAGAGAGTGAGAAGTAGGAGATCAAGTCTGAGGTCAGAGAGGTAATGGGCCAGCAAGGTGAGGGAATGGGTAGGCAGATTATGAAGGACCCTATAGGACCTTCTGAGTTCTTTGACTTTGACTCTGAGTGAACACTGGACTTCTGCAGGGCTTTGAGCAGAGGAGCTGGTATGATCTGCTTGTGTTTCAATGACCTGCTCATGTGTAACTAGCTGCTGCATTGAGAATAGACTGTCCAGTGGCCAAGGTTGGATGAAGGGCAACCAGCTGGGAAGATTCATTGCAGTGAACCAAGGGAGAGATGATGGAGTTTAGATGAGGGCAGTAGGAGTGAAGGTGGTGAGAAGCAGGTGGAGTCTGGGAAAAGTCCATACACAAACGAGTGTGAACTTATGTGAGAACAACTGGACGGCAGCATCGAAAGACACAAAAGAACACTTTAACAAATAGAAGACATACCATAGTCTAGGAGAGGAAGACCACATTACACAGATGATAATTCTCCATTAATTAATTTGGAAATATTATGCAATCCCAAGAAAGCCACCGATAGTTTGTAAGGTTTTTTAAATTAGACAGACTGATTCTAACATCCACTGGAAAGATTGATAAATTTGACAGTACAATAAGAAGGAATGTCTTCATGGAAAAACACATCATAAATGAAGAGAAGATAAATGACAAATTGGGAACAAAATTTCCAACTGATATAACTGATTTTGTTAATATACGAAGACCTCCTACAAATAAGTAAGCAAGTTGACAACTCAATGGAAAAATGGGCCAAGAAAAGGAGTGAGCAATTAAAAGAAAATACAGATAGATTTTAAGCGTATGAAATGCTGCTCAAACTCACTCAGAATTTGTTAAAAAAAACGCAGCTTGATACCGTTTGTCACCTATCATGTGGGCAGAGATCAAAAGAATATGCCGTGGGCCAGATTCCAGGAAACGGGCATGCTAATGGAGATGTCCACTGTTGCTCCCTCTGAAGAGTAACCTGAAAATGAGTATCCACAATCAAAATGCCTCTAATGTCCTTTGATCTAGAAATACCACTATTAGGACTTCCCTGGAGATGTACCTTCATTGGAGCGAAGTAACAGATGTACAAGAGTATTCACTGTGGTATTGTTTTGAATATCAAGAAATTAAAAGCTGCTTAAATACCTATAGAAAAAGGGACTGGTTAAGTACTTTCCATCAGAGCACGCAAAGGACCATGAGAGAGCTGTCCAAACAGTGAGACAGTGATATATATTGATGCGCAAAGCTCTCTGAGATACAGTCCGTGGAAAAAGCAGAACAGATCGGTGTATAAAACACATGTAAGTTTGTTAAAGATATTCATGTGTGCTGTACATTCCTGGAATAAGGTAACGGGTGATCACCTCTTAGAACGGGAACTGGGCAACCAGAAGGGGAGACTTTTTTTCACCATGGGCACCTGTTGAATTTTATACCATGTGCTCAATTTGCTGATTTAAAACTGTAAGTGATTTTAAACGGTCAAAGTCGATGTGTGAAGAACACAGCCCAATGGATTAGAAAAGATCAAGAAAATTGTGGCTTTAGAGGTGTCATCACGATTCTCTGAGGTGAGTCCGGAAATGAAACTAGTCAACATTTAAGTGGAACTGGGTTGGGTTTTTTTGGTTTTTTTTTCTTTTTCTTTCTTTTTTTTTATTCTACTGCAAATTCACTTGAAATCCACCAGATGGCACAAGAAAATACAGTGTGAACAGAACTGGAGTGGTTGGCGCAGGTAATAGATCGGGGTTGGTGTGAAACCAGACTAAGGAGAACGAAGTCGCTCCAGACTGAGTCCTGAAGCATTCAAATATCAGTCTAGCCAGGGGCCTCGGGGCATGCCCGGGTCACATGCCAGACAGGCGATGCTGGGGAATCTTCAGGAGGTGCTGTGCTGGCGTTCACAGACATGGAATTATCTGTATGTCACAGCCTCTGCATGAATGGCTTACTGAGCGTTCACTTCTTCCATGTAGAATCCTCTTTCTTTTTTCCCCTTCATAATCCATACTTAATGCCTTACGAAAAGAGGTATTTGTTTCTTGGTAAGCCACGTTTCTTTAATTAAAGGAGGAGGGTTGGGAGAGGTCTACTGGAAAAGGAGAAAACTCTGGTTTCACAATATGCACTATTTATGAGGGTGCTTTGCTGTTGAAACCTATTAGAAGCCAGCCCAGCCCCGTTTGCCTCTTGCCCTCCCAGGAGGCAATTACTGTCCTGCATAACAATTTGAAGCAAATATCGGATGTGGTCGAAAGAACAGTTGCGGCCCTCTCTCCAGCAACCGTTTCTGCTTAGATTTCTTAATTGTTTCCACCACTTCCTTTCCTTGGCTTGTGGCCTTCTGGGTTCCGTAGGATCCTGAATTTTAATAAAAGCCTCCCGTCCCCTCTGGAATTCACATATGCAAGCAGACACCTCCTGGACCCTGGAGACACAGCACCTTAGAGCGGTGCTTTGGGCCAAATTTGTTCAGCGCCGGGGCACTTGAGAGTCCTTTCAATGCCACACCTTCACCTTCTGGGCCGGTGGGAAGCAGGGGCAACAGGCCCAAGCCGCCCCTCGCCTCCCCTGTCGGCACAGCTCTCCCTCCTTCCAGGCCTAACATTCTGATTTGTTCTTAGCCCCCGAGGAGACAATTGCCAGTTGCTCTCTTCTCTTATCTTCCTTCAGGTCTGTTTGTGGTGTGGCCTTCTGGGAGACTTTGGGAGACCATAAAATAGGGCATCAAAGAAGGGAACTGGGCAGGACGATGGTTTAGTGATACAGTTTTTAGCACTGAAGTACCCAGGCAGGGAGATGTGTGGGGACACTTAGGGTTACCACACTGGATGATCCACTTTGTTTTTTATTCACTAAAATGAGAGACCAGCCCTGCAACGGCTACTACCTCCGACTTGTGGGTAAGATGCTGGAACTGAAGATTTGGGGGCAGCCTGGACCAGGTGTCAGTGTGCGGGACCAGGAATCAGCCGAGGCTCATCTCAGCCCTCTGACCTCAGTTTGGGAACATCCTTACTACCCTGGGCCTCAGTATCCTCATCTCTGCAATGGGGCTGACCGCATCAGCCAAGCCCACCTCAAAGAACTATTGTGAAGAGGAATACAATCAAATAACTTATTTTAATACTCTCCAGGTTGTAAATGCTCTGCATCCACGGGATGTCAAAACAGCAATTAAAACCATTGTGCAACTGGCTTATGTATTGGGAGGTGCGTTGGTCTAAATCTTAGGGTCGTGGTGGGATCCATGAACCTGACCCGGTGGCTTCAGCTGGATGGGAGGCAAGCAGAGCCCAAAGAGCCCGCCACCATCGAGACCAAGTGCTGGGCGATGGGCGGTCACCGCTGTTCCCTTGGACTGGGCTGAATGTAAGGGAAACTCCTTCTGCTGGAGATAAAGACCTGCCTTTTAGGGAGTTGAGACCTTTTAGTTACAACACCATTCAAAATGATGCTGAAGGTGTCATAACAGTGTTCCTTGCCCAAGAATGACAAACCAAAGTGCAAAACCTGCATTTCCCTAGTTGTATCTTAAACAGTTCTGAGCGTCTGCCATTCTTTGTTTTTCAAAGGGACTTTACAGAGGTAATTGTTAGCAAGTTTGGAACTGCACACACACACACTACTTCTGCAGAATAACCGTCTATGCAAGCCACGTCCGGTACCCTTCCACCATCTGCCCCAGGATTTTATTTCCGTTTATTTTTCAGAGACCACCCTCACCTTCCCGGCAACAGTCATATGCTACCTTACGTGTTTCAGGGGCGCCCTGTAGATGACAAAGAACTTTCGCAGATAAAATCTGCTAGCAGGCATGGAGCACTCTGCAATATAGATGTTAGCTCTCTTTTACAGATGAGGAAACAGGCTCAAAGGGATTTGCTGATGTGTCCAAAGATGCAGCATGTAAATTCAGAGCCAGAATTAGGACTCAGCCCTCTGTTCCATCCCTTCTTCAGTGACACTGTGTAAGGTACCCCGACGGTCCCAGAGCATGGAGCTTCGTCACGCTGAATGGGAGAAACGACATGTGGCATCTGTCATGCGGCATTTCATCATGATTCATTTACTGCTCTGCACTAGCTTTTCTAAAATGTGTTGGGATATGTAGCCCTAAGACTCTGGGGGAAGGGGGTGGGAAGGAAGAGCCTTCCCTGTCCAAATACGTCTGGAAAATGCTACATGCTATACCCCCTGCTTTCCCACAATGTGCACGTTGTCATCTTAAAGGCCTTGAGATGTCTGTTTTACCTTATTTGACCGCATATTTCCCACGCTTATTTGGGCACAGGCTTCTTTATATAACATCTATTAAAATCCTGCAGAATTAGTGTGCTGTGCATGAAATACACTTTTGGGGAAGTGTATAAAAATGATATGAGGGAAGTTGAGAAAGTCAGAGAAAGTAATCAGAGGAGATGTAAACTAGGCAGGAAGAAGTCTATAACGACAAAGGGGCAGCCTGGGTGAAGGATATTCAACTGGGAGTCTGTGGCCTTGGTCCTGCACTTGTGTATCCTCTGCCTTTGACAGATGCTCAGACAGGTTCTTGCCCCACTCTCAGCCCCAATCTCCCCGTCCCTGAATTGAAAAGGCTTGCCGGGGAGATCTCCAAAGTTGTTTCTCACCATAATAGTCCATCATTTTTTCCCATGAGATCCTGAAACTTAGCTCTGTAAAGGTTTTTATGTCAAACGTTTTAGTTGACCTAACTTGAAACTTACAGAAAGTTGTGAAAATGATACACAAGTAATTTCCATATACTCTTTTCCCAGATTCGTTCATTGTTTACATTTTCCCCGTTTGCTTTATTGTTATGTCTCTCATGTTTTTTTTTTTTTTTTCTGAGCCCTTTGAGGGTAAGTTGGAGACATCCTGTCACTTTACCCTTAAATACTCCAGGGTTAATTTTCTAAGAATTAAGACATTCTCTTACATATGCATAGAAATTTATCAAAATCAGGTACTTACATTGGTACAGGACTATTAGGTAAGTCACAGTCAATAATCAGATTTCATCAATTTTCCCATAAGGTATTTATAGCTATTCTTTTCTCCCTGATCCCTGCTACCTTCTTAGAGTGGGCAAGGTTTAGGTGGAAATCGTTTATCCACCTAAAATGAAGTCAATGTATCATGCTATTTCCCCTTTCCTCTTGTTTTAGTACTGGATAGAGGGGTGGAAGGGACAGAGTGCAACTGTTTGAAAAGTGTTCAGAAATAAACCTTGGCCTTATATTGACCTGCACAAGAACGAATACCCTCATGTTGATCTGTCTTTACTCAAAACCATGGAGATTTACAATGATAAAACCTGTTTGGCTCATGGTGAAAATGAGCACTTTCTGAAAAAAAATTTTTAGTCATTCATTCCTTTATTCCTTTTCACTGAGGATATAGATCTCCTTAGATTGCAAATACTTTTGAATTATATCTGGCAATTTCAAAGCATGGTGAGAGACCCAGTTGGCTAGAGAAGGTTTATACAGGAAAAGAATGGGAGATGTGCCTAGAAAGGTAGGTTTGGTACAGGTTTGAATCCTTAAATTCTTTACCTAGGATTTTACTTTCTTCTTTTCCCTAGAGAGAAAGATTACATCATGATCTTCCAGCACTATAGGGCAGTTGAAAGAGCACAGACTTTGAAATCCTAGGAACCAAATCTCAGTTCAGTCATTTATTAGCTGAGTATCTCCTTTGACCTCTCTGAACCTCATTTATAAAATGCAGATGTTAATAATGCAGACTCGGAGGTAGAATTCAATGAGGTCACATATACAGTGTTGGTCTTCCGTTTCCCCACCTCTGCATCTCTCATATCCTCAAATACTCTCCTATATTGAGTGCTGAAAGTCTAATATCAACTCACAAGGGTTTGCTGTTTACCTGACACCTATAACTTGGGGTGCGGGGTGGGGGACTAGTTCTGGAATAAGAATATCATGATGCTGTAAAATACCTCAATTTTAGTGGCAGTTTTGACATATCAGTCTGGAGTTTTATGATTTCCCTCTGATGTGTATTTGGTTGCCATCCTCTTTACCCTTTTCCCCAGATTCCTTCAGTCTGACTGGAAACCTTAAACATGATAATACAGTCTCACAATAAATGGTCCCACTGCAGGTGCTGAGGAGATGGAGTCAAGGCTCTCCCTCCTTGAGGAGATAGGCTGGGTCAGGTGCTAGGAGGAAGTGCGTTGGAAAACGTGTGCGTACAGTTTGGAAACCTCCCTTTTCTTGCTCCATCTTTTGCAGAGATTTGTACTCTCCTCAGAGACCCATTTGGGAAGAATTTGGGCTAGGTCAGGTGTCTGTGGGCACCTGGAGCCATAGCTGAGACTGGGGGGCAAAGGGAAGCACCATTTCAGGGGTAGTCAGGTGTATTGGTCTTTGGCTCTGGAAAATTAATTCCAAAAGGCACATGGAACCACCATTCTCGTCCTTCTTTTAAAAGAGCAAATAGTGGACACCTAGCCAGCAATAGCCAACAAATGCCAAATACACCCAAGTCCATCATGTTAGTTGCAGTAGAGAAAAGCCAGCAACCCTTGAGCCTTTCTTTTGGCTTCAGGTGGGTGGTAAAATAGTAAAGAGAGGGGGGTCGGAACAAGATGAAACAAAAATGATAAATGGAAACCATTTTCTTCTAAGGGGCTCTCAAAAGAAGCAGTGTTTCCCCAGTGCCACCCCCAGCCTCCAACCAGTATAGACTTGCTCGACACAATGACTGGTGTTTCCGTTCTCAGGTAGAAATACTCCAAGTAAAAAACTTGCTCTTGCAGTTGCGTTATTATGGACTCGTGTGATATGTCTGATGAATTGAGTTAATTCATTCTTTTAACTTAACTGGCAAGATTTAATGGTTCACATTGAAAGCATGAATAACCATTTTGTTCCTTGAATGACTCCAGTTTAATGCCTCCTGATGTCAGTGTATTTTGCCCAGGGTGAAACTTGCTATATGAATTATTCACTGCTTGATGGAATGAATGGGACCATGTTTGCCCACAGAAAGTTAGCTGTGGTTATCTGACACGACGGGGCACAGCAGATGCCTACAAAGGACAATGGATAATGTAGAATGTGGTTCCAGGGCCTAGCTATTGCAGTTAAGATCTTTATAGGAAGCATAGCACCTTTTTGTCTTGCGCCACACATTAAGATGGCCTCAGTGAGCCAAGAAACTCTTGGCCTTTAAAAAGGAAAAAAAAAAATCTAAGTATGGTTCTGCAATGGGCATTTTTGTCTTTGGTTAAATCTTGGTTAATGGAGGGTAGAAAGTAGTGGGGGAAGGAAAAACATTTAAGAAGAATTTAAAATAAATAAGGAAATTAGTAATTTTCATTATGGTGATTTCACCAATGTGGAAATCAAGTATTTTTGGTGAAGGAGAAATAATGTGTGACTAATAATAAAGAATCTGAACTCTGATTCTTAAACCAGACTCCCCTGGCTTAAGAGCATTGGGGGTGAGTTATCTTCCTGGCTATAGTGCCCAGCCTTGCCACTGAAAGGCTTCTGGCTTAATAAGAACAATTTATAATCTGGAGAGACAGTGCAACTTAGTGGGAGCTGATAAATGAACCACTGAGTTTACTTATACAAATAAGTGGGACATTAATCTTGACTTTGAATTTCCCCATTGGGTTCGCTTTATAACCATTTGTGATATTATGAGCGACAGGAAGGAATGATTGGCAAGTTTTAATGGTGGGCAAAACTTTTCTAAATGTCTTTAAACTCTACAAACAGGACAAATAAGCTGAGATTGAAATACAGATTAAACTGGCTTCCATCCTTTCAGTGTTCATAGCTTACTATAACTGGTGGGCAACTTGTTACGTTAGCACAGCATTCAAAATCCACCTGGAGACAAAGCTGAAATCCCAGCTGGGTTTTGGGGCTCTCTGCAGCTGAACTGGGTAACTCCAGCAGGCTTGCTGGCATCTGTGTCCTCATTGTAAATCTGCTGGAGAGAGAGTGTCAGCCCCTGGTTCAAACAGCTCTGGCCGAGAGGTAGAGGACACGCCTGCAAGGTTCCATACCCATTGTGGATGGAGAGTTAATCCTCAGAGAAAGGAAATCAAGAACTGGAAAGTCACCCATGGGACGCTGAATAATGGCCCCCAAGAGATGTCCATGTCCCAATTCTCAGAAACTGTGAATATTACCTTGTATGGTGAGAGGGACTTGCAGATGTGATTACGTTAAGGATCTTGAGATGGCGAGATTATCTTGCACTATCTGGATGGGCCCTAAATGTAATCACAAGGGTCCTTGTATGAGGGAGCCAAGAAAGTCAAAGGAGGAAGTAGGAGAAGTGATAACAGAAGTAAAAGGCTGGAGTGATGGGAGGAAGGAGCCACGAGCCAAGGAATGCAGGCATCCTCCAAAAGCTGGAAAAGGCAAGGAAACAGATTCTCCCCCAGAGACTCTAGAAGGAACCATCCCTGCCCACACTCTTGACTTAAGCTCAGTGAACTGATTTAGGATGTGTGTCCTCCAGAACTATAACAGAATACATTTGTGCTCTTTTAAGCCGCTGAGTTTGTGGTAATTTGTAACAGCAGTGATAGGAAAGGAATCCAACACCCAAAGGTTCCCTACTTCATTTGTTTGGTTGTTGTCATCCTGCTCCTCACCCCCACATCAGTTTTGAAGCCTAATTTCATAGTGTCATCCTATAGTCTTGTTAGTTCACTGCACAAGAACTATTGAAGATAGACCCTCGTGTCACTTCCTCCAAATCAGAAGACTCCTTGTGTTTGTGGAAATACTGTGCTCAACAGGAAGGTCTATGTTTCCAAAAGGAAGTGAAGCCTTCCACTTTACATGGGGTGAGGCTCAAGTAACTGTTGATGGAAGGAGAAATAAATGAAGGAAGGCAAACAGAAAAAAGCCATTGAAAATCAACACGTAACTCAACTGTATCTGTTTTAATGTTAAATGAATTTCAGTGCTAAATCTCATTGGAAGAAATAATAAATGGGGAAATCCTCCCCTGGATTTTAAATTAGGCTTTGTTTTCATTTGAGTCTAATAAAAATGCTTAAGGAAAACCTGATTTTGTCCTCTGAAATAACTCTTTGAGCATTTCTTGAATATGTCTGCAGAAGATACGTTTTCTTTTTACTTATTTCCCCCTGCATCAGTATCAAATAGAGCGTATGTCCCTACAAAAACTCACTTTATAGGGAGAAGCATGTCAGGTCATTACGATGATCGTGCTAGTCCCGTCAGAACAGTCTGAGACCTAGTGTTGGGTTTTTGATTCTCAGCTGTTTTCCCCATTCTTTTTTTTAAAGAGAAGGAGAGAGAGGCCAGGGGGAGGGACAGAGGGGGAAGGAGAGAGAATCTTAAGCAGGCCTTATGCCCAGCGTGGAGCCTGACCTGGGGCTCGATTTCACAACCCTGAGATTGTGACCCGAGCTGAAATCAAGAGTCGGATGCTTAACTTACTGAGCTACCCAGGTGCCCCTATTTTCCCCATTTCTTAATGTGGGGAGGAAGAATTAGCAGCCAATTATTAAAGAGGGGAGACTAAGACAGTTATTAAAAACTCTAAATCTCCTGAGATTTTATTGATCTGATCTTCATTCTCCCTGACCATTTTGAAGCTCTCTTCTTCTAGCCATGTAACTTTGCTCTTCCCTGACTTCCCTCCGACCCGTCCAGTCATCATGCCTAAGCTCCTCTTCCATAGCTTTGTCTTTAATTGTAGGCATCGCTCCCATACAAGTACTCACTTCCTCCTCTCTTTCTTCTCCGTGCTCACTTTCATTTTGATGACAAGGTAAGACTCTTTTTATCCTGATCTCCAACCCAGTATCTAAAACCACCCATCAGGGGTGCCTGGGTGGCTCAGCTGGTTAAGCGTCTGACTTCAGCTCAGGTCATGATCCCGAAGTCCTGGGATCAAGCCCCACATCGGGCTTCCTGCTCAGTGGGGAGCCTGCTTCTCCCTCTCTCTCTCTCTCTGCCTGCCACTCTGCCTGCTTGTGCTCTCTCTCTGTGTCAAATAAATTAAATAAATAAATAAATAAATAAATAAATAAATAAATAAATAAATAAAATCTTTAAAGTAAATAAATAAATAAAACCACCCATCAGACAATGCTACTTGGGTAGGTCATCACCTGTCATATACCAGCAACCTTCAATATGTACAGGGTCTTTTCTGTCCTAGGCTCCTTGCATATGCAGTTCCTTCTCTCTGACAGTCCTTCTTTGAGGATCACAGTTTAAATATCACTTCCTTATGGAAGCATTCTCTGACTTGCCAGACTACATTGGCTCCCCATTGTAGGCTCTCTTAGCACCTGGCAGAAAAAGAGAATTATTTAAAATATATTTTTTGAGGAAAAAAAATTAAAATTAGTCCCCCTTTAAGAAGGAAGTCAGTTTTGATTAAAGGGAAATCATGAAGCACATCAATTGGAACTAAAAATATTTTGTTTTTCAGAAACCATGTTGTAAAATACAGGGAAGCTGAATTTACAACTTAGTGAACTGAACCAAGAGCTTTGGTTAGGTGACTCAGTGACTAAGTAAAGGTCCTAAGAATGATCAAATATGATATGCTCTGCTTGCTAGCATGCAAAGTTGTTATGCTGTTTTAAGACAGAGCTTGTCATTATCCATCTGACATTTAAACCTCAATGTTTAGATAATTGTGTTAAAGCATAAACCATGGCTGGTAGAGAGGACTGTTCATGAATTATATCTGTTGTTAACCATTTTAGATAGAACTAGACTTAAAATGAACTCTCTTAGGTTTTCAAAAAATACAGCTCACCTCTTTATTCTGCCATATAGGTGATTTTAAAAAAATCCCTTTTGGAGCACCTGGGTGGCTCAGTCGGTTAAGCATCTGCCTTCAGCTCAGGTCATGATCTCAGGGTCCTGGGATCGAGTCCCGTATTGGGCTCCCTGCTCAGCGGGGAGTCTGCTTCTCCCCCTCCCTCTGCCTCCCCCCAACCCCGCTCATGCTGTCTCTCTCTCAAATAAATAAATATCTTTAAAATAAAAAATAAATTTAAAAGATCTCTCTTATGATGTAATTTACATACCATACAATTCACCCATTTAAAGTGTACAATTCAATGGATTTGAGTATATTCAGAGTTGTGCGACAGTCACCATGGTCAAGAAATCCTATATGTCTCAGCTGTCACTACCCAATCTTTCTAACCACCCCCAGCTCCCAGACCTAGGCGACCACTAATCAGCTTTCTGTCTTGATGGCTTATCCTATTCTGGACATTTCATATAAATGGAATCATACAATATGCGAAACTTTGTGACCAGCTTCTCTCACTTAGCAAAATGTTTTCAGAGTTCATCCATGTTATGGCATGAATCAGTACTTCATTCCTTTTTATGATTGAATAATACTCTATTATATGGATGTACCACATTTTATGTGCCCATTTATCAGTTGATGGACCTCTCTGTTACCTCTGCTTTTTGGCTTTTGCAAATAATGCTGCTGTGAATGTGGGATGATTTCTGAGCTCTGAGATCTGCTTGCTCCTTTCTCTCCTCCCTGTAGTCATTTAAAAATAAAAGATGGCTTGAATATTTCTAAGTCTGAAACTACAACACAAAATATTGTTTATTCTTTGACAACCCTACAGAATTTATTACACCTATCGTTAAATGATATGTAACTATGTAGTGTCGGTCTTTCCCCTCATCTGTGAGCTCTGTGAGGCCAAGGATCACGTGCCTGTACCCCTGGCACCTGGCCCAGCGATGAGCATGTGTGAAATGTTTCCCACCTAACTAATTTTGCTTTGCCCCTAACCACAGATTGGCCTCTCATCGCCAGTTCCCCATTTCTATAAATGGCATTACTGTCATCTCAGTAACTTGAAATCCAGATCAGAGTTGGATTTGACTCTTCCCTTTTGCACTTCTTCCTCTACATCTGATCAGTCAGCAATTTTCTTGAAATTGTTTTTCAGAGATTTGGAGAATGAGTTCTGATGGGAAAGGTCTCTACAAAAGCCCGTGGGAGAAAACAGAAAGGTCCAGAGAGGAGTTCCCTGAGGTTGATTCTCAACACTTGGGTGCATTCCTTTTTTACCACACTCCCCAATCTAGACCCTCACACTTGGCCTCCCTGCTTTCCTTCTCTCCACGTGTAAGCTACTTTGTAGAGTTTTCAAAATAATCTTCACAAAAAAGGATTATATCACTCCACTTCCCTCTTCATGAATCACCGTGGTTTCCCACTGGCCACAGACTAGAAGCCCTCAACCCAGAGTTGGAAGATTTCCACAACATAATTCCTTATATTGTGTGGCAAGTAGCCACCTCAGTTTTTGTCTAGCACTCCCTGCTCCTAGTTATCAGAGGATAGATCCTGCCTACCTAACTTATTGGCCTGTTGGACCTGGATTGTTGGCTCAATCGCTTACCATTGCATAGGAAGGCAAATACTAGTAATTTGGAACACTTTTCTGTCCAGGTTTCATTGACCAATACACAGATATATTTGATTCAATAATGTATATGTTATATTCCAACCCAAAATAGCCACCTTGATTTTTCCATCTTCTTTCCCAAAAGTGAGTTACTCATAACATTCTATAGGAAATTCCCTGTATACGGGAACTCCCTACTTTCCTGTCACAGAGAGGATCATAGTAAATCTCCCACAGACTGTGTCTTAGACAAATTTGTATCTTCCACGGCACCTGCTGTGGTGCCTTGTATATGGTAAAAGCAAAGGCATGGAGAAAGTCCTGCTATTTTTTTCCTTAGCAAAGAATTTCTCTCCCCACTCTCCAAAGCCAGAAATGTTTGGTTTTGATAAGTGGATAATTAGATAAGCCATTCGGGTTTGGAGATGACATCCTTACCCCAAGGGGACTGTTGGGATGACCACAGACAGTTGCTTAACTGACTTCCAGAGAACTTTGGCCTGGTTAATTATACCAGCTTTTGCTTCGTTTTGTAGTACACACCACTTTGAATTGTTTGGGACAGTAGCAGAGATTTGGAGAATGGGTTCTAAGGGGAAAGGGAAGTCCGCGAGGCCAAGGATCACGTGCCTGTACCCCTGGCACCTGGCCCAGCGATGAGCATGTATGAAGTGTTTCTGACTGGTATCAAAAAAGGGCTGTGGGAGAAAATACAAAGGTTCAAAGAGGAGTTTATTGAGGCTGATTTCTATGTGGTCTGCAGTTCTAACCCTCTCCCCTGTCCGTTCACAAAACTTCAGTAAAATCTGCATTGCTTACCAGTGCTTAATGGAATGGATTTGCTTTTTGGGACTAAGCCTATGCTGAGTTAGACCTCGAAGTTTGTAGAAGGCAACAGCGCCTGCCTATGGGAGGACAGCCATATAGGGTTTGCGTATGTATTAAGTAAATATGTATGAAGTTAATGTGTTTGTCTTGTCTTCCTAAACAGATGTAATACTCCCCTTTACCTCTAGGTGATTCATAGAGAAAGTATTCAGCGAGGAATGTGCTGTAATCTAGTTTGTCTTTAAAGGAGGAAGGAAAGATGGGGCACCTGGGTGGTTCAGTTGGTTAAGCAACTGCCTTCGCCTCAGGTCATGATCCCGGGGTCCTCAGATCGAGTCCCACATCGGGCTCACCCTGCTCTGCAGGGAGCCTACTTCTTCCTCTGCCTCTGCCTGCCACTCCCCCTGCTTGTGCTCTCTGTCTGTCAAATAAGTAAATAAAATCTTTAAAAAAAAAAAAAAAGGAAGAAGGAAAGAAAGTTTCATAAGCCCCTGCTAGGTATCTTTTTGTAACAGATGTTCACATGTAATCTCATTTGATCCTTGCAACCTTGTGAAGTAAATACCTTTAGTACTATTCTAATGATAATTACCTTCATTTTCTAGGTGAGAAAACCAAGGCTCAGTGGACTTAGATAACTTGTCCAAATACGTATCACTAGAGGTCTGTTTGACACCAAAGGCTTCTTTGAATTACTCTGTGAACTTCAATGAGGGAGAGAGAGGGAGACGGAGAGAGAAGGGGCGGGGGGGGGGGGGGGATTATATTGTATAAAGACAAGATCCTTGATGTTCTTATATCATTCATTTTCCCATTGAATATTAATTATGTAACAATGATTGGCGAGTCCTGGACTTCCTGGATTTAATTTTTTTTGTAGTATATTATGAATTATAGTTGTGAAATATATCCTTTAGTTTGAAGAACCACCCCCAAGCCCTCTATAATTTGTATGCCATGGGTAGGTTAATAGCCTAGCTTTTCTTTGCTGCCACGAAGATAGAATCTTTTACCCATTCCTGATTATTTCATTTCCATAAGTAGAGAGTTGAGGATGAAACTGTTGTCCAGTTTCTTTAACAATGAACTGTCTTTGGATTTACTGCCTACCTCAAAAGTTAGAGCTTGCAAGAATTGTGCATACTGAATATGTTATAGCCTGGGTAGCAAATTACTGAGCTATCTTTAACAGTGCCCTCTCTTGAAATAGCAACATGAAAAACTGAGTTTTTATTTCAACTCCAATGATGACAATGACTTGCTTCTTGTAAGATGAATTATTGGTAAATAAGTTACAAGCATGTGAAATTGGGTACTTCTGGTTATAGGAGAAAGTCACTGTCTATTGGTGACCATTCAAGAATGCAACCACAAGGCAAGGTTGTCATAAGACCAAGTTGCCATCATTCCTTAATGATACCTAGTCCAGTGAAAATGCCATTTTCAGAAGTCAATTACCAACAAAGTAGTGGTGGATTTTGTGGTTGGTTTATTTGGAAATTGTTCTTGGGGGTCTTGAGAAAAGAATCTAACTTCTTCAGTAATTTGTGTGTTACTACTGATTTGAGTCAGATTTAGTTTTCTTTAGAAGGTACAGTGTATTGGAGTATGTATAAATATGAAAAAAAAATTAGTTACCTTCCAAGATAAGTTGGCTAAGAAAAGTAAGACAAATCACTTTGCGCAGATCTGACTTGTCTAGGTGAAGATCTTTGTGTTCCTGATTTTGACTGGCCCGTGTTCGCTGAGTTAGTGTTTAACAGTTCTTGTCTGGGCCTAAATGTGAGCACAGTCTCACTTCTACAATTGTGCCAACCTGCCTTAGCTTTGCTCAGTTGGTTTTTCAATTGCATTTAACAGGCACCTATTATATGGTGAGCACTGCTTGGGTAAAATTTGAATGCACTATTGTTCCAGGAATATAAGGTTTAGAGAGAGTTTTCTTGTAGCTAAAAATGGAAGGCCTTCTCTTTTCAGGCATAGCCACACTTAGACTTGGGAATCAGTCACCTTCAGGTGGGCAAGGATTCTCGTTAGAACTCTGCATTCCAGAAGTCAGCTTGAGCCCCTCCAGCCACAGGCCTCTCAACTAATAATACACTATATGTTAATTAATTGAATTTAAATAAAAAATACAAAAACTGTCCAGATGTAAAATGTGGCCCCCTTTCTTTGAGTTTCCCAAAAATCTACTCACTCAAGGCATATGTGTGTTTACTATTAACTACAACTGCCAGATAAGTGGTGATTGACTATCTGAGATATTGAGAGTCAAAGTAGCACCTTCTAACAAATAATTCCAAGCTGTGTAAGGATATTTGAATCTTTTTTTTTTTTTTTTAAGATTTTTTATTTATTTATTTGAGAGAGAATGAGAGAGAGCACATGAGAGGGGGGAGGGTCAGAGGGAGAAGCAGACTCCCTGCCGAGCAGGGAGCCCGATGCGGGGACTCGATCCAGGGACTCCAGGATCATGACCTGAGCCAAAGGCAGTCGCTTAACCAACTGAGCCACCCAGGCGCCCTGGGATATTTGAATCTTTTATTCCTTTTGTTCTCAGACAAATTTGTTTTGTTTTTTTTTTAATAAGAAACATTTTATGACAAAGAGGTTCCATAATTGTGTAACAACTTCGTTAGCCAGACTATAAGTTTCATGCAGAGGTCAACGCATGGTTAACCTGCATCTCATAGAGGTACTCACGTTTTCTCAGTTGACAAACAAAATCCTAACGGAATAATTGCATGGCAAATTAAAAAAATTTCTCAGTGCAAGTTTGACTTCTGGACCATCTGTGATCAAGGCTAATGACACACTATGTTAATAAATAGTATGCAGTGGAAAAATACATCTAATGAAGTTGTGGATAGCACTTTATCCACTTTAAAAAGAGTTTGTTTTTATACCTTTCTGTTTTTTGTACATTCCAAAAAGAGCCATTTGATCTAATTGAAAGCAACTGTGAAAATCAAATCGATTTAACATCAGTTATAAAAATAATCTTTTAGAATGAACTGAGTGACTTAAGGAATATGCAGCTTATTTCCTTTGTATTTGTTTGTTTTTGATCACCAGAACAAATTCACTGTAATTTGCATAGATTAAATTATAACTGAAGATTTAGCAGGGAATTGAGATTACTAGGGAGTGAAAAGAACACTCTTCTGTGGGCAAAGGATTTTTTCCGGAGCTGTTTAGCTGAAATGTTGTATACATAAAGGCTTAATGTATTTTGGCAACTCTAACCCTGAGATTTACATCTTCTGCTATTTCACTTTAAAAAATATTCAAAAATGCCTTTTATCTGCCTTTTCATCCATTTAGTTTCATTCTCTACAATATACCCTAGACATGGTGAACTTGATTGCCTGCAGAATGAATTAATGAACCTTTTGTGTCAATGGGAGTTTATTAACAACATTCATGACATTTTCAAATCAATCCTTCTATGTTCTCCAATTATGGCCTCATTGTGGTCAGGCACCATCCCAGGGGAAAAACAAAGGGAGAAGGGGGGATCAACATACTTACAACTGACTTCAGAAAAGCAAATTAATAAGGGCAAGTATATCTAAATTATGTTTTTTGTTTTTTGTTACGTTAAATGCAGAATGCAAATGCATGTTCTTTAAGTGTTTTGGCAATTGTTCAGAAATGTGAATTATTCTGCCAGAAGGCAAAAACGCTTTCCTTTGACCTTATATCCATAGTTAATTTACTTGTTTTTTTCAGCATGGGGCCATTTCTTAACTTTAAAGTAAATATTATTTACACAGCACATGTACTAACAATCAACAGTCTTAAAACATCTCAATGAAAATATAAAATGATTTGGGATGAAGGTTATTTAATGCTCTTGCCAGTTTTCATACTATGTAAATTAGTCTTAAAATGTGTAGAGTCATACATACATGTTACATATATTACACATATCTCTAATTTCCTGGTCCTTTAACTCTCCTGATCACTAAACCCTCACATGTTCCATTAGATGTCAAATCCTGGCGGGGCACCTGGGTGGCTCAGTCAGTTGAGTGTCAGACTCAGTTTCGGCTCAGATCATGATCTCAGGGTGGGGGGATCGAGCCCTGAGTCGGGCTGCATGCTCAGTGGGGAGTCTGCTTGGGATTATCTCCCTCCCTCTCCCTCTGCTCCTCCCCCCATTCATGCACCTGCACGCGTGCTCTCTCTCTCAAATAAATAAAATCCTTAAAAAAAAAAAAATTCACATCCTGGCATGCCTTTCAGGGTGACACTGTGTCCTTCACTATACCAGTGGTTCCTAACAGGTAAATCAGGATACACTGACATATTGTCTCTTTCATCGGAGTGCCACCAAATTTTCATTGTTGCATAAAATTTATTTTTGCTTCAGCTGAGGGTACATATTATGTTCTGTGATAGGTTGGATGTAACATTGCCGGCAGTTCTTACAATAAGGTTTAAGGTACAGTGTTCCAAAAATAAGGGGTAAAAGGAAAATAATTATGTCAACCCAGTGACAGTTTAGACCTATACTGTCCAATATGGTAGCCATTTGTCACATGTGGCTATTGTCTTGAAATATGGCTAGTCCAAATCGAGATGTGCTGTAAGTGAACAATACACATCAAATTTTGAAGACTTAGTGCAAAAGAAAATTGTGAAATATCCCATTAATACTTTTTATGTTGATTACATATTAAAATGTTAATTTTGGATACATCACATTAAATACATTGTTCAAATTAATTTTATCTGTTTCTTTTTACCTTTTAAAAAATGTGGCTACTGTAAAGCTTTAAATTCCATATGCGGCTCTCATTATGTATCTTTCGGATACTGCTGGTATGGAATCAGATGTTTATTAGAACGTGAAAGAACTGCCTTATTAATATATAAGAAAACATGGTCAGGTCAATAAAGTTTTCCAATAGCTGCCTAGAGCTAAACGATGCTTGAATAGATATACTATTATACTGTAGCCATGATATGTAAAAGTCATTTAGAACTGGTTTAGTCCTGTTCTGAATTTTATTTTTTTTTAAGGTTTTATTTATTTGAGAGAGAGTGAAAGCGAGAGAGATCACAGAAGGAGAGGGAGAAGCAGACTCCCCACGGAGCAGGGAGCCTGATGCAGGTCTCGTTCCCAGGACCCTGGGATCATGACCTGAGCCGAAGGCAGACACTTAACCAACTGAGCCACCCAGGTGCCCTGTTCTGGACTTTTAAAACCCTTCAGTGTGTACACATCCACAGAAGGCCAAGAACAGGCAATGTCTCCTTCCGCTGTAGGTTAATGTGGAAGCTCTGCACGTTCTTTATTTTATCTTCAGTGACACTTTGGTCTGTGACTTTCATAAAGTTCACTCTAATTCAGATGCATACCAGGTTAGATAACAGAAAGGTGCAGGAAAAAACAATCCCTTTTTCTGCCATTGGATCTCTAACTTGGACCATCAGTTGTGTTCCAGGGAGCACCACTGGTCCACTGCGCCGTTCTCCCCCTTCCCCCCCCCCACCCTGCCCCGAATCACTCTCCTGTCCAAGGAGATTTGCCCTTGGCTTAGTGTTTTCCATAGGTGTGCCTTTTTTGGGGAATTCGCTACTAAGCACGCCAAACCTTGCACTTGGAGTGTTGTAAGACAAATAAGCATATTTTGAAGGGATTGGGTTTCGAAGTAAAAGATGAGGGCTTGATGGTTCTCCAAATGCTCATTAACTCTTTGAGGGCCAGTGGCTCTTGTAGGATGTCCTCACTCACCATGCTCTGGTTCTCTGGCTGCTTCTCCCCTCTCATTTGTTCCATTCTGGAAAATTTCAAGCCAAAACATCTGTTCTGAAGTGCTATGCTCCTTTCTGGACAACAGTTGTTTTTTTTTTTTTTAATTCTTGAGTTTGCTTATTTCCTCCTTATCATCCCCAGATGTTTTGTAACCCCCCACCTTATTTTTTCTCATTTTAGTACTTGTGCAAGCCCCAGGAGGACTGCTGGCTGATTTCCCCCACTCCTTTGGATCACCCTGCACAGCTCTCACCAAGAATTCTACCTTTGCTCTTTGCGCATCTTTCAGCGGACTTGGGCCAAAGTCTGTGAAGGATTTGGGGATTAGGAGAAGATGGTAGGCAGTAATTTCTGTCTTTAAGTTGATATGAGTCTCCTTGGAACCATAGTATCTGCACACAGGTGGAGCTATATAGGATGGAAACATGCTTCACAACCTAAAAGTTTCTGTTGTCATTTAAAAAAAAAATAAAGCAGAGGAAGCATAAAAATGTGGGGTTTTTTAAGCAATAAAATTTTGTCATTTCTGTTTTTAAAGAACTAAGGTAAGAGCACATAAACCAGCCATAATGTTATAGGACAAGAACGCACAACAATCTTTATATTGATTATAAACATAATAATAATGCATCCGACCTAGTGTCTTATCAGTTTCTAAGTGTTTTTACTCGCACTCTGGAGCAGTGGGAGCAGCTGGGAGTCTGGGGCCCTCCGAGTACAACAGCTGAAGCTTGGACTTTAGGTTGGACGAGGCTCTGGAAAATGCTGTGTAGACCTGGGCAAACCATTTTCCTTCTATAGACTTCTGGTTCTTTATGCACACCAGGCTCTGATTTTGTCATTTAGATTTCCCAGAAAACGTAGATGAGGAAACATAAACATCTATGTCACTGTAGGAAAATTAAATTTATGCCCATTTCAGAGAAGAAGAAATAGACTCAGAGAGGTTAAATTCTTTATCAAAGGTTACACTGCTGGTTGGTGTTAGATGAAGGGTCAGAGTTCAGGTCATCTGCTGAGGTCTGGCGGGAACCTTGGCGGGCGGTCAGACTCCAGTGCTGCTGATCTCTGAGGATGACCCCCAGGCAGTGGCCATCCTCTGCCCTTCAACTTCGGGCCGTGGGTCACGAGAAACTCCATCTTGAATTGTTACCTATTTTGATTGCCTGCTTCTTGTGACCTTCCCCCGAGCTCTGGGCTGTGATGTGCTGAGGAAGACAGAAATGTGTGAATGAGGAGGTTAAAGCCAGGTCTCTGGAGGGTGAGAACTGAGACCACCAAACTGACCTGACTCCCTCTTGGAGAGAGAGACACACTCTGGGCCTCTGGAGGCTGGGCGAGGCTCCGTTCCCTGGAGGTGATCCCTGGAGGCGAACAGAGTTGAGGAAAGGGAGGGCCTGTCATCTTCCAGAGTGAGTTTTCTGAATGTCGAGTTGGAAAAAGAGAAAAAAGGTAGGGAAGGAAAGAAGTGGAAAATCGCTATTATATCTACAGAGATTTAGAACACAAGCCCTCCCTGTAAGAGAGGAGGGATGGAGTTGACCCTGGCTGGGAAAGTAGAAGGCGGTGTTGATATAACTGAGGGTATTAGTAGGACATTCGCTTATTCATTCAGAAAGTGTCTGTGAAATGCCCACTATGGGCAAGGCACTTGCAGGGGGCAATCTATGGGGCAGAGGAAGAAGTTACAGTTAAGTGGGAGAAAAACATTTAAATACATATAAAGAGAGAGGGGGATGGGGGAAAAGTGGAATGATTTGCACTTTTTAAACACAAAAGCGAGGGTAGTCAGGAACTGAGTTGGACAATGACCAAATAGGACAAAGATCTGGGTCAGGGTGCTGTGCAGACTCCGTTCCTGGTTTCCCTGCAGAGGCTCCATCCTATGGGAAGAGCAGTGAGGTCAGAAAAGTCACATGCAAATTCGGGAAGCAGAAATGCGTGCAAGGGCTCCGTGGGGCCTGGTTCTCTCCCCTGAGGAGGGAGTCCTGGGGACAAGTTTCTGAGGGTTTGTGCCACAAAGAATGACACCATGAGGGGAAGTATAAATGGTTAATTAGAGCCTGCCCGCTTGAGAGGGTCTCCATTTACCCGCCAGGGACCCATCCAATTGCTTATGAGCCTCATCTGTGGCCCCGTCGTGCCCGCGGCCCTCATTAGAGCACAGGATAATCTGAATTCCTCCTTTGGTCCTTCCTGCTCTGCTCCTCTTGTGTGTGCTTGCTTGTGAGCTCACCTGTTTAAGGGACTCACTAGATGCCCGGATTTAGGATTCACACTGCCCTCAGGGTGGTTTCCTCCCTGGTCCTCTGTGCGAAGTTAGAGCTTCCTTAGAACAGGCCCACAAGAACGTATTCATTCTTTGTTTAATCAGGGGGAGACCCAGAGCGCCCAGCTTGGCTTGTTAGTTCTGAAACAGATCCCTCGGACGTGCGGCCAAGACACTTTTGAATATCTCTGCAGGCGATTTAAGCCTGTTGCTTTGAGTTCTGAGAGTCTATAATTGTTTAATTGATGGAATGAGTTACCAAGGCAGGATGTGTAAAGTCCATTCTTGGAGATCTTTACAAGGAGGATCGTCTACTCTAGGTTTGGATGAGTTTCTTTTGCCTCCAGATCTCTTTTCAATTCTGTTCTACGGCTTCTGCTTGTGCTAAGAGGTAATTCCTAACAGATTCCAGTCTTTTCAGGTTCGTTGCTAAACTCTAATTTTGTTGCAGGATGACAAGTTCTGACCCGTCATACGAGATCTTCATCAAAGAAGAGAAAACCATCTCAAATGTGTTGTTTGAAAGGAAGGAGCCCCGAAATTTTCATCTGCAGAAATCCTGGTGGAACCTCGAGGGACAATCTAAGGAGGCCATGGAAATTACAGAATAGGGTAAAAGACAGTGGCTCTTTCGAAACCATCAAGAGGGAAAGGAATGAAGACATCAGCAATACATGAAGGGGTGTCCTGGTTGGTCATTATACAGTCGGCATAAAATATGAACTGTTCTTTCCTTCTCCATCTGATTCACGTTTACACTTTATATTCCCTGTTCATTTTTATTTATTTATTTTTTTACATTCAGTGGGCTATGAGCAGTGAGTCACCATTTTAAGTGATTGTTCTTGCAGGCAGAATGAAACCTGCATTGATCTTTGAGGTGTTTAATGCACAGTCAGTGAGACCCTACCATGTGAAATGAGCGTTCTCCTGGCTTCACTCTGCCACATGTGGAGCCCCGGACCGAGTTGGAGATGCAGGTGGAGGTGTCATTGGGGGCTCAGACTAGAAATAGAGATGCAGAGGGAGGTCATCATTGAAGTTGCGGGTGTGGGGTGTGGATGCAGTCCAGGGAAGTGGGCGCAGAAACAGGAGGGGGGGCAAGGGGACCAGGAGGGCCAGCTTAGCATAGGAGGAAGTGAGGAGCACCAGGAGACAGGGGAGCATGAGCAAGAAGAGCTGGGACTTTGAAGGAAGGTGTGATCCACGGAGTCAAATGCAGCACAGACACTGGGCAGAAAAGACCCGTGGGAAAGCCACCAAATGGTGGTGCCTGCAAGGTCTGATGTGGCTTCTGAGAAGGTGGGTGCAACAGAACCTTGCAACAGAAACCTGACTGCCAGGTGCTCAGGCGTCCAGGACGAATGATTCTGATGGCTATTCCGAGATTGGTGGTGACATGAGGGAAGAGTGAGGATGAGAGACCAAGCTCACCTACGTGGTTTTGCTCTTTAAGAAGGGAGGTCATCTGAACATCTGTGCCGGGGAAGGAGCTTCTGGGAAGGGGGACTGAGGAAGCAGGTGAGGTGGTTACTGAAGGAGCTGGAAAGAACCAGATTAATAACAAATGAGGAGACTCTCACCTTGAAAGGAAATAGCTATGGGTGGAGATGAGGGGACCCCCAAATACATACCCCTTCTCATTGTATAAAATCTAAACAGTATCGTGGCACGGTGGCCAAGGCCATGGACCCTGGAGTCAGACTAGCAGGGTTCCAATGACCACTTCGACCCTAACTCGTCTGTGTGAACTTGGACATGTTACTCGAGCCTCTGTGCCTCAGTTTCCCCATTTTCAAAATGTGGAAAAGAATAGTATACCCTGTAAGATTATATAGGTATTTATATATCTATAGATAGATGGATGGGTGTATAGGTAGATATCAAATGCTTAGAGCAGTATCTGGCATATGTAAGTACTATATAAATTAACATAAAATGAAGAGAAATCCTGGGGGTGTGAGGGAAGTATCAAGCGCTTCATTGAGTCAGTCTCTAACAGAACATGTCTCATCTAAGTTTTCTTCTTGGAGCCGGTCCACCTTGTGTGTTTTTGTTTTGCTGTTTGCTCATTCCCCCCTGCCCCCCATTTAACCCTTTGTCTAATGTAGGAAACCAAACCACAGCATCTGGTGCCCTTGCAGTGACTAAATGTTTCTGGTCCCATTTGGTGGCGAACCCCAGCTGAGATCCTGTCAGACCCTGTCTGATGCTTGCATTCAGCCCTGGAAAAAAATGTGCTGGACAAACTCTGCGACTCCTAAGAGAATTGAGTTTTAAAACTGAAAACTCAAGAGATTTGAACTATGAGTAATATAAAGTATTTGAGTCAGTAGGAATATAGTTTTATTTATAGAAGTAATAACAGGAATATTCCACACAAGCGTTTTATACCAAAGCACTTCAGACACAAAGAGATGGAAGTGAATTTTTATAGATTATTCACATGGAGTCTAGGATACTTGGTTACCTATTGTCATCTTTCAAAAAACAGAATCTTGTCTCATCTCTCAAATGCAAATTAAGTGTCGCAGGCTTAGTTGGTCCAGGTCACACAGAATCTGGAGCTCACTCTAGTCTGTGCTTTGACCTCGACTCTTACACCTGCTACACTCATGGCAAACCGAACAGTGGGTGATGAGTCAGGCCAGAAAACACCACAGACCTTCCTTCAGGGTGTGGCAAGTGTAAGGGAAAGATAAACTTTAAACAAAGCTGTATTTATCGTACAACAATGTCCCCATGAGAGCACTTTGTTTCTATAGGCAAATATTCCAAATACATTCTTTCCACTGCTCAAGAACCTTCAGTGGCTCCCCAGTGCCTGTGGATTCACAATGACACCATGTGGAGACTGGGCTTTTCTTGCTTATAACTACCCCTGATGGCTTAGCAGAAATTGTCTAAGATCTGATTGGAATTCAGGATTAATCATGCAGAGGGAGAGAGACTGAAGGCTTTATGACGGTGCTGGAGTGTGCTTTAATTGGGCACTAAAAAATCCAAATATTTTAGCCTCACACTCAACCCCCTCATTACTTGGCATCAATTTAGTATCCCACGCCTATCTCCTCCTCTGTATCTACTCAAATGGTCTGTTTTGGGTACCCTGCTGTCTTCATTGTCAATGAAACTCATCCGTGCTGTCTCACCTCTCTGTTCTCTGTCCAGCTGCTGTCCCAGCCAGCGGTGCCCTTGGCATTGGCCAAAGGAACCCCTCATTTCTTTATGCTGCTACATTTATCACTAGTTATTCTTTTTTTTCTGGCCCTCTCATTTTATTTAACTCTTAAATCCATTGTCATCGTGTAAAATTCAGACTGTACAATCAACTCTACCGATCCATAGTTTACTCGGAAATAATCACTGTTACCAATTTGAAGTGTGTCAGCCCATGTATTTTTCTATACATTCACATGCTTATGAATACATAGTTAATATTGTTATTTTTTATATATTTAATATATTTTATATTAATACATTAATTTGTTAATTTTTTTTAAAGATTTTATTTGACAGAGAGAGAGACAACGAGAGAGGGAACACAAGCAGGGGGAGTAGGAGAGGGAGAAACAGGCTTCCTGCAGAACAGGTAGCCCCATGTGGGGCTCGATCCCAGGATCCTGGGAACATGACCTGAGCCAAAGGCAGACTGCTTAATGACTGAGCCATCCAGGCACCCCTGTTAATTATTTTTTAATGTTCTGTATTTTATCTTTTAATTGATTATAAATCCCTGGAGGGGAAGGATGGGGGTTTGTGGATGTTTAATCTCCCACGGTTTATAATAGTCTCTGAAAAACCAGCGGTTTCCTAAAAACAGCATTGGAGCAGAATGGGATTGATACATGAGGAAGTAGTGGTGAGAGGGTCGGCTCCTGGGACTGGAACATTGGCTCTGAAGATGATTTGATTTGAGTTCAAATATTACCGGGAATACTCTCTTAATATGAGGTAACTCACTTGGTACAACAACCAGGGGAGGTAGGTTTCCTCATTTTACTGATGGGAACATGGAGACTTGAAGTGATTACATAATTTTCCCAAGGCCACTCTGCGAATATGTAGCACAGCCTAAGTCTGAACCCAGATCCTTATTCTACCCATTAGATTCTACCTCCTGGGAGATTGGAAAGAATGAGCATAATCATGGTGAGAAGGACACTGAAGATGCCAAGTTCATTTACTCTTTCAACTATGTGGCTGCTGGAGGAAAGACAAGTGAATGGGGATCCCTTTCAACCTTCGGCGGGTCCTGTTGAGGAATCTGATTAAAAGGACTTCTCCTCAGGCATCCCGACTTCACAAAGCTTGCCACCTTTCTTACGTGTGCTGGCGTCTTCCTCTTATCTGCTCTTGACCTTCGAATTTTGTTGCCTTCTTGACTCTTTGCTATTGCCTTTAAGGGCGCCTTTCATTTTGTTGTTGTTGTTTGCCTCTGGTTTTCACCCGTCTCCACCTCTAGAGCTGTGGTACCGAGCTCGTGGTTCATAAACGAGGAGACTACAGGCAAAATCAAGCTGATATAAAGTAAACAGGGGGACCTCTGAAGCAATTTCCCAGAACTGGTTTGGTCTGTAGAGTTTTCTGTTTATGCAAAATAGAGCCTAGCAAGGGCTTTGGGTAAACTATCTTTTCCTTTATCTGCTTTATGCTGCTTTCATGTTGGATTTCTCCAGATTTCATTAGCAGCCCTTCCTCTTTCATTCACTGCACCGGATAGTCTCCTGCTGGACAGGCCCCACCATGCCCACAGCAGCTGCTACTCCTCCTACAGCGCATGAGTGGCCCTCCAGGCTCCAGCTGCTGCGCTGATTCTCTTCTGATGTCAGGCCCCAGTTTCTAACACCAACTTTGTACACCCATCTGTATTTCTCACGGCATCCCAATGCCAACCTGCTTCCTCTTCCTCCCTGTGGCCATGTCCTTCTCTTCATATCACCCATCCTGATGACTGGCTTCATCCCTCAATCTCTCCAGATCAGAAACCTGGGAGTCAGCCTAAATCCCTTACTCACATGCTCTCTGGTGCGTCGGCCGCAGGTCCTGACTGAGTCAGCCTTGTCAATAGCTCTTCTCTGTGGCCACCCCTGATCCCTTAGATCAGGCCACTTACTTCTTCCAGGACAGTTTATGTCATTAGCTTTCTAATTGTCCCTCTGCCTCAGACATGGTCCGGCACACAAATCTGCTTAAAACCTCTCAAAGGAGCCCAGTTCTTACAGGACAAAGGGCAAAGCCCTTCTAGTTATGAGCCCTGCTGCTTTTCCGATCTCCTCCTTTGTGCCATGTCTTTGTGCTCGAGCTAAAATGAACAGCCTTATTTCACCAAATCTAATGCACCATTGGTTGTAACACATCAAATTATTTTATGTTGCACTAAGAAAGAGGGGGGAAAAGAACACCATCAAGTAAACTATAACTTGTCATCAATTGTAAGCTAAATCCCAACCTCTGAGATACTAAAATAGGAAAAATTGTGTGGCCTACAGGCAGTGAAATACAGTCTTTGATGTTTCCCTTCTGCTCCACTGTACTCTCATACAGCTCATCCCCTCTGCCCATGTTCTTACCTCTCACTAGAAACGCTTGAGCATCAGACGAACTCCTACTCATCCTTCAGGATCCTACTTAAATGTCCTCCTCTCCAGGAAGGCTTCCCTGGGCTCTCTTGACAGTTATGAGCTCCCCTCTTGAGTTCTCTCTGTTATGGCAGTTAGCACATGGCCATGATTACTTGTTCTAAGCCTCCACACCCTTGGGAAGCAGATACTATGTTCTACTCATCTTTGTTTCCCTGTTGGGGAAGTGTTGGGAGTGTTGGGAGATGGTAGGCATTTAATTAGTGTCTTAGTCAGCTTGGGCTGCCATAGCAAAATACCATAGACTGAGTGACTTAAACAGCAAACTTATTTCTCACAGTTGTATGAGCTGGGAAGTTCAAGATCAAGGTGCCAACGAGATAGGTTTCATTCTGAAGCCTCTTCTCTTGGTTTGTATGCAGCTGCCATCTCTCTGTGTGCTCAAGTGACTCCTCCTTATGTGCTCTGACTCATACTCTCCGTTTACCCTGACCTTACTTTCTAGTTGCACCTTGACTTGGATTGACCTATCTGGTGGCCCTTGACCTGTCCTTGGCCAATGATTTTGTTTTGTCCCTGTACTCATGTAGCACAGATGACATGTTAAGGTTCATTCCTGATCCAGCCAACTAGGTGTCTTAATCTCCTTGAAATATAAATTTCTTGGATTCCCTATAGCATTTAGCACAGGGCCTATCTCAAATTGAAAACCCAGTCACTCTTTTTTGATAGCTCTACCTGCCCTTTACAATTGGGGCAGAATGTGAAAGCTGCTGAGAAATTGCCTTAATCTTAGATTTAGGATTTTAGTTGCAATGGGATCTGTTTTGCACAGAAATGCTTTTGATAACATTGAAACATTATTTGTTCAAATTACAGAACTGATTACTCTTAGCTCTCTTTCTCCAGTGCTTAATTTTATTCTTTGTCCTGGTGAATAATTGGTGGTTAGAATATCTAGTTAAGCTATTGAGAGCATCACATGTGGCAAATTGTCAGGCTCATTTTAATAATTGTTCATTTTTTTGGCCAATGACTTGAAAATGTTTCACTCTGAGGCCTCAGATGCCTTTTTCCCACCACAAGTAAACCCTATTGACCCTATTTCAGTCAAGTTTAGTCTGTTCATTTCATTTCACTGTGAATGTTCTTGTAGAGGTAATTTATGATATTTCTAGATTTGTGGACTGTTATAAGCATAATGGGCTTTTAAAATAATTTTCACCATAGCTGTTGATTTTGCTAATCACAAATTATTACTGTAGTCTGTATAATGGGTGAGGAACCAATCTGATCAAAAAGCTGGTTAGGTAGTTTTCTCTTCACTTGATTCAAAGGAAGGAAAAGTCTGATCAAGGATATTGAGTCTATGGTACAAGTCCATTTTATGACTATTAACTTCTTGATACAAGCTCATTAGTCAGAATTTGGGTGCTTCCAATGAATATGATTGCATTGTGTTCATAATCAAAAGTAAATCCAATTTGTGACTTTACCTAAAAGATTTGATTCACTGAACATTGTCAAGTGGTCATACTAAGTGTGGTAGAAGATGGTATTTCATGATTAATAATGCCTAGTAGGAAGATTAACTAAAGAATATTTGAGACGGTCATGTACTGTCTCAAGTATGATTGGAGTGTGATTGGAGTCAATGACTGTGTTCAAGTGCATATTGAGTTCTAATGGGAAAAGAGTTCTAATGGTTATCAAAAGAAGGGGCAGCCAGACCAATGAGAACAATATGTAACAGATAGTTCAAGTTGTGAGCCAAGTTCTTTTAAATTGGCTTTAGACAAGTGAAAACCTATGAAAGTACATGTTCCCATTGCAAGGTTCAACTCTCCTCTTTGTTGCCAGTAAATTTTGTAACAGCTTTGTTGCTTTGATACCTCCAGTTGAAATGTCCATATATGCCTAAGTTATATGTCAAGGACAAGATTATGAAGCAAGTGAAATTTGTCTTTGAATCCCCACAACTTACTCATTCTGGACCTTTCGCACCATTTGGATCTTCTTATTTACTCTCCCCTCCTGATGCAAATCACAACTGCCTTCCTCTTGCTATAGGCAGTCCTAAGCCCCCTGAGTCCCGCTACCATAGTCCACGCAGGCCTATTTGACTATTTAATATCTTCCAGTCTACTCACTCCACTGTGGCTGGTCTTACCCTAGTTAGGTACTAAGAAAGCACACAAAACAAGATATTTCACGATGAGGTCTAGACTCATACTTTGAGGGTTATTGTCAAACTGGAGCATATTTAAAGGATAGGAAGGTGGAGTACTTGACACAATTTCACATACATGGGCATTCGAAGACACTGGGATCTGGGGAGGGGGATTTAGTCTGGTGCTTAAAAAACTACAAAAGATGAGAAAGCTGCCTTCAGATTTGTGAAACTGTGTCATCATCATCATCACCTTTTATGAAGATCCTTGGCATGCTGAAATTTTTATGAACATTAGCTCTAATCCTCACAGCAACCTTACAAGACTGGTATTCATGGCCTGAATAAGGATCGGACTTGAATCTTGAGAGTTAAAAGCCTGCTTAGAGGCCATCCACTTTAACATTCCCCAATACAGAACCAATAACAACAAATTCCATGTGCCAGTAAACAATAATAATAGTAATGGCAGTTGCAAGGAAGAGTTTTTGGTCAATCTGAAATAGAAATTTCTAACAGAGTTGCTTTAAGATGGCATGGCTTTCCACGGGGGATGTGCAGTTCCAGTCACTGGAGGTGTGCAGGCAGGGCTGGACAACCTTTGACAAGGACACTGTGGAGGGAGGTCAAGCCTCAGAAGCAGAGATGAGATGAAAGAACTTTGATGGTCCCATTACAATTCTAATTCTGAATCTAAGTCATGAGTGACATATTACTGTTAACAGTGCATTCCTCCTCCTGCTCACGGCCTCCATGATTATGAAATTTCCAGAAAGAACACCATCTGTAATATGTGGACAGTCTGTGTGGTTTAGATCTGTCTGTGTGTACAGGACACTAAAACCATAATCAGCATTAAAGCAAACACTCCATGATGCACATGCTGTAGAGCACACGTTTTCCACTTAGTTCAAATCATGGCTCCAAAACAGGTCCAATGGTGGTGAAATAAAGACGTTAGCAGGTCTGATTCCTTCTGGACATTCTAAGGAAGTATCTGTTTTCTTGCCTTTTCCAACTTCTCGAGACCACCTCTATTATTTGGGTCATGGCCTCTCCCTCAATCTTCAAAGCCAGCAAAGTAGTGTCTTTAAATCTCTCTCTGATTCTGCTTCTGTAGTTACATTTTCTCTGACCCTGACCTTCTATTTTAAGGACACATGTGATTATACTGGGCCCTGGATTATCTGGATAATCCAGGATGATCTTCCCATCTCAAGATCTTTAACTTCATTACACCTGCAAGTTCCCTTTGTTATGTAAGGTAACATATTCACAGTTTCCAGGAGTTGGGACGTGGATATCTTTGGGGGATGATCATTCTGCCTACATCGTCATGTGAACTCAAGTAGATTATTACATCTCCAAGCCTTGTTTTTTTTTGTTTTTTTTTTTGACTGGGTACAGTATACTTTATTGATGGTACATGACAAGGTAGGGCTCCCCAAGCCCCTCCCCTTCTTCAGAGGGTCTGGGATGCAAACGGTGGAGGTTGGGAGATTCTCAGTGTTTGGGGGGACAAGTTGGGGCAGGGACTCCCCAGCAGCTGAGGGCCTCTCTCTTCCTCTTGCTCTCGCTCGGGCTGGTGGTCCAGGGGGCTCTTACTCCTTGGAGGCCATGTGGACCATAAGGTGCACCACCTGGTTGCTGTAGCCAAATTCATTGTCATACCAGGAAAGGAGCTTGACAAAGTGGTCGTTGAGAGCAATGCCAGCCCCGGCATTGAAGTTGGAGGAGTGGGTGTCACTGTTAAAGTTGCAGGAGACAACCTGGTCCTCAGTGTACCCCAGGATGCTCTTGAGGGGGCCGTCTGACACCTGCTTCACCACAGGTGATGTCGTCGTATTTGGCAGCTTTCTCCAGATGGCAGGTCAGATTCACGACGGACACTTTGGGGGTGGGGACACGGAAGGCCATGCCAGTGAGCTTCCCGTTCAGCTCAGGGATGACCTTGCCCACAGCCTTGGCAGCGCCAGTGGAAGCAGGGGTGATGTTCTGGGTAGCCCCTCAGCCGTGGCAACCACAGCTTCCCAGAGGGGCCATCCACAGTCTTCTGGGTGGCAGTGATGGCATGGATGGTGGTCATTAGTCTCTCCATGATGCCAAAGTTGTCATGGATGACCTTGGCCAGAGGAGCCAAGCAGTTGGTGGTACAGGAGGCATTGCTGACAATCTTGAGGGAGTTGTCATACTTCTCATGGTTCACACCCATCACGAACATGGGGGCATTGGCAGAGGGAGCAGAGATGATGACCCTCTTGGCCCCGCCCTTCAAGTGAGCCCCAGCCTTCTCCATGGTGGTGAAGACCCCAGTGGACTCCACAACATACTCAGCACCAGCATCACCCCATTTGATGTTGGCGGGATCTCGCTCCTGGAAGATGGAGATGGACTTTCCATTGATGACAAGCTTCCCGTTCTCAGCCTTGACTGTGCCATGGAATTTGTCATGGGTGGAGTCATACTGGAACATGTAGACCATGTAGTTGAGGTCAATGAAGGGGTCATTGATGGTGACAATATCCACTTTGCCAGAGTTAAAAGCAGCACTGGTGACCAGGCGCCCAATACAGCCAAATCCATTCACTCCGACCTTCACCATTGGGTCTCAGGGATGCGGCTGGCACTGCACCAGAAGATGCGGCTGTCTGTTGAACAGGGAGGAGCAGAGAGCCAAGCCTTGTTTTTTCATGTGCACAATGATGATAATGATATTAGGTTTCTCAAAATATTGTGAAAATACAATAAGATAATGCATCTAGAGTACTTAGCACAGGGCCTGGTACTTTGTGTAAGCACTTAAGAAATTATGCTTTAAGAAACAAGGGTGGAAAGACAGAGTAGAATCAATTCTCATGCAAAATGGCTGTCACTGACTTAAGCTGCTTCCACAAATCTGTTTGAACAAAATGAAGAAGAAGAAGCTAGTGTAAGAGGGAAAAATACCAAAATTTATATATTGTCAAAAGCATTATCATCCTACAACCAATATTTTCCCATGCCCAAAACTGCTCATTCCAGTTTTAATAATTATAAAGTTCATCCTGGTATTAAGCTAAACTAACTCCTAATAATGTCTTTCCTGTAGTTCTATTTGTGCCCACCTGCTTGTTTATCATATATTTGGTGTTTCTTCTCATAGACAGTGTTTCCTTAGCCTTTTGAAGACACTATCCTATCTCCAGCCCCTTCTGCCCCACCCTTGAGCTTTCTGTAGAGCAAACCAACCCAGTTCCTCATACTAAAACTTAACATAAATCAAGGTTGTTTTTGAGGCAGCTGAAAAAAAGAACTGAAACACTAGGTTTTTTTCCCCCCCTTTTTTTTTTGGACCACATCCTCTTATTCATCTTGAACATTAGGATGAATAGACTATGAATATAGGATGGAGGAAAGCCAAAGAGGCTCTCCATGTTACCACCACTAATACCCTGGTTCAAACCACCGTTATTTTTTTTCCAGGACTACTGCAATAGCCTTCTGATTACTCCTTCCTCTTTCCCCTCCCCCCTTCCCCTGCCCCTCCTCCCATCCTCCTCCTCCTTTTCCTCCTCCTCCTCTTCCAGCCTGTGTCCCTATCTTATAGATAAGTTTACTGATACAGAGTTTAAATAAGTAATTTACTTAAGGTCATGGAACAGTAAGTGGAAAAATTGACACCAAGACTGTTTTCATTTACAGCCTATTAGAAAATGAAGGACAGCCAACAAAATCAACAATTAGGCCATAAAATCACTCCAGATGAAATGAAAATAATGCACACTTGAAGATAACTTTAAAAGACTTAGGGTTCCAGTCTAAGAAAGATGGAATAAACACACTGCACCCCATCTCTTCTGCTGAATGCAACTAAAAGTCCTGGACTGATTGCATGAGACAGCTATGTGAAACCTTTAAAAAATAAATGGCAGGGATGCCTGGGTGGCTTAACTGGTTAAGCATCTGCCTCCTGCTTGGGTCATGAGCTCAGGGTCCTGGGATCGAGCTCAGCAGGGAGCCTGCTTCTCCCTCTGCCTGCCGCTCCCCCTGCTTGTGTGCTCGCTCTCTCTGATAAATAAATAAATAAATAAATAAATAAATAAATAAATAAATAAATAAATAAATAAAACAACATGAAGATTGAGGAATAAGACCTGAATTTGAACTTTAACCCAAACTGGTGAATTTACCAGTTTTTTCCTCCAGTATCACAGAGCCTGGACTCAAATGCAGCCCCGAATCTGAAAGGCATCCTGGCTGTTGTCAGGAAGAGATCTAAGAGAAGCTTTAGATTTCTGTTTCAAAGGCAAGGAAAAGGAGATTCTATGAAACTGAGAGTGGAGAACAATCCAGGTTTTGCCCCTATTTTCTCCTTTTCCAAACCCCAAGCAATAAAGGAGTAGCAGTGATTTTTGTTTTTGTTCCTGTTTTTTGTTTTGTTTTGTTTTCTTTCTCTGTCCTACTACTGCTTAGCGCTAGTCATAAGAAGTACCCTACAGAGTAGAAAAAGTAAAGATTCAATTTTCTGGCTGGAAGTCCCAGTGAGTTGAAACATAATGGTGAGATTGCAGAGAGAAGGGAAATCAAGAGTAATTCCCTAACATTATATATGAATACTGGGCTTACCTTCGATATGCACATACATGGATCTGAGCATTCCATAGGATTAGAAGACTCCCTGACAGGTTAGACCACACCCCAGGTGCCAGACTGGCCACTGGAAGGTACACATGTGGGACTGAATAACATTGAAAACATTTTGAAATTGAACTGATACTGGAAACATCGCCCTTAGAAGGCAAGTTAAAACATGTGGCTTGAACGGAACCTGGACAATTGCCTGCTAAAACAAAAAAGTCCTTTCCCTCAGGACTTAAACAAGATTTAGAATCTCATAACATAACATTCTAAATGCCTAGGACTCAATCCAGAGTTATTTAGGAGAGGGGAGCAGAGAGAGAGAGAAAAAACCCAGGGAAATCTTAACTCTCAAGAAAACACAACGAACAGGTGTTAACTCTGAGATGACACAGATTATCTGTAAGAAAGAAGGCTAAATGCTCTTGAAACAGAAAGGTAGACTATCTCAGTGAAGAAATAAAAGATACTAAGGAGAACCAAATGGATACTTCAGAAGTGAAAAATAAGATGTCCAAACTGAGAAATTCACTGGATGGGCTCAATAGTAGAACAGAAATGATAGAGGAAAAATAGATCAATGTAAAACATGCACTATTAACAGCACAGAAAAAAAGATTTTAAAAATGAACAGAGCTTCCGGGAACCGTGGGAAATACCAAAAGCTCTAACATCAATGTTGTATCATCAGACTCTCTGAAAAGGAGAAGAAAGAGCATGGAGTAGAAAAATTATTTGATGGAATAATAGCTGAAAACCTTCTAAATCTGACAAAAGACACATTTTTTTTTAATTCAAGAAGCTCAGTAAATTCCAAAAGGAATAAACTCAAAGAAGTCCATCTCCAAACACGGCATAATCAAATGGCTGAAAGCAAAAGACAAAGAACAATCCTGAAATCAGTCAGAGGAAACCAGTATATCTCATATAGATGGACAGGATATGAATGGTGGCAGATTTCTCATCAGAAACCAGGGAGGCCAGAAGAGAGTGATATAACATTTTAAAGGGCTGAAATAAAATAAGAGTCAACTCCAAGTTAATAACCAGTGAAAATATTCTATCCAGTGACTGTTCTACTGTCAAGAATGAGAGTGAAGTAACATTTCTCAATGTAGAAAAACCAAAAGGATGTGTCATAAGCAGACCTGCTCTAAAGGAAATGCTAAAGGAAATTATCCAGTGGAAGGGAAATGATATCAGAGGTCTGAGGGAGAGGAAAGGTTGGTAAAGTGTGAGTATAAAAATAAATGAATTGCGAACATGAAAAACATTCTTGAGATTGATGGTGGTATTGGTTGCACAATAAGGTACTTAATGACACTGAGCTACACACTTAAAAATGGCTAAAATAGTAAATGTTGCGTTATGGGTATTTTAACACAATTTTTAAAAATTTTAATAGAATAAAATAAAAGCAATTACTGGGTGCCTGGGTGGCTCAGTTGGTTAAGCGACTGCCTTCGGCTCGGGTCATGATCCTGGAGTCCCGGGATCGAGTCCCACATCAGGCTCCCTGCTCAGCGGGGAGTCTGCTTCTCCCTCTGACCCTCCTCCCTCTCATGCTCTCTGTCTCTCATTCTCTCTCTCGCAAATAAATAAAAAATTTAAAAAATAAAATAAAATAAAAGCAATTACTGTATGTAAGCCACCATATTAATAGACCAAGAAAGAAAAAAGCCGCATAATCATTTAAGTTGATGCAGAAAAAACCCAAAAAACAAAAAAACACTTCACGAAACTCAACATCCATTCATGATAAAAACAACCAGCAAGCTAGGAATAGAAGGAAACTTTTTAAACCAAATAGAGGGTAGCTGCGAGGATCCTAAAGCTAATTTCATACTTAACTGGTGAAAGACTGAATCCTAGCCCTCCAAACTGGGAACAAAACAAGGATTCTACTCTCACCAGTCCTATTTGTTATTATACTGGAGGTTCTAGGCAACGCAAAACAGGAAAGAAAAATAAATGAAAGACATACAGATCGGAAAGGGGAAGAAGTAAAACATCCTATTCACAGATGATATTGCCTATATAGAAATGACAAAACTACATAAAAGTTTCTACAGCTGAGTTTAGCAAGATTGCAGGCTAGAAAGTCAACCCACAAAAATCTATCATATTTATATATGCCAACAAGGCAAAAATTGAAACAAATAAAATAATTTCAATTTCCATAGATCCCCCAAAATGAACTATTTAGGTATAAATCTAAAAGTCATGTGTAGGCTTAGATCTACAAAATGCCAATGAGAGAAATCAAAGAAGACATAAATAAAAGAAACATACTGTGTTCTTTTAAATCTCTTGGATTATTCTCAGTGGATTGGAAGATTCCGGAAGAGTTAAGATGTCAGTTCTCCTCAAATTGATCTACAATTTTAATGCAATCACAGCTGATTTTTTTTTGTAAATACAGAAACACTGATTCTAACATTTATATGGAAAGGGAAAGGAACTAGATTAGCCAAAACAATTTTGAAAAAAAGAAGAACAAAATTGGAGGACTGAAACTTCCCTTTTTAAAGACTTACTATAAAACTACAGTAATCAAGATGTGTAGCATTGGTGAAGGGATAGACACATAGGTCAATGAACAGAACAAGAGTTCATAAAAAGATGCACACAAATACGGTCAATGGGCATTTGACCAAGATGGAAATGCAATTCAGTAAAGAAAATATAGTCTTTTCAACAAATGGTAATGAAACAATTGGATATCCCTAAGCAAAATAATGAAATTTAACATAAGCCTCACGGTCCGTACCAATGTTCAAAATCCATAATAAATTTAAGTGTAAAATGTACAACTATAAAACTTTTTTTTAAGATTTTGTTTATTTATTTGAGAGGGAGAGAGAATGAGAGAGAGAGAGAATGAGAGAGAGAGAGCACATGAGAGGGAGAGGATCAGAGGGAGAAGCAGACTCCCCACTGAGCAGGGAGCCTGATGTGGGACTTGATCCAGGGACTCCAGGATCATGACCTGAGCCCAAGGCAGTCGCTTAACCAACTGAGCCACCCAGTTGCCCCAACTATAAAACTTTTTAAAGGAAGCATAGGAAAAAAGTCTTCGTGACTTGGAGTTAGGGAAAGCATTTTTAAATTTAACACAAAAAGCATGATCCATAAAAAGAAAAAATAAGGATAAACTGGATTTCATCAGCATTAAAAACTTTCGCTCTGTGAAAGATACCATTAAGAGAATGAAAAACCAAGCTATATGCTTGGAGAAATATTTACAAGTCACATATACGACAAAGGACTTATATCCAGAATATAGAAAGAATTCTCAAAACTCAACAGTAAGAAAATAGACTACCTAATTAAAAAATGGGCAAAGGACTTGAACTGTACTTCACCAAAGATGATATACAGATGGCATATAAGGACAAGGAAGGATGCTCAACACCATTAAGAGTTAGAGAAAGGGAAATGAAAAGCATGATGAGATACCACTACACCTATTAGAATAATTAAAATAAAAAATATTGACACACACATCAATAAGAGGTGATGTGGAGTAGACCTTGTACGAATTACTGCTGAGATGACTACATATAAATCCAAGGGCTTCCATACTGACATATTTCACATGTTGTTTCAAAGCAATGTTTCACTTTGTGAACTATTCTATTCGAAAGATTACTCTTTGTTGTGATTGTTTCCCAGTATAATTCCACCATCAAGAAATGTTATAATCGAAAAAAAAATATATTGACCATGCCAAGTGCCGAGAAGGACGCAGAGCACTTGAACTGTCATATGTTGCTGGTGGGAATGAATTTAATTGCCCCAAACTGGAAACAACCCAAATGTCCTGCAACAGATCAATGGATGAACAAATTGTGTTATGATGAAATACAACTCAGGAATAAAAAGGAGTAAGTTAGGGGAGCCTGGGCGGTTCAGTCAGTTGAGCATCCAACTCTTGGTTTCAGCTCAGGTCATGATCTCAGGGTCATGAGATTAGCCCCGAGTCATCAGGCTCCGTGCTCAGTGGGGAATCTGCTTAGGATTCTCTGTCTTCCTCTGCCCCTCCCTGCCATGCACTTTCTCTCTCTCACAAATAATTTTTTTTTTTTAAAGGAACTAGTTAATGATACATGCAACAACATGGGTGTATATCAAATGTTTCAGCTGAGTCAAAGAGTCTTAAGAGGCTGCATACTGTATGATTTCGATTAATGACATTCTAGAAAAGACAAAACTAAGATGATGGAGAAAAGATCGATGGTGCCAGGGGAATGGCATAGGAGGAGGGTGTGACTAGAGGGGGCAGCACCGGGAATTTTCACGGCACTGGGCTTTTCTGTAACCTGTTTGTGGAGAAGTTTAACATGAATCTGTATGTGTGTTAAAATGCATAGAGCTGTACATCAAAGAAGTCAGTTTTCTTGGATGTTAATTAAAAAAAATAGAACAAAACTTTGTACTTAGCATTTTAGATACAGATGAAATCATACTCATAAAAAGAATAAGATTGTGAAACATAGTAGCAGGCAGAACTGAAATGGTATCACATGGGTGTGAAAAAGTTTTTTGGACGAGAGTAAGTAACTTGACAAAAGTCACAATTTAATAAGAGACCACGGAGTTCGAAGGCAGGCTGGCTGACCTGGACTTGGAAGGGGGGTTAGAGCACCACGCTATGAAGTGTCTATGGTCAGTGGTCAGTCTATGGTGAGAACACTGGACAAGGACTCCAAATGCCTGCTGGTGAATCCTGGCTCCACGCTGCCTTCCAGCATGGGATGTTACCTCGTCCGGAAAATGAGATTAATAGCAGGACCTGCTTAATCAAGCTTTGTCACGTGTATAGAAAATGCTTGGTATATCATCTGGCATGTAATAAGAGCTGAAGAAATGACAGTTCTTAACCACTTGGGAGACCTAGTTTCTCCACTGGTAACTAAAGTAGCACCTGCACTGTCAAGAGTTTTAAAACAGTACCCTGTAAACGTGCTCCATAGCTGGTATGTTAGTGTTTCCACAAAGAACACAAGCCCTTAGGGTTCATATTTGGTTATAGACATGGTGGAAAAAAATTGATTTTAGGTCTGTTTGATAAAAAAACAAACAAACAAAACACAGTCTTCCTTCTACTCTTCACTCCACTCCCCCCACTTTCCTCATTGCAGTTGCCTGATAATCACTTCCTGAGTAGATGTCCAAGAATATTTTAAATTCCTAGTCAGATGTTCTTTATGGAGTACCAGTGAAGGTTACATGAATCTGTGTTTGTCAAAATGCATAAAACCCTACATCAAAAAGTCCCTTTTACTGGATGTTAATTTAAATAATAGAGAAAACAGAACACAAATGTATGCTTAGCATTTCTGATATAAATGAAGAAATAGTACTCATAAAAAGAATAATCAATTGTGAAACAGAGAAGCAGGCAGAACCGAAACAGTATCACATGCGGTAAAAAAATTTCTTGGAAGAGCGTGATTAAGGAACTTGACAAAAAGTCACACATTCAATAAGCGACAATAGTGGAATTTGAAGGCAGGTCAGTATATGTACACTAGGTCTCAGAGACAAGAAAAGAGTAGTCAAGATTAGGACTAACAAGCAGGGAGGGAGAGGAGCAGAGAAAAAGTAGTAACTTTTCTGAGCAGAACACCTCTAGTTAGCTTGCCACACTCATGTCCTTGTGAAGCCGGAACAGAAATGACAAGCACCCTGGCTATTATTATACATATAGATCACCTTGATTGCTTTAAGTGATGTGGCTTAATACAATCAATGGGCAGCAGCTTTTTAAAACAGGCAAAGCTCTTTTCCAAGAATTGACGTCAGCAGAGCCTTGTAATTGTTCCTCTCGATGGCTCAACGGCCACTACAGTCCACAGACTGATGTTCCCCGCATGACGGGGACTGTCGCTTTCCACACTGTAGCACAGGCCCACGGAAGCTGCCCTCTCCCTTGGGGTTGGCGGGGGTTTGGTAGCGACCTTTGCTTCTAGCTTATTAGCTGTCTACATCATTTCCAGTCGGAGGTGAAGGATAGTTGTGGGCTGTCCCTTTTGCTCACTTGCGTTTATGAGATTCAGTGTTAGAGATAGCTTGGAAAACCTCAGTCCACCTCAACTCAGCATGGGTCCTGCCCCTATTCATAATCAGAGGGCTGCCTGCCTAAATAGTTTGATTTTTAAGTGAGCATCAGAAAGCCCTTTCCTCCTACTCAAATTCATATTCCCATGAGCCCAGACATGCTGCTAGAAATATCAAGATTATTAAATCTGGACTAATATTTTGGCCAGACTTAATCTATCAATCTTTTAGTAAAGGACAGGACCAAAGGGTAAGGGACTCAGGGAAGACAACTTTTTTTTTTTTAAGATTGATTGATTGATTGATTGATTGATTTCAGAGAGAGAGTGCACAAACCAGAGGGGCAGAGGGAGAGAGAATCTCCAGCAGACTCCCCACTGAGCATGGAACCTGATGTGGGACTGGATCTCAAGACCCTGAGATCACAACCTGAGCCCAAACCAAGAGTCAGAGACGCTTAACCGAGTGAGCCACCCAGGTGCCCCAGGGAAGACAACTTTTGATGGGAACTTTAAAGCAGAAAGAGCAAAAAGGATTAGGAGCAGAAAGAATACACAGGGGAGTTTGAGTGTGCAGGATGGAGATGGGGAAAGGCGAGCACAAATAAGAACAGAAGTTAATAAAAACAATTTCGCCCACTCCATCAGAAGAAATGTACCTACTCCTTCTAAGACTCATAAATAAGAGAATGATTCAATAATTGATTATTCTCTGTGTCCTATCTTGTTATCACCCTTTCAGTAATCTTTGTTGACTAGCAGGAAATTTGAAGATGTTGGGATTTAGTGATAAAGCGGGATGTATCATCACTTTGAAGTTGGTTGCCTTAATTTTGCCTTTATTCACCACAAGCAAGACTTGGAAAGCTGTAAACCTTTGTGTGTGTTTTTCCCCTGGCTGTGTTCCCATGTCCATAAATGATACTTCTGGAAAGACAAAACTCAAGTCGTGTCCCGGATGTGAACAAGACTGGACTATTATCTAGTATCTGAATAAAATTCTCATTTTCTAAGAGAATACTTACCAAAATAGCTCTTGAAAGCCCAGAAAGTCTGACTGGTTTTCCCACTGTGTTTGAAGATGTTTTGCCTGAAATCAGCACATGCTCCGTCTTTGCGATAATTGGCCAAGCCCTAGGGTTGGGGTCAGGGCGGGGGGCAGAAGGGGGGGAAGGATGACTGTACATGTGAAGTAGAGAGATGACATCTTCATTTCCTACAAAAATCTTTTTGTGTAAACTGTGAGAACTTCGCTGAATACTTTGAAGTCTGAGATGACTGGATTTCGCTCTGTGCTGTCTCGAGTAACCTCCAACTTCAGCAAGTGTCACTTCTCAGGAGGTAGACAGACCTACCAGCTTCCCCCCAAAGAAGGAAGGGCAGAATTCCTTCTCCAATTAATAGAGGCTCTGATATGGATGCAGATAATTAACCATGTTATAAAGCCTCTGTACCTCAAGTTCTATTCATTGCGTGGTTAATAGTGTGGGCTCTGGAGTCAGAGAACTGGGTTTAAATCTGTGAGTCTGGACAAGTTATTAACTTATGTTCAGTGTTCTCCTCTGTAAAATGGAGGTCGTAAGAGTATGCAAAGTACTTCTTCCTGTTCCCTGGAACATTGTAAAGGCTAACTAAATGGCAGGTATTATTATTATCATTATTGTTGCTCTTGATTTTTTTTTATCGTTGACATAATTATTATTCCTTAAGTGGATGTCTCTCTCCAGAGTTGGAGCCCCTCTACCAAACAGGCTGGGTAGAGAGCTAAAATAGCACTCCCGTGCACCTAGGGCCAAGATGGCAAGTAGGTTTTCAGTTCAGTGTACTGATTAGTTGATAGCAGCTTCCTGGAAGACTGTGTGGACAAGAATTCTCAGGCTGCTGATGAGATTCACAGGGTGCCATGATGGATTATCAATGTCTGCCACCGTGTGGGAGGAGAAAGGGCAATACTCTGCTTATTTGCCAACCCTGGCCTAGGAACTCTGGGCCATGGCTCAGCTTCTTTCTGCTCTTCTGAAAGTGCAGAAAAGTACATTCTCCTTCCTGGTTACCACAATTTGAACACCCTGGATGTTGAAAAGGGATTCTTATTGGTAGGAAGCTATAACCCAGTTCAAGACCAAACGCTGAAAAATTGTGTGTGTGTATGTGTTTTAATTTTGTTTAGAATTTCATAGCTTCCTTCTGGGGAAACTATTTGGCTATTAGACATCATCATCTGAGTAACATGGTGGTCTCCTCTTTCTCAATAATGATAATAATGGCTTATATTTTCAGAGCACTTAATTTGTAAAATGCTTTTACATCCATTAAGACACTTTATATTCAACTATTTGGCATGCAGCAAGCACAAAAGGAAGGGAAGGCAAACTGGTGTGGGTATTTCTTAAGTCTCATTTCAAGTTCATTGATGATTCCAGCACATATGTTTTGTTTCCAAAGTGCTGGCGTTTCACTTCCAGGGTAATGGTATCTGCCTCTTGCTGTGAGCCTCCCTCTGGTTCTTGACTCCTTAATTTATTTTCCTTTCATTTATGATTCTTCCCCATGTAATACATGTTTGTCTGTTGTTAAAATATTGCCCTCATATTGTGCGGCATGCCCAAGTATTTCCTCAATGAGTCACTTATGGATCACAGGGCCAATTCTGTTTTTAAGACAAAATACCAAGGCTAAGATTAGTTCCAGTTTTGTATTAATGATTGCAGATTCTTAAGGCTTAGAACTCCCAATTATTGCACAGATACCAAAATGGTCAAATGGTGGCCTATGTTGAAGGCAGGCTCTCATTTTTTTTTTTTTTTTTTTTTGTACCAAAAGGTTGTTATCCTGTTCTCCTAGATAGTTTCTACTTCAGAAGCATAATCCATTCTCTCCCACTCATCCAGTCTCAAGAGATTTGGAGCTCTTTTGCAATAAAAGATGTGTAAGGTTGACCCTCCCTGCCCACGCTGCTCTCTGCTCAAATGGGTTGAGTCAGTATTTCCTCTCTCCCTAATTCAGCAATGGGCCAGCTGGGTTCATCTGATAGACTAAGACCCAATTAAATGACCTTCTTCAGACTTCATCTAACCAGGAAAAAGACAGTTAAGCAATGATTTAATTAATGAAGTCATAGAAGACTAGGGAAGCCGATTAGATCTTAAAACCTCTTTCCTCCATAGCAATATTTTGGGAAGTTTCTATAGTAGAGTAATTTGTCTTATGAAACTTTAAATTATATAATAGGGAACAATGTTTTGTCCTCCATCGATTGTATGGCAACCCATATGGATCAAAATTCCTTAGATGAAGAAATAAAAAATATTATTTATTATTTATATGATTTCAAAGCCCAACAAAACACTATTAAAGGTCATATGATCTTATATGTGTCTCTCTCTTTATTTTCCTTGTTATTTAGGTTTGTTTTTGTTAGTTTTTTTTCAGTATAGTTTACATACAATGTTACATTAGTTTCAGGGGTACAACATAATGATTCAACAAGTTTTTACATTATACTCTGGTAGGATGACTACCACCATACATCACTATGACAATACTATTGACTATATTCCCATGACTTACTCACTCCATAACTAGAAGCCTGTCTCTCCCACACCCCTTTACCCATTTTGCCCAGCCTCTCCGGCTACCGTCAGTTTGTTCTCTGTATTTATAGGTCTGATTCTGCTTTTCGTTTGTTTGTTTATTCATTTGTCGTGCTTTTTAGACTCCACATATAAGTGAAATTATATGGTATTTGTCTTTGTCTGACTTATTTCACTTAGCGTAATACCCCCTAGGTCCATCCCTGTTGTCACAAATGGCAAAATCCGTATCTCTTATATAATTGTTTTCACTGAATGAGGGTTTGGTATTATGTCCTTGATATACATTAAAAAGTGCTCCAAGAAACAACCAAATGAAATACAATTTTGCATTTAATGTGGGGATACAATTTGAATATGTTTTCTACTTAATTCAGAGTCTTTCTTTGATGCCCTTCCTGAGGCATTTGTTGAAGAACTCAGTTCCATGAAAAGCAGTGCTTCCCTTGAGTAACTGATATTTTTCTCCTTAAGGACAATGACAAATATTAACTGATCAAGTATCTCTTTTTTTGTTGTTGTCTTGTCTATCAGGAAGCTCAAAGACAGATGTGTGGTTCAACTTCAGTAGGAAACTGAATATATGTAGTCGGAGTTAGAAATGGCTTAACCAATGCAAACATGCGGTGTCTCATTAATAAGAAGACTAGAGGGAGGTGATTGCTGATACTGGTGTGGCTGCTCATTGATGTCATCAAAGACACAGGATTTTTCTCATGATTTTTCAGCCATGCCATTTTTGGCTGGTATCTTTTCAATCTAATGCTTAGCGCCTCATGTCACATAATGGCAGTTACAGGACCAGACCATATGTCCACATTCAGTTCAAGAGAAAAGAGAAAGGATGGGTCAGCAAGTTCTCTTCTCCCTGACCATTTTAAAAGGAAACAAAAAATTTTTCCAGAATGAATCTACTTATATCTCCCTGGCCTTTCTGGATCATGTGACTACCCCATTATCTAGCTGTAACAACATATTTTGTCTGGTTCCATTTTTACAAATGTTTTGATAGGCAACCTTAAATCTAAGGAATTGAGAAAAGTTTAAGATATGGCTCCTGCTTTCTTACTATCAGCTTAGCCTCTAGTTGAGAGTCAATTCAGGACAATAATAACAATAACAACAACAACAATAATAATACAAGTCAATAACATGTGGGTACACAAGGCATTCATCATGAAATACCCATTGAGTGATCTAAATAGTAAATGTTGAAGGATCTGGATAGTAGTTAGATAGCAAGAGACTGAAGGTCTAGATAGTAAATGCTGAAGGATCCCACTGTGATTTGGGATGAACAGGATGGGTTTTGAAGAGTAGAAAGGGTTTGAGGTATATCTTACAAGGAATGAAATAGAAAATTAAATGCCTTCTTTTGTCATTAAGCCCCAGAACTACATCTTTCTGCTGTAATTTTATTATCTGCTCACCATCTTCTTCAATAGACAATCCATTTCAGACTTTAGAGATTTTTTGAGGATCCATGACCTATCAGGTACCTGAAAATCAGAAGTCTAGTGATAAGGCAAAACAGCATTAAAAAATGTTGGAGGGTGGTGCCTGGATGGCTCAGTCGGTTAAGATTCCAACTCTTGGTTTCAGCCCAGGTTATGATCTCAGGATCATGAGATGGAGCCCCAAGTTGGGCTGTATGCTCAGTGGGGAGTATGCTTGAGATTCTCACCCTCCCTCTCCCCCAAGCTCTCCTCTACTGTGCTCTCTCTCTCAAATAAATAACAAATCTTTAAAAAAGAAGTTGGTAGCTGATGTAATGAACTAATGAATAAGTATATCTATAGGGTATAGGAATTGGATGACCTCAGGGGAAAGAGGAGAGTGGGAGACTTGAACCCTGAGGACCTGGGTCCGGTTCCACTTGACATTTACTAGTTGTGTAATCTTGGGCTAATTGCTTAACTTCTTAAGCCTTGGATTTTCTCATCTGTAAAATGAACATGGTAATTTCCTCCACATTGACTTGCAATGATCATAAAAGCTAATATCTTTGAAAGTGTTGTGCAAACTTTAATAATGAGGTACAAAGTTTTATTTAAAAGTGACACTCATTCCAGCAATAGACTTCTTTATATAGATTTGATTATTATCACTTTATCAGAATGCCCATCTAACTAGGTTCAGTGCTTCCTGTTGACTTCATACTTGGTACTAGGAAGTAAAGCTGACAAGTCCACTTATTCCAGGACTAGTAAGCATACAAGGGCCTCTGAAATAATAAACAAGTATTAGGCACTCCGGTTCTTCCATGAGTGGGCTGAGTCCCCTAGAAGGCTTAAAGAAAATCCTCAGATGTCAAGTCAGTGGAGTTCATTCCAGGTATGCACATAATGCCATCTCAAGGAGAGTTCACACCCATGGTAAAAGGGGGTTTATAATGAAGCAAGATATTACCTTACCATTGTGAGAAAGTCTGGAATCACATCTGTAAAAATGGTGTGAACCTCAGAAGAAAGTTTTTTGGGATAAGGATAGCATGGGGATGTTCAACAGTGGTTCAAGCTCTATTTGCTAGGTTTGTCCATGGGAAACTTAAAACTAATTTTGGAAAGAGCAGAATAATGAGCACCCTGGAGCTCTGATGCCACTAGCCTCCTCAAATAACTAACAGAAATGAGAAAATAGTTCATTCATACATTATAAAGAAACCACCACATGCAGCACTAAGTACTAGACAGGATGCAGGAATTTTTTCAAACCCTAATGCTGTAAATATGCAATAAGGGAAAGAATAATACACAAGTCAGTTTAAAATAGAACTGAGCAGGTCCCATCATTCTATTTTAGGGAAATCCAATGAAGTATGTACTGGGTTTCTAAAATTGTTGTAAGGAGTGTTACATGGAAATTCATGGATGCCCATCTTAGACCCATCCCACTAGACTGAGGGAAAATCTTGTAGACCATAAGTGGTTGTATCCAAGTATATCGCCCAGTATGCTTGACTAGCTGTTATAATGTTAGGGCTTAGTATCAAATTCTAGACATGGTACTCATTCTCTCTCTCTTTTTTTTTCAAGATTTTATTTATTTATTTGAGCCAGAAAGAATGAGAGAGAGAGCACATGAGAGGGGGGAGGGTCAGAGGGAGAAGCAGGCTCCCTGCCGAGCAGGGAGCCCGATGTGGGACTCGATCCAGGGACTCCAGGTTCATGACCTGAGCCGAAGGCAGTCGCTTAACCAACTGAGCCACCCAGGCACCTTCATTTTCTTTATTGTCTGTTGACCTGATTATTTAGCTGGAATAGAAGATTTTAAACAAATAGTCCAGATGGGAGACTGACACCAACAATGTAGTAGTATAATCATTTCAATAAATCTTAAGTGCTGCTGAGTACTGGTTTCCTGGATTTTCTAAAATTTACAATTGTTTCTGGAAAATGAGATAAAATTTTATGTTTATTACATTGCTCTGCAACACTCTTCATGGATTAGTTATTCTCTAGGGATTTTAGGGGACTATGATTAACATGTTTTAACATGTTTTTAGGTACATGCTAGGTGCCCAGATCTTATGTATAGCATCTGATTTAATCCTTATGGCCAGTCCAAAAGGTAGGTTGTGATCATTTTTTCCATAGATAAAGTGGAACTTGGGTAGGAGAACCAGTTGACTCAAAACCACTAAGAGACGGATTTGGAATTTTAAGCAGAGCCCACCAATTACATAGCCTCTTCTTTTCAATTATTTGAAAACCATTCTTTGTCCACTATACCATGTGGTCTCTGGATAAATTACCAAGGATGCTTAAATGTATATATTGCTGCTTTCCTATAACTGCAATGCCTAGGAAATAGGGTTAGGAGGAATTCTGGCTAATTGGATTTTCTAATTAGCTGAGGGTTAATGTTTCCTTTAAAAATCTTGCTGAGATAGTTCTTGAAATGCACCTATCTTCTTCCTTGGCTTAGCAGAATATGGCAACTAAATGCAACTTTTTCTCTGTTCATGCCATAGTCTTGACCAGATCTCTGCTCAACTTTCATCTAATCAGAGAGCCCTTTTATGACCATACTTGATTAAAAAAAAAAAAATCACTCCCATTGTCCCCTCAGCCTTTCACCCTTGCACCGCTTTACCTTTTCCCCTCAAAGCATGTATCACTAATTGAGACATTACATATTTGCTTATTTCTTGTCTGTCTCCCTTCAGTGTAAGCTTCATGAGAGAAGGGCCTTTATAACATCCAGAGTTGTTTCTCCAGGGCCAAGGACAGTGCCTGAAATGTAGTAAGTACTCAAACAAATATTATGGGATGAACGAATGAATCCAGTTAAATATGAATTCTAACCATTTAGTCCCATTACTCAAGTAGATCGGGTTGAATCTGTGTGTGCGTGATACCCTGTGGCCTACCACAGAGCACTTAGGGTTGGACTTCTTTATACCAAAGCTGTTGCCACATGATCTGATTCTTCCTCCTGCAAACTGACACAGGGCTCCAATTTTAGCAAATCAAGGCTTCTGGTCAGTTGGAATCAGTCCATCAAGGTGTCTTACAATTTGAAGGAAAGAAGTGGTTTCTTGTGTACTCTGCTTTTTACGCTGTGCATTCTTTTATGCGGAGCATGCGTCATGTAAACACATTCACTCTTTAACAAAGGATATGCACTTTGAAAAGGACTCTGTTCTGGCGCCTGGGTGGCTCAGTTGGTTAAGCGACTGCCTTCGGCTCAGGTCATGATCCTTGAGTCCTGGGATCGAGTCCCACATCGGGCTCCCTGCTCAGCGGGGTTTCTCCTTCTCCCTCTGACCCTCTTCCTCTCATTCTCTCTGTCTCTCATTCTCTCTCTCGCAAATAAATAAAATCTTAAAAAAAAAAAAAAGGACTCTGTTCTAAAGAAAGCAGGTTCCTATTTTGTGAATCTGCTCTAGAGTTTCCTGCAAGTGCAGCATACTCACAGAGCCATCCATTTGCAGGTAACTTTCTTTCTTTTTTTAAAACTCTTGGATGTCAGATTTATTATTATTTATTTATTTATTTATTTATTTATTTATTTATTTATTTATTTAGTGTTCAGTGATTCATTAGTTGCGTATAACACCCAGCAGTTGACTTTCTTGCGCCGTTTCGGGAACGCTGTTGCCAGCATAGTCCCGACCTTGCTATGTGACCCTGCTTAAGTGACTTTTTCCCCCTCTTGCTTAAAAAAGGTAATCTATATGCTGTTTATAGAAGATACGTGGAAGGTAACTGAGCAGTAGGGGTTGGAGAAAAACCTCTTCTGAGTAGTACTATAGATACTTGGCAGCTAAAACCAGGACTTTCAACGGCGAATTAACCGAGTGGAGTATTGGTCATAGCAAGATGCCTGTGTCTTTTGACTATAAAATAGGCCCCAACTGCTAGGTTTTCTCTCATTGTCTTCAGAGGGCAAGCGTGGTTGGGAGCATGGATGAACTTTCAGACTGTCTGAAAACGTTCATGAAGCTCTCATTCTGAGACCCTGCATCGTAATTAGAGGGAGTCAAATGGTGGTTGAGAGCTTGGGCTCTGGTACCAGACTGCTCAGGCTTAAATCTTGGGTCTGCCACTTCCTGGCTAGGAGACCTTGGGCAAACTTCATTGTACAATAAAAGTTGGGTCTTGACACTCTCCTGCTCAAATCCCTCTAATGGCTCCCCACGACTTTAGCACAGTCTACGTGGCTGTGTCTGGTGCCACTTCAGACCTCTTTGTGGCCCACTCTGCTCTTGCCTGTTCTGCTTCGGCCTCTGGGGTCTTCCAAGTGGGCCCACCTCAGCGCTTCTACACTTGCTGGCCCTTCACCAAAAGGCTCTTCTCCCACGTATTCTCGTGGCCTGCTCTCTTGCTTTCTTAGGGCTCCTGCTCAACTCAAACCTCCTCAGAGATGCTTTGTCGATATCCTTCTAACACTTATCATCCTTGAGCATCTATTAGAAAATTCACTCTCTATTATCCATGATGCACCCTACCCCATCCTGACTCTAAATGTAAGTACATGAGGTTATCAGTGTTGTTCATGGTAGGGCTCTGAGGTCTTGAATAGTGAGTGCCTAGCACATAGTATGTGCTCAATAATATTTGTTGACTTCGGGAGTCAATATCTGACCTGAATTGTTTCCATCAGAGTCTCTTTCTCCTTGATTTGGAATTGGGTGCAAAGAGAAGAAGTCAGCAGCAGGTGCTACAACTATAAAGTTTTGTTTCAAAAGCTAAGGCTCTAATCTCAGGAAAGCAATTATAAGTTGCTCTGTGAACAAAAGAGTTGGGTCAGGAGGGGAGAGAGAGATAGAGATTTGGATGTTCCTATTATCAGGACTCTAATCCTACTAATTCTCTTTGCCTAAGAGACTTGAGTGCATTTCTGTTTCTTGCAACCCTGATCCCTGAATAATATAGGAGTGAAATAAGGTGACCCTGCATAAGAGCTTTTGGGTCCTAGAGGTACTAGATTCATAATTAATGAATACAAATACAAATTTTTCAACTTAGAACTTAATTCCAATAACATAGATGTAATGATCCCTAGTTTACCCTCCCAAGACTATATTTCTGTTTTCTACTCCCTTCAAAGGCCTTCCAATAATCTAGCTCCTCTCCCTGAACATTTTCCTCAGCATTCTTGTATGGGACACATGAAAGGTTATTTACAAATGAAATCTTTTCCACACCAGGTATGCACCCAATTCTGATAAAGAGAAAATATAGTGGAGCTTCTGGGTATTCTATGTCACCGTCTATTGCCCCAAAAGGGCCAGTTACATCTTTAATCATGTAGTAGGCTTTATAAATTTAGATCTTCAAAGAGTGGACTTCAAATTATTTTGTGGTAGCTTATTTTTCTTACGTTGGAACCAGAAATATAGCTTAGCACCAACCAATGAATTGAAAATTCTGGTCTTCAGTATCAGAAAGCAATTATTTTATAGAAGAAAATTAGGGCTTAGAGTGAAACATTTAATTGTAACCATCACAAATATTATGTGGTTCAACCCATACTTGAATCCATGATTCTACCTCTTCATCTCATCTACCTTTACCACAATCCCTCTCAAGACAGAACTTCATTTTGATGGGTTACTGGCTTCATCAAGTGTCCTGTGATGCAACCTGCCCCATTTCCCATCAAAGATCCCTTCTGCTGATAATCCTCTCCATTTTCCTGTAGTTAATTTCATCATTCTTTTGGCTTACTGGTATTATCTTTTCTACCAAAGATGGAATCTCTTTATCTTTGTACTAATAACTTCTCAATTCTTTCATGAGCTACCATTTAAATATTATGGTTTATTGCTTTTTGGATAAAATAGCTATTCACAATGATTGTGAAGTTAGTTACCCATATTTTGGGCTCTTATGTGTCATTCCTTAATTGATTTCCTCTCCTCTCATTATCACCTCTTCTTCTGGGTCCGCTGCAATTACTGACAGAGAAATCCTGATCTCAGTGGGATGAAGAGGAGAAAATTGATACTACCCCAGAGTCTTTTATACCCTGACAAATCATAGTCACAATTTAGAATGCTATCTTATATTAGATTGATTTTCAGGACCAGCTACCCATAGCAGCTGAAAACTAGGACAAGAACACACTAATTCAATCATTTGAAGATTGACTCCATTGTTTTCATTTGTCACTTTTGAGAACTATTTAACCCGAGTTGCTTTAATTTAGTTGCAAAAGTGTCTAGACTTACAGTGTAGGGGGAAAGGGGCTTCAACATTTTAGGCAATGGGAACAAAAGCTTGCAATAGGGCTGTGCTGTGTATAGGCAATGATTTTGAAACCTTGAGACATGACTAATGGATGGACATACAACCACAGGAAAGCCTAAATTTTCTGTTCTCAAATCCAGCCCTTGCAACCTCCCTCCAGAGATATTTTTGTCTCCCCACTCGAGGAGCCGAGGCATAGATAAAAATCCTCTTCTTCTGGTTTTCTCATCGTGGAAAAAAGCCCAGGTTGAAGCACTTTCCAGCTTCTTAGCCCAGTGAACATGCAACATTATGATTTTGTTCAGTTCTGAATCAACATTCTTATGTTTGGAACTATTTTGCTCTCCCATATGAATATGGGTGTGGATTGGACTTCAGCAGCTGATTTGTTTTGCATGTAGGCAATTTTGGTTTCCCCTGGCAAGTGACCTATCCCTGTTGAATTCTGGACGGTCAGGAATATATAGGAGGTGTCTGAGAGAGAGAGTCCCAAAATGAAGAAGATTTCCTAATGTGAGGAATTGGCTGGTGTGAGGTCTAATGGGAGGTTGTAGTGGTGATTCCAAAATGCCATTATTTCATAATTTGTAAGGGTATCTGCAGCACTATCAGCACAACATCTGTAGGCATCTGACCTCAGCCAATCAGTCCCCCCATGGAATTTTAAAAATCAGAGTTGAGGAAAGGGGGCCAGCCTCTCTTAGGTGGCAGAAGCAGTAAGAAGAGAGATTTGAATGTTCAGTGGTCATGTTTCTCATTATAAAGGAAAAATTGATTTGCAATGAGAAAAAGTGAAATTGACCCAGAGAGAGACCAAAGGTAAGGATGAGGCAAGAAAGCCCAGGTATCCCTCCAGCCCCTGGTTCCCACTGTTCTTGACATCCAGAGGCATGGATGTTCGATGTTCAACTATTGCTTTGATTATATAAAATATCTCCAGAAACCTTCCAATAAACTTTTTTTCCTGAACTAAGTTAGTTCCAGTTGGGATTTTGTGTATTTGCGCTCAAGAGTCCAAATTATACATATATACTTGAGAATTCATAACCAGACATCAATCAGGCCATTCTAATGGTATCTGGGACAAGGGGAAGTTTGCAATTTATCCAGTTATACTTTTTTTCCCAATCTGCCAACCACAATTAAGAGAGCAATAGGTAAGAATCACAGTTTTTCTGGTTCTAAGGGTTAGAGTGCAGTTTTCAACCGGAAGCTTCTAGATTAGCTTCTATGCACTTTGATCTCTTGTTCACCAACAAATTCTCATGGCTTCCCTTCTACTAACTGAATACAAATGACCACTGGATGGAGAGGAATGGGCAGAGCCAAACTCAAGGTGTTCTTCTAAATATCTATACCTTTTCTCCTTTTTTTGCTCATGAGATTGCATATTAAATATGGCTTTTACTTTCAAAAATAATACTCTCCTTGGTCACTTTAGAATACATGCTTCCTGGTTGTTGTTGTTGTTGCTGTTGTTGTTGCTTTAGTAGTTTAAATCCCAGTGATGGTCAGTGATGATAAGCCATTTCAGTTCTCTCTCCCCACATTTCTAGAGCATTCCAAAGGTCAAACTATTTTCAGCTCTTGGCATACACATTTCTCTTCCTTGTAATTTTCCAACTTTTCCTGCAAGGTGCATGATACAGAATCAGCTCTCACAAGTCTATAGTTGAAGGAATAAACAACCCTGCAAGAGTAAAGATAATGTTGTGAGTTGATTAAAGCTTCTGTTCCACTAGGTGGTGCTGGTTGACATGTCGTCTGTCTTGGAGTGTTTTAAAGGCCTCAATCTGTCACCATTTAGTTGGCAGTAGGAACTAGAGTCAGAGTTTATTCGTCCAAGCCAGGAATTTCTGAATCTCCGCTGGGCCTTGTCCTCTGACTAGATGTGTGGGCTTCTTAATTTCCTTATTCTTAAATAGGCTAATGATCCTGTGGAGAGGATGTAGTAAGATGTCCTACTCTATCTCAACACATCTCAGAGGCCCACTTTCCTGGAGTTTGGGGGTTGGGGGTACTGTTTCATCAGACCTAGACGGGAAAGGGGTTGTTTGGCTGAGAGTGAAAAGACATAGGTTTGGGTGACCAGTACTGGAACCTCACTATCACCTTGCCCACTGATCATTAGCATTTGTTCCCTGAACTTTTGGTGACCCTGGGTCTCTCCTTTTTTGCACCTGAGATAGCATTTTACATATGACCTTTACTTTCAAAATGTAAGAAATACTTCCCTAGGATCCTTTAGGATAGACTTACAAAGGACCTTTTAGAGAATTCATCTTTTGGCAGGATAATGTCTAATGTTGTAGTGTTCAATTTATCAGGCATCATCAGAGAAAGAGGTATCGCATACAAGCAAATTTTCCAGATAATCAAACCTTACTATTTTCCATGCCAAATCTTTAGAAAATTTTGCAGTGTTGGAGTAGATAAAAATAGTCCTGAAGTGTATTATGCATGCTGTGCTTTTTAAAGCATAATATACTAAATTTAATTCATTTAATAACTCACAATAATTTTATTTATTTGCTTGTTTGTTTGCTTATGTTCTAAGAGCTGTTTTGGTAACCTAGTATTTCTACCCTGAAAAATTGCTAAATGCTTCCACCATTCTTCCTTTCTTCTTGACACACTCCACTCTTTCCTATTTTTCAAGTTTGCAATCCATGGCATATCTTATGCTCGATACCAGATTGGCAGGCTGCTCAGTATGGGTTAACACAGGCACTATACTCCTCAACTGAAGTTCTGCATACCAATATCTTTGGGCAGAGAACCCTGCATCCTTACTACCTTCCATGGGGTTCTCTGGACTCCTGAACACTCAAACTGCAGGGACAGTTTCTTTTTTTTTTTTTTTTTTAAAGATTTTATTTATTTATTTGACAGAGAGAGACACAGTGAGAGAGGGAACACAAGCAGGGGGAGTGGGAGAGGGAGAAGCAGGCTTCTTGCTGAGCAGGGAGCCCGATGCAGGGCTCGATCCCAGGACCCTGGGATCATGACCTAAGCTGGAAGGCAGACACTTAACGACTGAGCCACCCAGGCGCCCCTGCAGGGACAGTTTCTTAGCCGATGGTCTAACAGAAGACCTCACTTCGGTTACGGTCACTCTCTGAACACTTCCTTCCCATCCATATTCCATAATGGAAATAGATTTATTAAAGACACCAAGGAAATAGCATTAACATAATAAGATAGGGAGAGGGAGGAGGAAATCTACAAAAGTCAAAGTCATAATGGTAGGTTCTTAACAAAAAATGAAAGGCCAGAAAAGAGAAATAGCAGACAAGACTCCTTTATTCATAAGATTAGAAGCCCAACTCAAACTGGCTTAGGCTCCAACATTCCCCAAAGAAAGGAGGGTCTGGAAAACTTCAGAAGAGATGGATACAAGGGGTCAGACAGCCCCCAAGACCCAATTGCTCTCCATCTCTGCCCTGTTTTGCTCTGTCTTGGCTCCATGCACACACCTGACTTCATCATTCATGGCTCCCGGCAGATCCAGGCTTATATCTTCCTGGCTTGCAGTCAAATGGAGAGAGAGCTTCTCTTTCTAATAATTCCTACAAGCACCCCAGAATTGACTCATTGGCTGGGCTTAGGTCTTATGGCTCCTGAAAGTGGATTGTTATGATTGAAAAGCTGCAATACACTGATTAAGCAGATCTGGTCCACATGTTATCTCTAGAGATAAAGGGTCAAAGACCATAACCACCTAGACCTAGGATTTAGAGTTTGAGTATAGTCACTGCCCAAAGGGAAACAACTGTATTGTTACCAGTGTAGGTATAAATGGATGCTGAGAGAATAAAACCAACATTTATGCTAAAAAGCTAATGGAGATGAGCCAGTAAAGCCTGGACACTGATCTACCAACTCCTATTATGACTCAGAGCAATTCTACCACACACCAGCCATACCTTCCCACTGGGTGCCTACTTTCACCCGTAGGGTCTTTTCTCACATCATCCCTGCCCAGGCAGAATCAGGGATGGAAGAGGGAGAAGGCAAGGCAGCTGTTGAAGTCTCCATTAGCCAAACATACTGAATTCTCCAAAAGCTTTTATCCTATTTGGCAGGTTCTCAACTACTCCAGCTAATTTTTCTTTCTTTTTATAGGCTTTAAAATAGGCCCAACATCATGACTATTTCTCCAAGGACATGAATGTTGTTGAATATAAACAAATATAGCTCAATAAAATGTCTAGCCTTCTATTACTCTGATGGTCAACCATACTAACATGCCAGAGGACTACCTATGTTGTGAACCAGATCACCCTTCTCACCTAGTTCCCCACTATTGAATTAGAAGTTCTGAAAAGTTCTAGAGAACTCCATGGATATCTTCCTCCCTTTTCTCTTCCCTCCTTCTCTCTCTCCCTCCCCCCTTCCTTCCCTTCCACAAAAATGGACTGAGATCCTATGTACCAATCACTGAAGGTACAAGCATGAAGACATGAGTCAAAGTCTGACCTTGCTCACAGAGCTCACAGATAATGGCACAGACAGGTAAATGGATAGTTATAATACAGAGTGGTCCCCACTAGCATAGAATTAGACATAGGGTGGCATGAGCATAAAGATAAGGACCTTCCTACTAGAAGGGTCAGAGAATTGGTTGGGTGTATTACCATTATTCAAGGTTCTCAGGACACACTTGCCTTCTCCTGATCCTGAGGAATGCCCCCGGTAACATAGGGGCCAAGAGGGGAAGACCACAACACATCCCTCAGACATTAAAGAGCAGAGATTCCTAACATGAGTCCATGAGCCCTGGTTTTAGGGGGTGAGGATAGTGCCTGAGTTTGTGTGCAAAATTCTTCATGTTTGCGAATTTTTTTCTGGGAGAACATTTATAACTTTTACCAGCCTCAAGAGGACGATGATCAAAAGGGCTTAAGAGTCACTACTCCAGAGAAAAAGGAGGAGAGAGAAAGAGAGAGAGAGACACAATCCCTGATGAAAGACTTCTATTGTTTAATGGGGAGCCAAGGAATGAGGGCGATTCCAGCTGAGCTGGACTTGCATCATCTCACTTTCCCTGAAACCATTTCCAGCTAGAACTGAGATTCTCTAGAAAGTATACTAATAGATCTTTTTTTCTTCTTTTTTCTTTTCCCTTTAATGGTGAAGAAGCCTATTGCATGTTGATTACATGAAGTTAGGCACTGCCTATCCCCCACTCTCATCCCTTCCCCAAGGAACATTGAGCAATATCCTGACCAGGCTGCATGTGGATCTGGGCTGTGTCTGGCCTTTTGTGAAGAAGATGAGGCTTGGTTCCAGTGCCCCCTCCTCTATTCTCCCCTCTAGACCCTCATCCTCCAAACATATGTCTTTCGCCTTAGGGCCTATCCTGTGTTCCATTCTTCTTGTTCATCTTCATCCTCACCAAAGGATTAATTAACTGAGGTATTGGTTGACAATTTATAACTGAGGTATTGGTTGACAAAGGAAGGAACTCATGATTACATTTCAAGAGAAGATTATCAAGTAGATTTGGAAAGTTCTTCAGGATTCAAAGGATGGTTGAATGACTGCCAGAGGAACTGGCATTTAAAGGCATTAGAGACTCTCAATTATACTACAAAGGTGCATGCCAACTCATAAGGGAAGTGTATACTCACAGGCTGGGATCACAACAATGGGACATGACTTTCTGGGAGTCACTAGGCCTCCCAACACTGTTAAGTAAGAGAAGTGGACCAGATTTTCTCCAGTGTGTCCTCTAGCTTCAAAATGTCAGAGAATTGAATGAGAATTAAAAAGCTCAATGTATAAATAAATTCCCATCAAGCGGGGCACCTGGGTTGCTCAGTCGTTAAGCATCTGCCTTCGGCTCAGGTCATGATCCCGGGGTCCTGGGATCGAGCCCTGCATCGGGCTCTCTGCTCCACGGGAAGCCCGTTTCTCTCTTTCCTACTCCCCCTGCTTGTGTTCCCTCTCTCGCTGTGTCTCTCTCTGTCAAATAAATAAAAACAAAATCTTAAAAAAAAAAAATTCCCATCAAGCAGAAATGTCCAAATACAGAAGAGGAGATACTGAATGCCCTATCATGGAGATGTTGATACGAAAGCTAATACAACTCCTTGCACAGGGTATCGTAGAAAGGATTTGGTGTATATGTGTGTGTGTACTCATTTGTTCATTCAACAAATACTAAGAAAGCCCCATCTACCTGTTCAGCACTGATGAGTCAGCATTGAAACATGACACTGAGTTTCTGCCTTACTAAGTCTGCATTCTAGACCCGGGGCCCAGCAGGTAACACATGCCTGCAGTGGTCAGATATGACAACAGGGAGACATGGGGCCTGAGGCAAACTAGAGAGTATAAACTCCACCAATGGCATTCAAATGTGAAAATTATACTCATTTTGTGGGCCAGAATAAAATAGGTCTACAAGATGTATTTAACATCGATCACAAAGTGGTGGTTCGTGGTCCAGACAATAATAAAAGATTTATTAAGTGCTCACCATGTGCTAACATTGTTCTAGGTGCTTTACACATATTAAGTCACTTATTTCTATAATTAAGTCACTCTTATTAGGGACAATTACTACGTCCATTTTACAGATGAGAAAGCCAAGGCACAAAAGAATGAAGTGAGGAGCCCAAGTTACCTGGCCAGCCGAGAAGTCTAACATTAGACCCATTCTATGTTGCCTCCATAGATGATTTCTCTGATTCTGAACTCTTGATTATGTGAAATTGGTCTTATTTGACCAAACTAAAGAAAGTGCGTTAGTGATCAACTCTTGTTTACTTCTTTTGTACACGACCTATTTCATACAGGTTACAGTGAAGAGAGTTAGAATCCATTTTAGACTTGAGCCAGAATGACTTCTGACATTTCATCTCATTTTAAAAATTGTCTCCTCAAAAGTAGGCAAGCCCCAAAACACGCAGATTGTGTCCTTGCCTGCTGAGCAGCCAAAGGCTGGGGTGGAGCAGTGAACAAATAATCTTCTATTTTCCATGTCAAAGAAACAAATAAATTATTCATTCTTTTATCTAACAAACTTGTGGCCTTGACCACAAAGCAGTAGAACTTAAGAAGTGGAAGAAATCTGATCACACGTATCACAGTTAGTTCTATGGGATGTCAGTTGGATTTCCAAAAAAACAGTAGCTTCATGGTCAAATAACTGGAAATTTTTTGAGTTACAGAGAGTCAACCTAGATGTGTTACTTCGAGATTTGTCAGATTCTTTGCTGTGCAGTGGGAATCCATTTTGCCTTTCTTGGGTTAGGGATGTTCTGCACAACAGATCTGGAAACCTGGACCTTGTCTTCCCATCTGATTTCACTGTGGACCTGAGGAGCTTGGAGGAGATGGATGAGCCACCCAAGGTCTCACAGCTGATAAACGATAGCCTGATTTAATGATGGTACTGAACAAAAGCCCATTGGATTGTATAATCCTGATGGCCTGGAACTGAAAGTAATCTTCAAAAAGTATCTAATTTAAGCAATTCATTTTGCTAGGAGAGGAAATACAGCTCCAAAGAGGATAAGTTACTTGCCCAAAGCTTTACAAGCCGAGTCTGGACCAAAACTCAGGCTTTCTGCCTTCTCCTTAGAAGTGGACAAAACCAAAATGAATTTAATTATACCAACCAGAGTGATTGTTAACCAAGATTTTCCATGTACTGTGTAAGAGCTTCTGCTAAATGTTACAAGACCTTTACATGACAGACACTGAAATGCTGCTGTAACCTCAATAAGAAAGCAATTGAGAGGTGACTGGTGATTTCACATTAGGATTATGTGAGGAGCTTTAAAAATAATACTGATTACCCTTGTGGGGCCATACCAGATGATCTGAATCTAGAATTTGGAGGTGGGATGGTACCCTGATATCTGTACTTGTTTCTTTTAATTTTTTTAAAGATCTATTTATTTATTTGAGAGAGTGTGTGCACATGCGTGCATGAGTCGGGGGGAGGGCAGGGGGAGAGAGGATCCTTGAGCATACTCCCCACTGAGTGTGGAGCCCACTTGGGGCTTGATCCCAGGATCCTAAGATTATGACCTGAGCCAAAATCAAGAGTCGGCCACCCAACTGAATGAGCCACCCAGGGACCCCCAGCTAGTTGTACTTTTTAAAGTGCCTCAAGTGATTCTAGTTTAGACTGGGTGGAAAACCACTAACTTAGAGCAAAACAAGATCTAGAGTTGGGGAGGAGAGGACGTTGGCAGCCGAGGCCTGAGGCAAGAGTGTGCTCAGGTCATCCACAAAGAAGAGACCATGGTTCCTATCTCCTCATCACACACACACACACACACACACACACACATGCACACACACCCCTTTTATCTGTCTAGTCTATCTAGAAGAGGAGAAACACCTTGTGGGAACAAGACAACAGTAAGAAGAGATGAACAAAGGGATCACTGCCTAGCCTTGGGCCCACCTGGGTCTTGATGGTGGGGATTTATGGGAAATCCTATCAGCATGGCCCTGTGGTTTCCTTCTGAAACACACCATACTCCGAGCACAGAAGTGGAAAGAACAGGCCTGGGAGTTACTTAGGACTTTGGGTAGACAAGATTGACATAGAGGACTCTCTAGCCACAGAACTAAGGGGTGACAGCAGATGGTTGATGGATTCCATGAGGATCGTTCTTGTATCACAAACACAACAAACCAGTGATAACTCCAATGAGTAGATCCCACTGCAAGTGGGCACATGTTAATTCCACTACCCAGGAAATGCTACCTGGAATGAACTCCCTGCTCAGGACAGTGCTAGTCCACTATGCTCATATCTATGTTCCTTAGATTCTTTTCTTTTTTTGCCATCTTTCAGCGATTATTTTTTCATTTCAAACAAATTTTAGACCCATAACCATCACTCCAATTATTTCTGTAATAATGACCTTCTTATACGATGTGAGATTGCCAAATCCAGCTATGACACAGCTAATTATGAACTTGTGACTCAGTGGTCAACATTTCAAGACAACCTTTAGCCATTTCCAATAAAAAGTCAGCAGGCAGCATCTTCTAGCAATTATTGTAATTTATGTATTAAAAAACACAACAGCAATACACAGATTTCTCTAATTGATTCTTGACTAACCACATGAGGATGGAATTTCATTTGGAGGGGAACCAGGTTCTTGTCCCCTTCACCTCTGATCACAGCAAGTCTCAGAATGAAGTGCTATCTGAGATTAAATTGTGGCTTTCTGTTTTTATCCTCCCTCCCTTTTTATTGAACCATCCCCCGCCCTAGCCGGAATCCAAGAGTTAGCACGTACAGTGTGCCTTCCAACTGAACTGCCTGGTCGTCTATGACTCAGCTGTCCAGAGGGCCACAGCTGGCTTGGTGTGGATTTTAAAAAACTCCCCTCTCTCAATCTCTCTCTCTCTCTCTTTTTCTCTGTCTCTCCATTTCTCTCTTTCCAGTTACACAGTGTGAATTAATAGCTAGTTCCTTCCAGTTGGCTGCAAGGAGCACAGAGGGAAACTCCTAGTTTTCTGGCTGCAGGCTTGGGCTGAGGAAGCAGCTTATAAGGTCAGTGTCCCAAACCAAAGCAGACAGCAGTACAAATAAACAGCCATGGGGAGACAGACACAGAGTCAGGAAAATCCCCTACATGACTAGACTATCAGTTTCAGCAGTGCTGTGGCTGGAATGTCAGGTTCAAGCCTGTGACATGGAGGCCAAAGTGTTTGCCTTGAAATAAGTGGTGTTCTCAAGCCTCTTTCTCCTTAGTCAGTGACCATATTTTGCTAAAGAAAGAAAAATCATGCCTGTATGGGGTGGGTGGGAAGTCAGTTTCAGATAATTACAAAAATGATGCATTCCCAGGATTTGAGTTAATTGAGGTAGAAGGACATTCTAAATTAGTAAAGAGCCTGAATTGTACAAGTTCTTGAAAGACAAGTGCCAGTGGGGAGGGGTCCTACTGGGTGGTGTTCTAAAAAAAGGATGGGTGTTTGAAGTACTAGATGTCATTTAAGTCCTGGCTCCAACTGCAGTTTGCTGGGTACCAGAGGTGGATTTGTCATGAAATCAATGAAGCTTGTATTCTGGGACACAGCTAAGGGGCACTCATAATTTGTTTGCATGGTTGTATGTTGTTTTAAAATTTGCAAAAGTAAATTGTTTTTGTATTCTTTTTCTTAGAGGGGGATCCCAACTTGTATAAACTCTAGACCTCCTAAACCTGAATCCACCCCAGTTCAGAGAGGTGTTCAGAGCTGGGGGTGCTGATGAAGGGGATTGCCTTTGGAATTCACTCTTGTTCCTGTGGATTCAGGAATAGAGGGGGTACCCAGCTGTGGGGGTCCAGCTTTTCATTTTCACCAGTGATTTAGGGCTCCTCTCTCGTCTTCCAGGCCAGGCTCCCTTGTATCCCTCAGAACAATTCACTGTGTCCCTACAGACACCTCCTAGAGTCATAATCCTTACCTTAGAAGTAAATGACAGAGTTTATATGCCTGGCACAAAGAAAGTATTCAATAAGTGCTGGCAGTCATAGACAAATTTTGGGTGCTCAGAAAGTTATCCCCTTTCATGGGTACCTCACGTCCCTGGTCATGATGATTGTCCATGGTGGGCATGTGGCTCAAGTCAGGCCTTTCAGAGTCCTTCCCTGAGTTATTTCAACTGAAACAGAGTGAAGAGGACCTATTTTCTCTCTTACCAAGGCTGTTAAGGATACGGATGCATGACTAATGTCAGATGTGTCTCCTGCCTTATGGAAAAGCTAGTCTGAGAATGAGTGGAGAGAGAAGGTCAGTAGCCCTGAGTTCAGCCAGCCCCATTTCATCTTCCTATAGGTTCATAAGCCAATACGTTTCCCCTTTCTTCTCAAGTAGGTTTCTGTCTCTTGAACCCCAAATTATTCTGGCCAATACATCTTTTATCTGGAATCATATTGTCACTGAAAAAATTTGTCCAGCTCTCTGTTTCTCTTTCATTAGGTCAAATCTTCCTCATGGGCATATCTCTGTAGGTCATTCTCTAAAATGAAATTTTAATCACTTTTATCAACACACCTCACATGAATGGATTTCTACACATCTTTGACACTTTCAATTCAACTACCATATATTGAATACCTCTGTCCATGACAACTGGCTCCTATCTGGACTAGGTGAACTACCTGGGGTCTGGCTATGCTTACACTATATAATAAACAAACCACAACTTGCCCAGGCTCTGTCACTTAAAGGGAGAAGAAACTCTCAGGCTGACCAATGATGGCTGGAACTTCTGGAATATATTAAGTGCCATGTAGATGCTAGATTTAAGATTATCTAAGAGCTTGAGGGACATTTTGACCATCATAAGAGTTAAAATACAGAACTAGATGTGTTGGGTGTAATGACTTTGCTCTCACTGAGATTACTCACAAGAGACAACTATTCCCATTAGGGATACCTTGGGTTGGTGATTTCCTGTTTTGCTAGGTGGTGTGACTGGAGGTCATCAGTTTTTACTGGGCACATGTTAAGTGTGTACCACAACTCAGACCGATTTAGTTAACACTCAAATTAGTGCTGCCAAGAATAAGATCTTTCAATTAAACAGTTAAGAATGACCTGTAACTTGCTTACAAATGATGTTTATGGTTGATTTAATAAAAGATACTATTGAAGAGCTTGAAAATAGCCCTTTTCATAGGTAGGTTATATATATATATATATATATATATATATATATATATATATATATATATATATATAATCTCCAACTTGAAACCTAATTTTCACAGAAAGTAGGAAAACATGTATTTCAGCCCAGTTCAAGTTTTCACAAATTACATACTTGAAAGATCCAAATTATGGAGTGAGTGATAAATGGTAAATTACCTGAATAGAGGGTTGGGTTGGAATTGAGAAATTCCAAGTTCTTGTCTTAGCCCTGTCCTTGAATTACTTCAATTACTCTGAGCCTCAGTTTCTTCATCTGTAAAATGATAGGGTTGGACGACATGGTAACTGCCATTTATTGAGCTATAACTATGTGCTAGACATTGTACTAGGAGTTTCATGTACATTATTACATTGTCATTTATTTCTCCCTTTAATAAGTGATACTTTTTAATCTCTAATTCTGTACACATAGGAAACTGAGACTCAGAGAGATAAAGAAACTTTCTTAAGATCACATAGATAGTAGGAGGAAGAATAAAGATTCACTTTGGATTAGACCAGTCTTCAGGTCAGAACCTCACACATAACCTCTATTTGATATTATTATTCTGGAAGGATCTCAGAGATTCTTCCAGCTTTAAAGCACTTTTCCTCTATTTCTATGTAACATTGTAGTTCAGGATGAACACTGTTTCCTTGTTATCTGATTGTATTTGGACCAGATTGTGGCAGTTAATTTCCAGTTCACCCAATTGTAATAAAAATGTGATCTCAGACCTATTTATTCAATTATAACTGGCTCAGAACTAATTTTCAGTAAAATTAAGATAGACTAGTCAAGAAAACACAGATGGCCATTTGATTCTGTAACTTATTCTCCAGTTCATTCTGACCACATTACCTTTTTTTTAGGCACAAACCCCATTTATAGAAGGTGAATATTGTATTACAAAGAAATTGACTATTCTTGGCTTCTTTCCAGTTAGTACAATCCTAACCCAAACACCTGTTTGTTTCCTGGTCTCCGGTCCCTCAGCTCCACTCCGGCCACCACAAACACCATCTGACTGTGTGGTCTGACTGGTTGTTTTGGTGATGGTGATTTCAATTCTACCTTAGATCCTCTAAAAGGAAGGTTGGGATTCCAAACAAATCTATCAATAAGCTCACGTTTAGCTCCTAGAATGTTTCTAACTCCTTGAGGAGCTGAGGGCTGGAGTCGCAAAGCAATGTAATGTATGGCCCATGGCCTTGCAGGGACTCCAAATGGTGAGAGTGCAAATGAAGCAGCTGGAGATACAGAACAATGTAGAGTAAAGGGGATGTTAGGAACTCTTAGCTGCCATGGTGGAGGTGAAGGTGGACAACGCTGGTCAAGGCCTGGGCTCCGAAAGAGAGAGAGACGGAATCGAGACTTGGATCTGTTGGAGAGAAGGGACTTTCCACTTAAAAGAGGAGTAAGAGAGCCCCGGTGAACATGATGGATGTTCACTAAACTTGTTTGGTAGTCATTTCACAATACATATGTATGCCAAGTCATTATGGTCTACATCTGACATTTATACAGTGTTGAATATCAATTATATCTCAATAAAACTGAAAGGAAAAACAAATAAGACAACCACAATGAAGCACAAGGAAAAGAATGAACATGTTATGCTATTGTACCATGAGGAGACTTTCTGTGCTGAACAGACTTCTAATCAAAATCTCTGCTTAAAAACTGGAAAATTCCTGGGGCGCCTGGGTGGCTCAGTCAGTTAAGTATCTGCCTTTGGCTCAGGTCCTGATCTCAGGGTCCTGGGATCGACGCCTGCTCACAGGGAACCTGTCTCTCCCTCTCCTCCCTGCTCTTGCTCTCTCTCAGTCTCTCTTTCTAAAATAAATAAAGTCTTAAAAAAAAAAAACTGGAAAATTCAATCAGAAAGGTTCGTCAAGAGCAGAAGCCACATTTTTTTTTTTTTTTTGCTCATCACCCTGTGCCTATAACAATACTCAATACAGAGTATTCAACATTTATCAAATGAATAAATAAATCATGTATCTACTTTTAATACCTAAATGCTGTATTTCATGTAGGCCTATGGCTCTCAAAGTATGGTCCCTGGACGAGCATCATTGACACCACCTGGGAACTTGGTAGAAATGAAAGTTCTCAGGCCTCACTCCAGACGTATTGAGCCAGACACTCTAGGGTTGGGGTCTGGCAGTCTGTGTTTTTTTTTGTTAAAGATTTTATTTATTTATTTGAGAGAGAGAATGAGAGAGAGAGAACACATGAGAGGGGATAGGGTCAGAGGACGAAGCAGACTCCCTGCCGAGCAGGGAGCCCGATGAGGGACTCGATCCCGGGACTCCGGGATCATGACCTGAGCTGAAGGCAGTCACTTAACCAACTGAGCCACCCAGTCGCCCCTGGCAGTCTGTGTTTTAACAAGCCCTCCAGGTGATTCCGATGTAGGCTAAAATTTGAGAACTACTGATATGGGCCAAAGCTTTATGATGGCAATTTTACCACTGCCTCTGAAATTTGAGATACTCCTTCTTCTCTTCCAAGCTTGCTTTAAAATGGTGGGAATTGGGACTATTAAACCAAAACCAAAGCCAAAAAATACTGGAAAGTACCATCTGAAACACTGAGGGCTGATAGCGAAATCTTTGTATTTTAAAGAACACAATTATAAATAAACTTAGATTTATCCATTTCTTCAGACTGTTACTTTAACTACTATGTGGAAGTGTCTCTGACAGGAAGAAGAGGTAGGACATCAGGCCCCTGTAAGGCAATGATACTCAAAAATCAAGTGATGAGGTGCCAGTTAAGATGGCTGCCTGACCCAAAGACATTTTCTCTGCCTTCCAAAAGTCCAATAAAATTATTGCGAAAGAGTAGCCTCATAAGAACAAAGCGAATGGGAAGAACACCAGGATGATACCAAAGATTTCAATTAATGTCTGAAAAACTGAAGAGGACAGAAGACTGTGGGACCTTCTTGGACCATCTTGAGTGTACTTACACTCGTTGGTAAATCCTGAGGAGCTGGGCCTGAAAGTTTAGCAAGGCTCTCTCTCTTCCAGAAGTTAATCAGCCTCCTTCACAATATTTCATAGAATTAGAGAATTTGGAAGAGACATTAGAAACTGCAGTTCTACAGTCTGCATTGAACCAGTGAGGAAAATGGGGCATAGGGAAAATAATAGATTTCCCCCAGTCACCCACTAGTAACTCACAGACCTAAGATAATAAACCGTATCTCTTTCCCAGTACACGTTCTGCCATCCTTCATTGCCTGTGTCAGATGATCAGGATTGTCAAGGCCTCTCATGACTAAGTCCCCTTTACCTGTCCAGTTACCTCTACCTCTGTCACGCTGTTGCATGAGGCACAGAAGAAAATACTGAGCGAGGGGTCAGAAGACAAGAATGCCGCAGCACTGAGTAACTGTGTTGATTCACTCAGCTGTCTTGTATTTGTGGAGGTATGTGGTGTGTTATGGAGTGGGGCGGGGCAAATGGGATGGGGTTTTTAATTTGCATTTTTAAGTTTTTCACTTAAAAAAATAATGTATGGGAATATTACTTAGTGAGGAAAAAGAGAAAGAAATCCTGCCATTTGCAACAATATGGATGGACCTTGAGGGCTGCATGAAATAAGCCAGACAGAGAAAGATAAACACTACATGATATCACTTAAATATGAGTCTAAGACAAACAAACAAAACAAAAACAGAAAAACAAAACAACAAACAAAAAAATCCTCCAGACTTATAGACATGGAGAACAGATTGGTGAGGAAATGGGTGAAATTAGTGAAGGGGGTAAAAGGTACAAACAAAATAAATAAGTTCTTGGGATTTAACATGCAGCAACAGCATAGTGACTATAGTTATCAATACTGCATTGCATAATTTGAAAGTTGCTAAGAGTAGATCTTAAAAGTTCTCATCACACACAAAAAGCATTTGTAACTATGTGTGGTGATGGATGTTAACTAAAGGTATTGTGGTGGTCATTTTACAATATACACAAATAACAAATCATTATGTTGTACACCTAAAGTGAATACAATGTTATATGTTGATTATATCTCAATAATAAGTAAATTAATTAATTAATGTATGCTCATTAAATTAAACGAGCTCTATCACAGGAACCATCAATAAATTATTCTTTAACATTTGAGCATCCTTTGGGACTCATTACTTTTTGTGCTTTAATATCCAGCTTAATATTCTTATGAATTATCAGATAATTAGGATTTCTTTAATCCTTAAACAATCAATATTCCTTTAAATATTTGTATACTTCAAAACTGAAAAAATTGAAAACATATGTAGCTATCAAATTAAAATTTCCCAAATATTTAAATATTGATTGCTAATGCAAATACTTCTAAACATTTCGTTAAAACCACAATTCTACCATAATAAACTATCTTTGGCATTTAAGCACCTAAAAAGACATGAAGACTATTAAAATGATAAAAAGCTGATATGTACCGTGAAATGAAAACTAGTTACTGTAATATTATACCTTAGATTTAAATACTCTTATTTTATTTGCATTTATTTCTATGTTTGGCTTCTGAAAGTCACAGTAATTTTAGTGGTTTTTAGTTATCTCATCTGACCAAAGAAGAAGGACCTGGGTCCAGTGTCTGAGTAATCAAAGAATTGATGTTTGACCTGTGGCAGCATCTAAGGTAGTTCTTATTCTCTGGTTTTCCAACCAAGCTCCTTTCTATAACTATGTTTCACTTATTACAACGTAAGAGTTCTAATTTTCTGTCTTCCATATAGATTTACATTTTTCAAACCTAATGCCTTTCTTTTTTTTAAAGATTTTATTTATTTATTTGACAGAGACAGAGACAGTGAGAGCAGGAACATAAGCAGGGGGAGTGGGAGAGAGAGAAGCAGGCTTCCTGCTGAGCCGGGAGCCCGATGTGGGACTCGATCCCAGGACCCTGGAATCATGACCTGAGCCGAAGGCAGTCGCTCAACCAACTGAGCCACCCAGGCGCCCAAACCTAATGCCTTTCTGAAAATGATTTCTTCATTAATTGGGCACACCTGGCCGTATCTCACACACTGTCCTGCCATTTTGAGTTGTCGATTTGGCCTCTTAGCATTACTGAAAATGAATATAAACCTTACTGGAATATTAACCCTATTGGTATTTTATCATACTTTTAAGGGCCATCTGAAGGCAGAACTTTGCAACCAGCCTACTGTGCCATTCCCTATTGCTACCCATGAATTACAAGGGGCCAAGACAGAGAGACCCCCTCTACCCTGAGCTGCTCGGAGCCTCAGTGCTCAGGACCTGTAGGGGAGGGCAGCCTTTTGCATGTCACAAATTAATACGTCATTAGATAAATGTTATCCCTCTCTACAGGTGCCACGAAGTGAAAAGTTTAGGAAGCACTGGTTGGCACAATTCATCTCCAAAGAGAGAAGGGATTGAGTCTGCATGGTCAATGCTATTTTCTAGGACAAGAGGCTAATTCATCCTTGCTTCAGCCTGGCTAAGGGAAGCCCCTTTCAGTTGGCCCTTCTGTCCTTTGATCATTGCCTCTGCATTTTATAAAAGTTTGCATGCTATTTGGTGGCATGGACTGTCCCAGACCCATCCTGACATTTCCCTGAGCCCCAAGACATGAAGGCAGCTACCTTCCAAAGGACCTTGGGGTCTTTTAATGGAGGAAAGTTAGAGAGACCCAAATCTGAGCATGATCAATGCACAGTGAGAATTGGGTGGTGAGAATCCTAACTAGCAGAACGGGATAATACATGTGCATTTTTAAAGAAGGCATGAGTTTGCATAGAATTTTGCACTTTGGTGTAGCATGTTTCCATATCTTCTCTTCCTTTATCAACCACCAATACTCCCCTTCTACATTGACAATAGCAGCGTCATCATTCTATGATCCCATTATCTCCCCATCACCCAAAAGTAGCATTTTGTTATAGGTCCTGTGGGCTTTTTTTCTTTAACAAGTCAGTATTTTCACCTTTAAAATAGGAACGATTCTCCAACCTAACAGGTAGTTGAATGGATTAAATGAAATAGTGTAAAAAGCCAAGAAACCAAAAACTATTTTTATTAACTACCGCTACTTTTCTATCATAGATTATCTTCTCAGGGTTTGTAGAACACATCTATATTTTCCTTTTTCCTTATCTTTGCTCACAGTGGTTCCCCCCCCACCCCCCACTAGAATGCCTCTTCTCTGTCGGGAGACCAGGCTCAGCTTAAATGATGCCGCCTCTGGAGCTTTCCAAAGCTTCCAGGCAGGGTAAGTCCTTTCTTTTCTGTGCTTCAGGAGTGCTTCTTAAAATCACTGGATTATGTGATTTGTGTACACATCCATCTCATCTAATAAGATAAGTTTGTGGAGTTCAGAGGTCATGTTGTATATACCGAGAGTCTCATACAGAGCCTTGCATGAAGTAAACTGGAGATGTCTGCTGAACAGAATTGAATGTTGATTGATCACTGACTGATTTTCTGTGATTGTGCAATTAAGCACACTCAAAGAGCTATTGATGAGTGGGATGAATAATTATTTGAAACACTAGACTTACTCTGATAACACCGCAGGTTCCTGGAACTGAAGAAGGGTGGGCTCAAACTATGGAACTGAATCACCTAGGAGACTCATTAAAAATGTAGACACTCCAGGGGTGCCTGGGTGGCTCAGTCCATTAAGCATCTAACTCTTGGTTTCGGCTTAGGTCATGATCTCAGGATCAGGAGATCGAGCCCAAGATGGGCTCCTGGCTCAGGGGGGAGTCTGCTTAGGATTGTCTCTCTCCCTCTCCTTCCCCCTTTGCTTCTCCACCCCCTCTCCCTGGCTCATGCACTCTCATAAATAAATAAATAAATAAATAAATAAATAAATAAATAAATAAATA